>NC_134699.1:27013388-27613388 GCF_050947455.1 Rhinoderma darwinii
AAAGAACGAAATAGAAGAAAAGAAATAGGAGAAAGAAATAGAAATAGAAAGAAAGAAAAGAAATCGGACGAAGAAAGAAAAGAAATAGAAGAAAGAAAGAAAATAGAAGAAAGAAAGAAAATAGGCAGAACGAAAGAAATAGAAGAAAGAAAAGAACTAGGAGAAAGAAATAAATAGAGAAAGAAAAGAAATAGAAGAAGAAAGAACTAGAGACAGAAATAGAATAGAAAAGAAATAGAAATAGAAGAAAGAAAAGAAATAGAAGAAAGAAAAGAAATAGAAGAACGAAAGAAACGAATAGAAGAAAAGAAAGAAATAAAAGAAAGACAAGAAAAGAAAGAAAAGAAATAGAGAAAGAAAGAAATAGAAGAAAAAATAAATAGAGAAAGAAAAGAAATGAAATAGAAGAAAGAAAGAACTAGAAGAAAGAAAGAAATAGAAGAAAGAAAAGAAATAGAAATGAAGAACTAAGCAATAGCAGCAAGAAAGAAATAGACGAAAGAAACGAAATAGGAGCAAGAAAAGAAATAGAAGAAAGAAAATAGAAAGAGAAGAAGAAAGAAAAATAGAAAGAAAATAGAAGAAAGAAATAAATAGAAGAAAGAAAAGAAATAGGAGAAAGAAAAGAAATAGAAGAAAGAAAAAATAGAAGAAAGAAAAGAAATAGAAGAGAAAGCAACAAAGAAGAAAGAAAAGAAATAGAAGAAAGAAAGAAAGAAAAGAAATAGAAGAAAGAAAAGAAATAGATCAGCAAGAAAAGCCATAGACTAAGAAATAAAGACATCGCCGCCAGACACCCTCCCCTCCCACTCCTCCTCCCCTCCCACTCCTCCCTCCCTCCCCTCCCACTCCTCCCTCCCCTCCCACTCCTCCCTCCCCTCCCACTCCTCCCCTCCCTCCCCCTCCCACTCCTCCCTCCCCTCCCACTCTCCCTCCCCTCCCACTCCTCCCTCCCCTCCCACTTCTCCCTCCCCTCCCACTCCTCCCTCCCCTCCCACTTCTCCCTCCCCTCCCACTCCTCCCTCCCCTCCCACTCCTCCCTCCCTCCCCACCCACTCCTCCTCCCCTCCCACTTCTCCCTCCCCTCCCACTCCCACTTCTCCCTCCCCTCCCACTCCTCCCTCCCCCTCCCACTCCCACTCCCACTTCTCCCTCTCCCACCTCCCACTTCTCCCTCCCCTCCCACTCCTCCCTCTCCTCCCACTCTCCCTCCCCTCCCCCTCCTCCCTCCCCTCCCACTCCTCCCTCCCCTCCCACTCCCTCCCTCCCCTCCCACTCCTCCCTCCCCTCCCACTCCTCCCTCCCTCCCACTCCTCCTCCCCTCCCACTCCTCCCTCCCCTCCCACTCCTCCCTCCCCTCCCACTTCTCCCTCCCCTCCCACTCCTCCCTCCCACTTCTCCCTCCCCTCCCACTCCCACTCCTCCCTCCCCTCCCCTCCCCTCCCACTCCTCCCTCCCCTCCCACTCCTCCCTCCCCTCCCACTCCTCCCTCCCTCCCACTCCACTTCTCCCTCCCTTCCCACTTCTCCCTCCCATCCCACTTCTCCCTCCCCTCCCACTTCTCCCTCCCCTCCCACTCCTCCCTCCCACTCCCACTCCTCCCTCCCACTCCCCACTCCTCCCACTCCTCCCTCCCCTCCCACTCCTCCCTCCCTCCCCACTCCTCCCTCCCTCCCCACTTCTCCCTCCCCACCCACTCCTCCCTCCCCTCCCACTTCTCCCTCCCCACCCACTCCTCCCTCCCCACCCACTCCTCCCTCCCCACCCACTCCTCCCTCCTTCCGGGACTTCATTATAGATCAGTGGGATCTGTTTATAATAAAAAAAAAAACCTGATGCTAGGGTGAACAGAGCTGAAAGTCCCCAATATGCAGTGATTACAGCTGTATGGTTACGTTAGAACAGTAGATGGCAGACGTGAGCCACTTACCTTCAGGACAGTTATATTCCAGGCAAAGCTTTCCATGGCTTTCTGTAGCTTCCTTCCCTTCAGTCCTTCTTTGGCACCTATCCGATGAAGATCTTCATGAAAACCCATCCCTAAAAAAAACAGGAGACTAATAGATGGGCTCGTCTTGTTTTGCATCTCGCTCTCAAACCACTCCTATGCAGTTGATTGACAGCTCTGCTGGTCTTCAGCAACATACAAGCAGAGCCATCAATAAATTGCAGAGTAGAGGGGTTGCAGTGCAGTTACACTCCTCAGTTCTATAATAATAATCTTTATTTATATAGCACCAACTTATTACGCAGCACTTTCATGTTCCCTCTAAATTGTCACTATGTAATGTCTAACTTTGTAAACAAACAATATCAATTTACAATTCAAACGTGAGGAGCCTGCTCGCAAGAGCTTACAATCTAAGAGGAAACAAAGGAGACACAAAGTGTAACAGTGTTTGTTCTGTACAATAGTCCGGCCATTTTTATACACATAAAGCTGCATGAGCCGGTCACCAGCCAGTATCCGTGTATGACGGACATGAAGAGAAGGAGTGTGAGGGAATCTTATTCTGATGACTAATCTAAAAGGAGGGCCATGGAAAGGAGTCAGATTAGGGAATGTTATAGGCCTGTCCAAATAGATGTGTTTTCAGAGCACGTTTAAAACTGTGGATATTGGGAATTAATCTGATTGGAATGTGCTACCTCAGACAGAGGGCTGGTGCAGCACGAGAAAAATCTTGGAGACGGGAGTGGGAGGTTCAGATTATGGAGGATTTTAATCTAAGGTCGTTGGCAGAACGTAGAGTCCAAGTAGGATGGTAGAGAGAGATGAGGGAGGAGATGTAAGGAGGTGCAGCACTGTGGGTGAGAGTAATAAATTAGAATTTTATTCTGAAGGGGCTGGGCAACCAGTGCAGTGACTGCCACAGATTAGAGGCGTTGGTGTAGCGGTTGGTCATAAATATGAGCCTGGCTGCTGCATTGAGGATAGATTGGAGGGGGGAGAGTTCGGTCTTCCCCTCACCAATTAGTAATGAGTTACAGTAGTTAAGACGAGAGTGAATCAGAGCCACAATGAGAGTTTTGGCGGTTTCCTCCGTAAGAAAAGAGCAGATTCTGGAGATATTTTTGAGGTGAAAATGACAGGAGCATGAAAGTGATTGGGTTATTTTTGACTCAGATCTTTCCTTTACTCCTCACATTCAGAGACAGCGAGCGTGCTGCTTAGGAGTGATGGTAGTGCCACACACAGAGATGGAAACATCAGGTTTAGGGAGGTTACTAGATGATGGGAACACAAGGAGCTCCGTTTTAGAAAGATTCAGTTTTAGATAGAGAGAGGACATGATGTTAGAGACAGCGGACAGACAATCACTGGTGTTTTGGATTAGAGCAGGGGTGATGTCACGGGAAGAGGCATATAATTGGTAGAGATGGTACTGGAAGCCAAATCTGCTGATGGTTTGTTCAATAGGAGCGGTGTAGAGAGAGAGAGAGAGAGAAAGAGAGAGAAGAGCAGCGGACCTAGGACTGATCCCTGAGGAACCCCAATAGCAAGGGGAAGAGGAGAAGAAGTGGAACCAGCAAATGACACACTGAACGAGCGGTCAGAGAGATCGGAGGAAAACCAAGAGAGAGCCGCGTCCTTGAGGCCAATAGAGTGACACTGGAGCATCTTAAGTAGGAGTTTGTGGTCTACAAAGGCAGCAGAGAGATCCAGAAGAATCAGGAGAGAGTATTTGCCGTTAGATTTAGCCACCAAGAGATCACTTAACGGCAAATACTCTCTACTGATTCTACAATTCTGTTCTTTTCCATCAGGTTTCAGTTGCTTTCAGAATAGCAAGCGTGCTGCAATATTGTATCCTGCAAAAAAAAGGATCACTGACTGATGTATGGATTAGCCATGTTTCAATGGTGAAAAAAATATGATCCTTCATAAATAATCATGACTGATCAGTCATGGCTTCTGTAAAATCGGAAATCCTGATGCAAGTGTGTACAGAGCCTTAGAAAAGTACCAACATCTGTCTGCTGCAACAAAACACAATTTGCAGAAGTGACAACAGGAAGTGCAGCCATATTGATTGTCACTTTTCAGCAAAACAGGAGTGACAGTATGGGAGGGGGTGCAGACTCCAAAACTGAATGAAGGCGATTAACTATCCTTCCCTTTTTGTTTTTATTTATTTTATACTAAATCATCATGTAATTACAATCATTATGGAGAAAGAATCACAATTAAATATATGAAAGGTTAAATCTAAAGTTCGTACGTTTGTCCATCAGGGACCAGATTGTGACAGTATAAAGACACCGATCTTTGTCAAGTCTTCTTCTTCTGTAACAGCCAGAGCTCTAGGCAAAGAGACGGAATCTCTCATGCAACGAGTCTCTTGGAATTACGTGGAGCGGCACTATAAATAGATGGAGGTATGTGATTAACTGGTAGAGACAACGGTGGGGGTGGGGTTGTTGGATGTTTAACCCATCGCTAAAGGAGATGGCAGCGGCTGTCATAGTGTACTACCTCTCCAGGTTAGTGGAGTGTTTATCACAGAGAAAGCCAGATCTGCCCATCATGCATTGCTCTGTATATTTTTGTTAATCTTTAAATCTTCTGTAATAAGAGCGATGGAAAAACTTCTGAGTAAGTATAAGTAGAACAGTCAGATTTTGCACCAGTGACTTTTCCTTGTACACCTAATAAAGTTATAGCTCCAGTTCTATTATCGAGCAGCGCTTTTTAACTCCTATATAAATGATATAAGAATGGTCAGTAGCAAGCCTGCTTGTTGATGGTTTCCAGGTAGCAATGAAAATGTGACAGTCATTGTAATAGCAAACATCTTTCATGTTTACTGGTTGACTATACATCCAAGGTTATTAATGGTGGAGCTTCCCTTTAGAGAACAATATCTAAGATACGGTCAATTTAACAGTTAGGCCTTATTCACACGAATGTGTGCAAAAAATGCAGCGTTTTGCGCGCGTTGCAGTTCCGTGTGTCATCAGTGAATGGTGCGTGGCTGCGTGATTTTCAAGCATATGCCATCCTTATGACACGCGGTTTGGATGTTTAAGGAAAAAATAAAAGCACTTCCGTGTGTAAGGAAGTGCTTCGGTGTGCTGCGCATGATTTTCACGCACCCATTGACTTCAATGGGTGCGTGATGCGCGAAAAACGGGCAAGTATAGGACATGTCGTGATTACACAGCGGACATACGCTGCATGACAGTCAATGGGGCCGTTCAGACAGTCCGTGATTAACATAGGTCCGTGCGACGCGCGGGATTTTCACGCGCGTATCGCGGACGTTAAACACGTTCGTGTGAATAAGGCCTTATTTTATTATATTCTAGGTACTCAGTTACATGGATTTTGGGAACTGTCCAAATCTATTACATCATAGACCATTGGTCCTTGTGTTTCATAGTGTTCCCGGTATGAACTACTTGCCAGTCACAATAAATGATTTATTTTCATTACTAGCACCCACACTTTTCCAGTGAAACACATTGCATGAGGATCTTGCCATAAACCTTCATTTTGGACAATATTAAGGGTTTGTCTTGTAACTTATAGGCTGAAGTGGTCCATATGACCATACGAAAAAAACACCAACTGTACAAAAATGCTTTCTTTAACAGAACAAGTTCTAGGGAAGGAAGAGCTCCCTGCACTGATTTGCCCAATATCACTGCTGTGAACCTGCACAGGGCTCCCCTCTCTCTTCACACTCCACAATACGGAAAAATGGAAAAAAGCCCTTGGGTCACATTGCCCTTCCATCCTGCAGTTGAGGGAAAGCAAATAGCACAACTGCAGATGGGAGCTGGAGACTTCACAGACAGGTGCCTACATCTATGAGATCTCAAACTGTAATATTTGCACAAAAACCATTAGGCCCTGTTTACACTGAGTATTTTTACCAGTTTTTTTGCCACAGAAAACGCAGCAAAAAACGGCTGAAATTGCCTCCCATTGATTTAAATGGGAGATGGAGGCTTTTTTTCCCACGAGCGGAAGAAAACACTCGCGGGGAAAAAAAAAAAAAAGATGAAAAGATAGGGCATGACTTTTTTTTTTTTTTTTGAAGGCGTTTTCCGCCTCAAAAACCCCATTAAAATCAATGGGAGACTGACAAAAATGCTATGAACTGCCACGGCATTTGACGCTTGTTTGGACGCGTTTTATGGCAAAAAACGCTCGTGGTATTTTCCTTTGCATGTTGAAGCCTGAGGTAAAAATTTGCAACAAAAAACGCCTATGGTACAAAACCACTTCAAATAAACCAGAGCTGATTTTTACAGGCAGATTTTTCTGCCTGCAAAAAAAACCCCAAAAACTGTATGAAGGCAATTAACTATCTTTCCCTTTTGGGGTCTGCATCCCCTCCTATACAGTCACTCCTATTCTGCTGAAAAGTGACAACCAATATGGAATAGTAAAGCAACAAAAGACAAAATATTAGCATCTGTCTGGACCGGAACGTGCAGAATTTAGTTTCTGATCTTCACAAGGTCATGTATCAGAAGACTATAGAAAAGTCCTCTCTGTAAGGTCACTACTTGATTAGTGTTAAATCTTTGTATGCCTACAATTCCCACAGCTGATCATGACCAACGTTACTAAGTTCTATTCTAACGCTTGCAAGAGAAATTATATCCTTTCACATCCTTATTTCCCATAGACATCAGAAAACAAAAATCTGTCAATTTTTCTTTCCTGTCCAATGCAGTTGTGTTCCATAAAGAAGAGTGGCACCAGAGGTGGCTGGAGCCACTTATATCCCAGTCCATTAAAAACATGCATGCTCAGCTGAGGGGAATATCAAGAATGAAAAACTGTCACCAACCAAGCTTTCCCAGGAACCTGAATGACAGGTTGGTCTAGTTATATGGGGGGATTTATAGCTATATAACTAGGCAAATTTGGAATTCAGCAGTCTGTATTTATCCCCCCTATTTCATCTCCAGAGGTTGTTCCCTAGCTATTCCATACATTCTGTGCATAGTATAAACACATTCTGATCCTATTTAACCTATAGACATACATATGGTATCAGGTTAACTGAGCATACCTCCACATTGGTTGTTACACAGCTTTCCAAAGCTCCTGAGCTGCACATCAGCCTAATTATGCAGCGATACAGGTAAGGGGGAATTATCACTGCATAACTAGGCAGATTGCTAAATGGCAAATCTAGGAAAGTTGGGTGAACTTCCCTGTAAAGCTGCAATGGAGGTCCCAATTGGCTGTGTGTGCTACTGCTACCGCATCTTAAGTTACCAATGGGTACTAAATAGAGTCCTTCCAACAAAATGGTCACGCTCACTATATAGACAAAAAGTATGACGGCTGAACCCAGCCACCTTCACTTCATGGCAAACATGCACTAGATGGGGGTGGGGTCAAGGGTGTAATATCAATATGATAGAATCCTAACGATATTATGTAAGGGTTTGTTTGTTCTCTGTCTAGTGCTCATTTAAAGGGATGGTCCAGCTCTAGAATAAAAGAGAAGATCTGCTTAGATAGGTCATTGTAAATAAAAATAAAAAAATCTATTTCTGGACAACGCCTTTTAGGAGTTTAGATTTTACTTTTGAAGTGAAACTCGAGATCAAAAGGCTGCTTTCAGCAATGGGCTCTCTACTTCTACTACATAGCCTGGCTACAATAACAACTCCGCTTGCAGCTCTCTCATCTGTACATATCCTCAACCAACTATACATACAGTAAAATTTTGATAATCTGGTATGATTGGGACTGCCAACATATGAAATCAATATTTCAGAACAATGGAAATTAAAGCTTTAGTATTAACATTCTTATCCAGGGCCTCTTTGATGTGCCTATAAGCTTTGAAAACACTCCAGACCAATGACATTAAGGCTACATTTGCATGACAGATTTACGCGCATAATCTGGTTATGTTTTTCACGTACTTGTAAGCTTTTTTTTCCAATGTATTTGATGCGTGAAACACGGACAGCGCACGGATGTGCGTCCGCGTGCTGTCCGTGGTCTTCACACACCCATTGACTTGATTGGGTGGCTAGGTACCTGAAAACCCACCAATATAGGACATGCAGTGTGATTCATATGACGGACAGTTGCTGCGTGAAAACTCACGAATGTGTGAATAGTCCCATTGAAATCAATGGGGCCGTGTGCTGTGCGTTGTGTCAACGCACAGAACATGGACGAGAATCAGAACTCATTCAGATGAGCATATGGGTATGTTCACACGCTGAGCCAAAAACGTCTGAAAATACGGAGCTGTTTTCAAGGGAAAACAGCACCTGATTTTCAGACGTTTTTTGAGCAACTCCCGTTTTTCGCTGTGTTTTTGGAGCTGTTTTCAATAGAGTCTATGAGAAAACGGCTCCAAAAACGTCAACGCGTAAATTACAGGTCGTCGGCACAGTACGTCGGCAAACCCATTCAAATGAATGGGCAGATGTTTGCCGACGTATTGGAGCCGTATTTTCAGGCGTAAATCGAGGCATTATACGCCTCGTTTACGCCTGAAAATAGGTTGTGTGAACCCAGCCTAAGAGAGTACCACCGCTTACTGACTATACTTCTAGGTTTTGAATATACTTTCCTGCTAATTTGGCAATGGGGCTATATTTTTCTCCAGTACTGGAAAAGATTAATTTGGATTTCTCCATAATAACAGAATTCCAAGAATATTGCGGGTGCTACAGTAAAATGCAATGATGGCAGTGAGGTTTGCAATATTATGCTTAAGTGGCAACTAAAGGTGGCCATACTCTTTAGATAATTGTTTGGTCGACTGATATACCTCCCAACTCCACATAGACATGCAAGCTCAGCTCGGTAGGCAGATAAACCGCTGCCAGATGTCCTGTGAGAACAAAGACTCTTGCATGATGAAATCCAACATAACCATTCTCTCCCCCCACATCTGTCGTTGGGGGAGAGTCAGGAAACCCCGATACACATTAGTCGTTCAGTCAAAATTCATCTGTGTATGGGCACCTTATACTGCTAGCTGCACATTATTAACATCTAATGTAACATATAGCCAGTTACAATGTTGAAATATACCAGAACTTTGACTATTGCAGGCTGAGAGAGAAAATTGATAAATGACTTAAACCGTTCTGACAAGCACGAGACTTGAGGCAGCACAGTCACGTTTCATGCTGCTGCTTCCCTTTCAGTATTCATCACACTGAACATTCATTTGTTGGCTATTATAAGCAAGGTATCAAATATTCATAACAGGAAAGAATTGCTGCACGCTCCCATAATATGCTGCTCGCCAATCACAAATTTCTGGCCTGCAGATAGTGATCTACAGTAAGGCCCCATGCACACGGCCATGAATTTACATCCGCATACTATCCGTAATTGCAGATAGTCTAGAGCACGTTATGTCCTATGGGCCAATGCACACGACGGTGGTTTCCATGGTCGTGCATTGCCCAGAGCCTGGACTGCAAAAAAAAGGACATGTAATTTTACGGGCGCGTTTCGCGCGGTCCTGGCTCATTAAACCCAATGCACTCTATTGGTCCAATTGAAGATGGGCAATGGCAGGATATAGTGGCATACACCCCTAGACTGTCACTTAGTGAGGCCCATAAACTGAGGAGTTTTGTACACCCTGTGCAAAAGATACAATTGTGACAGTTTCTTTTTGATATTGGCTTGAGAGATAGTCCCCTGTGTAATAGATGTAAAATTCACAATGCTGATGTCGTGTTCAACTGTTGACACTTTCTGGAGAGAGGTTGTAGATGTAATTAATGGAGTGTATGCTGCTGATATTATATTGACACCATATATATGTATCCTAGGATATATGGATGATTTAAGGGGGTCAGAGGTGTTAAACTCTAGTAGCTCGTTTGCTTTATATGGCAAGGAAGTTTATTGCTCAGCGATGGTTGCAGGAGCTACCTCCCACTAGATCAGAATATATTGCCAAAGTGAACTGGCTTGTGTCTATGGAGTAGCCTCATATTTTTTGGAAGCATATATAGGAGATGTGAGCTTCTTGGTTGGATGATTCGGGTTTGGCCACTGCTGCACTCACAAGAAATAGGATTTCTAAATAGCCTAGAATTTAAACAGAAGTCTATTATAATGGGGTTGTACTTATTTATGCGTGATATAGGTAAAGGGAAAGGCTGCTGTAAGGGGTGGGTCTAGATGGGAGCTGCTCATGCGGAGTGTAGGAATGTACTTCTCGGGTGCACTGGGGTGGGGAATGCTGATATGTTTCATGTAAGGCCTCATGCACATGACCGTAGCCATGTGTACGGCCGTGATTTTCGGGTCAGCCGGGAGGCAGCCACCCGCAAATCGCGGGCTGTGCACATGGCCGCGGCCATTATTTTCAATGAGCCCGGACTGCAGAAGACGGCCTTAATAAGGCATGTCCGTTCTTTCTGCGGTGCGGGCTCCCGTGCCATGCATGAACCGTAAAAACTATAGTCGTGTGCATTGCCCCATAGAAATGAATGGGGCCGCAATTCTCCCGTAGATTTTCGGGGGAATTGCGGCTGCAAAAGCAGGCCCCACGCACACGAACGTAAGTGTTTCTCTCAGTGCAGGCAATGTTCGTGCTTATAAGGAATGGAATACAACTGTATTGTGGAAAATGTAAAACTGTTTTAATAAAAAGTTTTAAAAAAACAAAACTCAATGCACTCGTGTGAGTGCAGGGTCTGTGATTATAGACGGCCCGCGAATGACACTTCTCAGGCCATCCGCGCCGTAATCACAGACCATGCACACCACTACGGTCGTGTGCATGAAGCCTAAAAGGGATCAGCGAATACTGAATCTTAGATTACACCCCACATTCTCATTTGACATCCCCCCACTATAGCACAAGCTATAGTATTGTTAGCTAGGCCAATTTCAAATCCAATTATTAAAGTCCTTAAAAATCTGTCCATACAGATTACACCTGGCAAATCGACCCTGCGAGGAGCACATGAAACAAACCATTCCCCACTGTGCAGCCTTGGGCATGACGGAATTCACAAACTTAAGCTGGGTTCCCAAAGTGCAGATTTTGCATGTATTTTGTAAGTCAAAACAAGAATTAGATCTCGGAGAGCAGACCTATAAGGCCTTTTTTTAAATATATTTCTTCTGTTTAGGTTCCTTTCCTGACTTTGGCTTAAAAAAATCCATGCAAAATCTGCAGCAAATCTGCAATGTGTGAACAAGGCCTTAGGGTCCCTTCAGATGTTTAGGTGTTAGAAACACTTTGAAAAACGGCATACACTTTTTTTTTTTTTTTTGCAATGTGATACATTTTTAAATGCTGCGTGGTAAAAAAAACAACTGCATTGAAAAACGCACTAATTCACGGTAAAACCGCATGCGGTTTTTGGATGCGCCACTAGCTGCACCTTGACCGTAATGTGTAAATGGACCCTTAAATTACTATTGGCCAAAAGCTGATCGGGAGTTATCATCCACAATCCCTCCTTGATGGACTCTTTGGCCACTTAAAAGTCTAACAAGGCTAATCTGGGATCTGCCGGCACCCACAAACAGACTGTTGACAGATCCTGCCAAAAACAATGGTGACACAAAAATGTATTAATATAGAAGGTTCATTGCCCATGCATAATCTATTGGTTTTATCCCAAAATGATCACCAAGGACGAATGATGCAGTTGAGTTATCATCACATATCTAGCCACCTCTAGTAATAAACAGTAACCTGGCAATGCTGCATCTTTTTCTGCCAACTTTGCACTAATAAGCCAAGCTTCCTACAAGAAGATGGGGTTAACAGCCTGCTACTTAAGTCTGAAGGAACATACTGAATTCTTGTGTACACTTGATCCATTCTCTGCGCACACACAATAATTAGGATAATCAGTGTAATTACTGGCTGGCGTGAGAAGAGTGCTGGCTGCAGAGGAGAAGGAAAGAGACAAAGGAAGACGAAGGGAAAGTAAATTGTGTAATGACAGGCAATCTATTAATGGATATTGATAGGTTTCTATAAACATCTGCAGCTTCCCTGCCGGTATATAGAGATGTGAAATAGTCATAAGGAGTGACACTTTAGCACTTTAAATCCCATTTTGGTCCTTGAGCAGCGTGAGTGCTAAAGTGGGCAGTGACCTAAACCTCTACCCCGTATCTGACTATTTCTGTGACTGTTGCGTACATCTGAATGGGGTTTGCCGAAAAGGAGTGTGTGTTCACATGGTCAGGCCAATGATTTTTTTGCTGCGATTATCGCAAATTTTCAGCAAAAAAGAGATGCCGGTTTTTTCCCCAAAACCACGGCGTTTAGCTGCGATTTTGTGTTACCATAGCCTTTCTTTGTGATAATTGTGGGGAAAAAAAAACAAACCCTACCAAACCTGTCTGTATAAAACACCCTTGATTCTTTAATTTTATCTGTGCATCTTAATCAAAATGGCTGCTCAGGAATATTCATGAGAGGTTACTTGCTCAGGTCCGAATACATAATTAAAGTGTAACTGGACATATAAGTTTGGTGCAATGTTTTAAAAGGTGGGATTCAGGGTGCTGGGACCCCCACTCATCACTGAAAAGGGGGCGAAGCGCTCAACCGAGTGCTCTCCACCGTTGGCTGTGATCGTCTTTTGCCTAACAAAGAGAGACGAGCTCACATAGAACGTCTTCAGCCCAACAAGGAGCGCTATGCCATTTCAAAAGGTTAGTGAAAGTGCAGTCCCTGTTCAAACAGCTTTTCTCCCAGGAGAATAAAGGATTAGACAGGTTTAAATCCAATTGGGCAGGCACTGACTATGGATACCTTTTGAAACCATCGGGATCCACCACTATCTCCGGTCTATGGCCAGCGTAAAGGCATAATCGAATTTCAAGTATTTGGCATATCTATTGGTGATACTATAAATGTCTGATAGGTGTCTGAGACCCTCACCTATCAGAAGAGGGTCACGTGATCCTTGTTTAGCGGATGCTCAAATGAGAGTTAACCAGATGTAAAAATCTGGGAAAAAAACAAGCCTTATATATAGTTTATAAAGAACATTTTTAGTTTTATTTTTCTTCCTCACGCAATCCTAGTTTACGCATGCCAAAAAAGAAAGAAGAATACTTCCGTGATACGGCATGCATTAAAGAATACCACATTTATTTTTTCTAACATCAGAGCACACAAAGGTATGAGCCAATAGTATCCATTCTCCTCTCTATACAGCTCACTGGATACACTGATGCCATACAACAGACACATGAACCTTCTCTAAGGGCTTGTTTACACGAGCGTGTTATTCGTCCGTGCGACGCGCGTGATTTTCACGCGTGTCGTACGGACCTATAATAGTCTATGGGGCCGTGCAGACAGTCCGTGAATTTTGTGCAACGTGAGTCCGTTGCAAAAAAACTCACGACATGTTCTATATTGGTGCGCTGTTTGCGCATCACGCACCCATTGAAGTCAATGGGTGCGTGAAAACCACGCATGTCACATGGAAGCACTTCCGTGTGAACAGCGTGATTCGCGCAACAGCAGTGAAAAGGATGAATGAAAACAGAAAAGCACCACGTGCTTTTCCATTTACAAACATCCAAACGGAGTGTCATAATGATGGCGGCTGCGCAAAAATCACACAGCCGTGCATCATATGGTGATGACACACGGAGCTGTTAAGTGCCTTTTGCGCACCCAAACTGCCGCGTTTTTTGCGTGCGCAAAACGCACACGCTCGTGTAAACGAGGCCTCAGAGTAAGTTTTGTTCCCATCTGCATCAGGGCTCCGTTCAGAAGTTCCGTCTGAGCTTTCCGTCAGAACGGAACCCTGACTGAAACAAACAGAAATCATTGGTTTCCGTTTGAATCATGATTGATTTCTATGGTGACGGATCCAGTGCAAATGGTTTCCGTTTGTCTCCGTTGTGCAAGGGCTCAGTCATTCCCTGACGCAGATGTTAACGAAGCCTAAGACAAATACTTGAAGTCTAAAAGTCAAACAGGGGGAGGTATCTAAACTGGTGCAATGGAAAAGTGGCATAGTTGCAAATGGTAACAAATCAGATTGGAAAATAAAAGCAACAAAGTGTCTGAAAATTCATAAATGGAATCTGATTGGCTGCCATGGGCAACAACTCCACTTTTCCTTTGCACCAGTTTTGATATTTGTCCCGCTTTAAATATGTAGACGGCTATTCTATAAGAAACTTAGTCAGTCAATCTTGGAGTAAAAATATTAGACAGATGGTGAAAATCTGCATTGCTGGAAATGTACATAGCCTGGGAGGAGAATACATTTGTTTAACTTTCCTAAGAATCAATTGAGGCAAATGGTTAACTCTCCAAAGATGGTTTAAAGGTTCCCCCACACTTGTCACTAAACCCTATAGGAGATAAAGTCATATTATAATTCCACAGTCTGGAGGCCTCTTGTGAATATGAGTCACCCGCACATAGAAAGAGTAGGATTCAAACCAATAACAATTAAAAAGTAACTGTGTGAATGCCGAGCGCAAGCAACATTTGAAAGCCTTAAACTAAAACCATATACAAAATAGATTGAAATATAAAACTGTAGAGAAGGAACTGAAAAAATCACTGGGATACAAGTCATCAAAAGCAAATCTTCTCCCATGTAAAGTCTATAGTTGATGTCAAAAATACTGCCTGCATGTGACAATATATTAAGTATAATAAGCCTCATAAAGCAAATAAATATTTTTATCTCCCTTAAAAATCTCACAGTTAGGAGCAGGACGAGGGAGATAGCGGTCAGAGGGACAATCGATGCCACCATCATGCTGGAGGTCAGGGACGGTGTGCGTTGGGGGTTTAAATCCTGAAGGGTCTATATCCCATTTCAACACGTACAAGCTGTGCAATGGTTCTTACTTTTCAGGGGAAACACAGTGTAAGTTAAAAGATGGTATTCTATTCTGATGTAATATATGTGCAAATCTGTGCGCCTCATGTTTCTTTTGTCATCATAACTAGTGGACAACTACATTTTTACTTTTGTTAGCTATATATGCTTGACTGAACGGTCATATGCCTTCTCCCCGCTATATTGTTTGAATACATTGTTATGACGGCTTCATTGGATGTTTCTAAAACTTTAAGAATACTTGAAAATAGCTGCTATGGGCACCAAGACAGCATGTCCCACGTCTGCCCACAGTAGGTTTGCAGGGAAGAGTTAAATCCCCATTGTTGCACTTTAGAATCAAAAAGCAGAATACCGGAGCCACTCCTGGCAGCCTACATTTTGTGAATGGACAAGTTAGGATCTGTTCAAATCACGTTTTTGGCCTGCATTTATCGTGCAAGCCTGGAAAGTACCCGATGTACACACGAAAAGTATCCATAGGGCTTCAATAGCCAGACAGAGGCAAAAAGATTGTTCTTCTGGCCTCTGTCGAGTACGTCGTTAAAGGGGTTATGCGGGGACCAAAAATCATTAGCAGTGCACTCACTGCAGTATATGAGTACACTCGCTAATATACAATCTGGTCCCCCGTCGTGCGGATTCTGAGATTTTCATAGTTTTTTTATTTTTAATTAGACTTCCGGTCCCCCGGCAGCGCTATATTTGCACAGCGTTCTTTGATGGCGATACAACTCTTCATCATGTGCCCAACCCTGTTGTACTCCATGTACAAGCAGGAGCAGTAGTACAGCAAGTACATGGAGTACAACGGGGTTGGCCACATGATGAAGAGTTGTATTGTCATCAAAGAAGGCTGTGCAACTAGACTTCCAGTCCCCCGGCAGCGCTATAAAAATAAATAAATATGAAAATCGCAGAATCAGCACGACGGGGGACCAGAATGTATATTAGCGAGTGTACCCACATACTGCAGTGAAAGCACTGCTAATAATTTTTGGTCCCCACATAACCCCTTTAAATCTTTTTATATATGGAATCGCATAGGAGACTACAGTATTCCACACAACGGGATCCCGCAAAAAAAAGGACATGTGCTGACAGACATATGTTGCAAACTACACAATATCTCTAGTGCAGCAGTGAGGAATAATTTTTTATTTTCTTTACAAGTGGTATAGATTTCTGCCATAACATTATATTAGGGAACTGATAAAACAAATTTCCTTACACACTGCCACCCAATGTTTGAGTTTGACAAAAACAACTGGTCTGGAAGAGGTATGTCTACATGTATAAGCGGGACACGAACTATTAAGTATGTCATGTTTTGCTATTGTTCCCTCATATCTGACACTTTAGGCTGTGTGGAATGACTGACATATAGAACATATATGTGGGTAATACTAGCAGCTCCTTTTAATAGGTTACACATTGAAAACTCCTCCGCTTTTAAATCAAAATAACAAAGTCGACCCCAAAATGGGAAGTCCTTCCCAAAATGTAACATCCTGCCCCCACAGCCAGCACACCAAAGCTGTCCTTATGCCAGGACAAATTCCAGGAGTCAGGCAGCCAATGGTGGAGACTAAGGGCCAGTTCACACAGAGTTTTTTGACACGTTGTTTGACTCGGAAAAGGGGCAAAAAAAACCGGCCGAAAATGGCTCCCATTGATTTCAACGGAAGGCGGATGTGTTTTTTTTACCGCGAGCGGGAAAAACCTCTCGTAGTAAAAAGAAGCATCATGCCCTATCTTTGGGCGTTTACGCTTCTGACTTCCCATTGACATCAATGGGCGGCAGAGAAAGCGTATTTCGCTGAGTTTTTTGCCCGTAGCACTCAATGGGCGTGTGCGAAAAACGCTGCGAAAATTGCGGCAAACGGCGTCCAGGAAGGTCAAAATCTGCCTCAAAATCCCAAAATGTGTTCCGAGTGACGGTCGTGTCTTCCGTCGCTCGCTCCCTGCTCCTCACAGTGCAAAGTGCATGTGAGGAGGAGGGTATTTTTCTGCTCCCTGTAGGAGCGGAATCCCCAATCCCTGGCCACAGCTATGGCAATGCTGTGGCCGGAGATTGGGGATTCCGCTCCAGGAGTATTCCCCGACTTCACTGTCCACATATGGACACAGTGACGTCAGGGGCTTCTGAAGCGGAATCCCCGACGCTTTGGCCAGTGTTTCCGCTCCAGGAGAAGTCCCTGACTTCACTGTCCATATATGCAGGGCGCTGTGCGGCATTACCTGCAGGGCGCTGTGTGGCATTACCTACAAGGGGGGATATGTGGCACTACCTATAGAGGGCAGAGTGTGGCATTATCTAGAGGGAAGTGTATGGCAAATAAATTACAAATTAAATTCATCCGTTTTTAAAACTGACAGGGAAAAAAAACTGATGCAAAACGGGTCAAAATTGGCCATTAAAAACTGAAACGCAGCCCGGATTTCCACAGGTCCCAGGTAGGATAAGTGTGGAGAACGGTGAGCACATGCAAGCAGCAGTGCCGTCTGTCTTAAAGTGGACACAGAGGGCAGCAAGTCGAGGACCTCGTGGTTGATGTTGCTAAGGACGCCGCTGTATGAGCGGGGAGCGATATAACCAAGCAACGGTGCCGTCTGCGTCACAATGAAGACAGAAGATGGCGGACTGAGGACCCTTCGGTAAGTATTCCTCTGGGTGGTGATACAAGCAGCCTCAATGACTCACCCTATTTGGGACTTGTGGAATTACGGTGAAGTGTGGAGAACGTTGAGCAAATGCGCCAGTGAACCCAAATGATTCATAAAGGCGGCTGCGGGCTACACGGATATGTCTAGGACCAAGCACGTGTCAAGGTTAGTATTAGACAAGATAACAGATTATTGCAGATGATAGTGAAGCGGACATCGGACCAACTAAAAACGTGATTTAAAGACCCGACGCACGTTTGGCCGGCATTTCCGGCTTCTTCTAGGTGGGTACGATCTACAAAGGTGCTGCGATTTACGGGTGGGGGTGGGGGTGCACTCTACAAGGTAGGCGGGAGGTGCTGCCATCTACAAGGGAGGGTGCGATCTACAAGGTGGGGTATGATCTACATGAGGGCGGGGGTGCTATCTGCTAGTGTGTGCTATCTGCAAGGGGGTGTGGCACTGCCTACATGGGCACTGTGGCACTATAATGGGAGTGGCACTATCACTACATGTGGGCACTGTGGAACAGTCACTACATGTGGGAACTATCCATCTTTTTTTTTTTTTTTAACGGCCATGAAAGACAGACTGGAAATGGATGAGAATTTGGAGACACGGATACAAAATGGAAATGAAAAACTGAATCCGGCAATGTCAGAGTCCGGCTGAGGTGGTGACGGGTAGTGAGGGATGTTAGTGCACGCAGCGCATCATTGATTATAGATACTGTTGACCTGTTCCTGCCGGGGAGCACCGAAGTTATAATCAATTAGATACTTTATTTTTTCATAAATACAAATTGGAAAAATGTCTATTTGCAGAGGTTAACATTTCAGAAGTTACACACAATAATTCTAGCAATATATGTTAAAAAGTTATTTATATAAAGAAAATGTATTCAATTATCTCTTATTTTTTTCTGTTTATTTAACAGTAATACCAAGAAAAATCGAGATTCAAATAAAAAAATCGACAAAAAAGTGTTGAAAAAAAAAATCTAAATTTTATTTTTTTGCAAAATCGCCCAGTCTTACTTACAACTAATAATAAACCTCTCCCAGGGTATATAAAAATGTAACCCCTTTTTTCCCATCACTATCTGGATACTAAAGTCTGGAGTCTGCAGTCATCCATTCCTTCCTCATACAAAATCAAATATTTACCTCCTCACAAATTATTTCTGTAGAAAATGGCCATGACACAGAGATGCACGTTAAGTGGACCCTCTATTGTAAAATAATAGCAGCAGCGGGCTGGGAGAGAAGACAGAGCTGTCTGCAGTGTAACTTGGAAGACAATCTATGCAATTACCACACAGAAAGGCGCTGTGATACAGGGTCCCTGCGAGACACGTCACAGGACTGTCACCTCAGTCACCACTACATACTTCACCCGTCTACTGCTCACCCTCCCGCTTCTGCGGCATTTAACCAATGAGTGATATATTGACACTTGTGCTTGTACCAATGAATCCCAGAGCGCCCTATGTCACACACCAAGCAGCTATGGTAACTAGTCAACACAAGAGTTCTTCAGTTACCAAAATCCCTAACACATTGAAGGAGAACATTATTATCTGTATACAGGAATTAGGGACTCCGCAGAGTTAATCAGCATTTCCTGTCTGATCAGACAATTTTTATTATAATTTCTATTTATTATAATTTAAATATTTTGGTACTTGGTTTTTAAAAATGAAAAGAAAATCCTTTTACAGAGATTGAATTAAAAAAGTAGTGCATAACCCAAGACCCTTTTTTAAAAAAAAAGCAAAAACCTTTAAAACTTATTTTGCATATAACCTTAGGGTGCAACTTCTCTGTGCAAAAAAAGAATAAAAAAAGAATAAATCAGAAATCTAGCCATCTGTCCAGAGATCCCTGAATCGCTAGTCCGCTTCCTGACTTTCCAACAGAGCTGCAGGGGACGTATGTATTCTAGTCAGCTGATCTATCACAGCCGAAATGGTAAATTCTCAACTTTACCAAGGCATTAACCCATTAGTGACCAGCCTCCTTTAGGCCCTAATGACCAAGCTATTTTTTTTAGTTTTTCTATAGTCGCATTCAAAGAGCTATAACTTTTTTATTTTTCCCTTGACATGGCTGTATGAGGACTTGTTTTATGCGGGATTAGTTGTACATTTCAATGGCACCAGTTTGGTGTACATATCATTTTTGGATTAACTTTTATTTGGGGGAGAACAGAAAAAAAAACAAATTCCGCCATAGTTTTATGCGTTTTAAATTGAAGTTGACGCCGTTCACTGTGCGGCGTAAATAACATGTTACCTTTATTCTATGGGTCGGTACGATTACGGCGATACCACATATGTAGAGATTTTTTATATTTTACGACTTTTGCACAATAAAAACACCTGAACTAAAAGTATTTGTATTTGCATCGTCGCTTTCCAAGAGCCGTAATTTTTTTATTCTTCCATCAATGTAGTAATTTTTTGGGCTTGTATATTGCGGGACAAGACGTCGTTTTGATCAGTACTGTTTTGGGGTACATGGGACTTATGGATTAACCTTTATTATGCCTTTTTGGGGGGCAAAGGGAAAAAAATAGCAATTTTCGCCACTGTGTTTCTTGTTTTTTTTTTTACGGTGTTTACCTTGCAATTTAAATTACAAATTAACCAGTGGTGTAACTACCGCGGTAGCAGCTGTGGCGGCTGCTACGGGGCCCGGGGCTTGAGGGGGCCTGTGCCGCCAGCCGACACGCCCCCCCCATATGCCCGGTGGCGCCACTAGCAGCCGCGTTATGGCTGCTACAGCAGTAGCACCGTTACTATGGGGCCCGCGCTGCCGAGTCCAAAACAAGTATGGGTCAGGCGACACAGGCCCTCTCATGCCTGTAGGCGTCGCTAGCACGGGAGGGGGCATGTTTCGTGCCCGACCATTCAGCGCTTTACAATGACACTGATTGGCTAGCGGTGCGATGACGTCATCGCTTTGCTTCCATACTTGAAAGGCGCTGATTGACGGGGCAAGTCATTGGACGACGCTCGTTCAGCTCCTGCAGACCCGCTCAGAAGAGAGCAGATCTGCATCGCCAGCTAACAGAAACGGGATCATGTGAGTATGTTTCGGTTTTTTTTCTCATAAAACTGTTAATGGCATTATCTATAGTGGGGGCTCTATCTACAGGGGGGGGTCGTCTATATGTGGACAACTATATACAGGGGGAGTCTATATGTGGGGATGTGGAGCACTAGCTACAGGGGGGTCTATATGTGGGACACTATATACAGGGGTGCGTTACCTGTGGGGCACTAGCAACAGGGTGGCTATATGTAGGGCACGATCTACAGAGGTGGGCTATACGTGGAGCACTGCCGATATCCTGAAGAGTCACATAGTCCTGACTCCAAACCCAACTTTCCATGTTTGAGTGACCTCTCCCTGGCTGATACAACTTTCTCGGAAGGGGGGGGGGGGGGGTTGTCTGGCACTATACACAAAGGGGGAGCTGTGTGGCACTATACATAACGGGGAGCTGTATGGCACTATTTACAAGGGGGAGGCCTGTGGCGCAATCTACAGGGGTCTGTGTGTGGCACTTTCTACTAAGGGGGGCTTTGCTGCACTTTCTACTAAGGGGGGGGCTGTGTGGCACTATATACAAGGGAGACGGGCTGTGTGGCACTATATACAGTGGGAGCTGTGTAGCACTATATACAGTGGGGGCTTTATGGCAATATCTACAGGGGGGCTGTATGGCACATTCTGCAGGGGGGCACTATTTATAAGGGGGGCTGCTTGTGGCACCCGGGGGGGGCACCGGTCAAGCGTTTGCTATGGGGCCCAGTCTTTCCTAGTTACGCCCCTGATATTAACTTTGTTTTGGTAATTACAATTGTGGCGATACCATATATATGTACTTTTATTTGTCTTCTACACTTTTACTAAATAAAACCACTTTTTATGGAAAAAAAATGGATTTATTTTTTTGCTGTAATTTTTATTTCACATTTTTATTTTATTAGTCCCACTAGGGGACTTTACTATGCGAGCTTTAGAGCGCTGCTATAATGCTTTGGTACACTCCATATACCAGAGCATTATTGCCTGTCAGTGTAACGTATAACCAGAGGCACGTCCTAATAGGCATATGCCCAGGGCAGACCTGGGGGCTTTTATCAGACCCCCGGCTGCCATGACACACCATCGGAGGCCAGTGATTCCATTTGCGGGCCGCTGATGGGTGACAGAAGGAGCGCCCTCCCTCTGTAAATGAGTTAAATGCGCAGTCGCTATTGACGGTGGCATTTAACGGGTTAAGCGGCCGCGATTGAAGTAAACTTCGATCGCGGCCGTTGGAGCAGAAGCCCGGCTGTTATTAGACAGCCGAGCACCCGCTCCAAACTGCACGGGATACCCGTGCAGGACTTCGACTGGGCCGCCGTGAAAAGGCGGCGGCCTAGCCTAAGGCCCCTTAGTGACCACCAATACGTCTTTTCCCGGCGGTCACTAAGGGGATAACCCTTTCCCGCTGCCACCATTTTTCAGATTTTCACTTTCGTTTTCCTACCCACCTTCCAAAAGCCATAACTTTTTTATTTTTCCATCAATATTGCCATATGAGGCTTCATGCACACGACCGTAGAATTCATCCGTAATTACGGACCCATTCACTTCTATTGCCCACAGACGCCTTCCCGTATATTTACAGGAAAGTGTGCGTGATGCAGAAAGGCTCCGCAAAAGATAGGACAGGTCTTATTTTTTGCTGTTTACGGACCGTGCTCCAATATTTTATATGGGAGCATGGCCCACAAACACTGGCGGGGGTCCGTGCCTGCAATCACGGACCATGACTACGGGCACGGTTGTGTGCATGGGGCCTGAGGGCTTGTTTTTTGTCAGAGGAGTTGTTTTTCACGGCACCATTTATTGTACCATATAATGTAGTGGGAAACTCAAAAAAACACATTTGTGCAGTGGAATAGGAAAAAAACAGCGATTCCTCAATATTTTGGGGGGGTTTTGTAATTCTGCCATTCACCATACAGTACAAACAGCATGTGAACTTTATTTAGTCAATACGATTAAGGTGATACCAAATTTATATAGTTTTTTTTTATGTTTTACTACTTTTACTAGGGAAAAAATAATTGAGTTTTGTCGCCATATCCTTTTTATATTTCCGTCAATTGAGCATTATGAGGGCTTATTTTTTGTGGGGCGAGCTTTAGTTTCAATTGGTACCATTTTGGGGTACACAAGACTTTTTTTTTTTTAGCACTTTTGATTACATTTTTTTCCTGGGAGATAAAGTGACCAAAGAACAGAGATTCTGACGTTTTCATTCTTTCCAGTGTTCACCGTGCGGACTAAATAATGATATATTCAAATAGTTCAGGCTTTTACAGATGCGCCGATACCAGTTATGTTAGTTGTTTTTACATTGTGCTTGGAGGGAAATGGAAAAGAGGGGGGGGGGGGTTTGAATTAGTAATCTTTTTTTATATATTACATTTTTTCTTACTGTATTTTACTTTTTTTTTTTTACTTGTCCCCCTAGGGGACATGAACCAGCGATCGTTGGATCGCTTGCATGATATACTGCAATACTAATTTATTGCAGTATATCGTTATACTAACACTCTTCTACGAAGCCTTGCCAGAGGCAGAGCTTCATAGGAGTACAAAGATGGAAGACCTGGGGCCTTCATCAGGCCCCTACCGTATGCCAACCAATGGCAGCCCACGATCGTGTTTTTCACATCCGAGGTGCACCTGTGCGGGACGCGTTATCAGGGATCCCCCATAGACTAGAGTCTATGGATGGATGCGTGAAGTGCAAAAAAATAGGAGACTTCTCATGCTTCGTTGAAACAACGTGAACGGCCCCATTGAAATACATTGTTTTATCGGGCGTCACACGGATGTGATACACGCTGGTCTACATGAGCCCCAAGTTATGAACTTAGATGTGATAGTTTACAGGTGGATCCTGCGTGTCAGACAAGCAGGACCCGCTGTTTCTGAACCAGTCAGGTACACGAGACTGACTGATTCAGTGAATAGCGCTAGATATAGCTGCTCTGTATTGAGAATACAGAGCAGCTGTATCTAAAAAAAGAAGGTAAGAAAATGTATTTGTAAAGTTGAACCAAACACACGGCTACACCTTTTTTTTAAATTTAGAAAAAAAAATTGCCTTTCAAAAGGTGTCCATAGCCTTTAACGGGTTAAATGAGCGGGAACGCGCTTGAGCAGAATCGCACTTGTTACACTGGTATCGGCCGTAAGATATGGAGCAGTATAGTGCAACACATCCCCCTTGTAGATACTGCCATACTCCCCCCCCCCCCCATAGTAGATAGAGCCAGACACCTCCCTGTAGATAGTGCCACACCCCCCTTCTAGTTAAAGCCACACAGCCCTCCTGTAGATATTGCCGCACTCACCCCCGGTGCCAGACCCCCCCCCATGTAGATAGTGCCACATGCACCCCCCTGTAGATAGCGCCATTAGGGCTCCCTCTAGGAGTGGAATCCCCGGCCAGAGTGCCGGCAACGCTCCGGCTAGGGATGCCGCTCCAGGAGGAGCCCCAGACGTCATTGGACACATGCCCCGCCTGACCCCCCCCCCCCCCCTCCCCCCTGTAGCTAAGCCCCTGAGCAGAACTGAAGAGACCATACATCTCCATGTACCAGATGCCGGTAAACATCCGAGTCATGGAGTTAACAAATGTCCTGATTAGGTGCAGGGGGTGACTAGATATGCAGCTGCTCATCTTCTCACCCCTGTGGTAGGGAAACCCCTCCCCTAAAGTGACAGATTCAGAGAGAGGTGACAACATAAAAAAGCACAATGAATGAAGGATTTGTCAATTATCTTCATTCATCGTGCTGTACACGCCAAGCAACGGACACACGACTTCTTATATATGATGTGAACGAGATCCAGGTGGACTAAACGTCATAAATAATATTGTTACAAATATCTTTGTATTTGAATATAGCCATATGCATTGACTACCGCTATATGTGAATTCTGAAATAAATATTTACTGTATAAGGAACCTTTAGCTCTTTGAATAGTACTCAATGTATGAAATTGTATCACAATATCTGGATAAAGTAGTCTGCACCAGACGTTTTCAGCCTTTTGTGCATTACTCTTACATTAAAACAAGCAGTCGACCTTCACACAAGGCGTCTTACCTGATTTTTGCACTTGCATTATTTTGCTGTAGACAGCATCCGAAGCCTCTATGAGTGTCCGGCTGGCCTGTATAAACTGAAAGGAATAGACAGTGCAGTCAGGCATAGCAATCCTACTTACAGAAAATTATTGTATTGTTCCTCAAAAAAAATCTTTTAATTAAACTACTTGTACACTCAGAGAATGCGGCAAGTTCAACGCAAATAACCGAGAGAGAAAATGAAAAGTCAGGATACTATTAGTATATAGAAACACATAGGCAGGAACATATATAAAAACAGGAGGATCGCCTGACATAGTTGTATGAAACAGAGAGAGTTACAGTATTTCCTTGAGAGCACGAGGCTACTGAAGCTTGTACTCTATGGCCCGGATAACTTGCTGTATGTCCCAAAAAGCATGAGATAGGTTGGTGGATGAACTGACCCCCCCCCCCTTCCCTGACCACTGTCACTACAAAATTGGTGGTTCAGTGATGAGGCAGCAGTGAAAGTGCACATATGTGCTCCACAGCCCAGACAGATGACTACGCGCCCCCAGCTGAAGTCTCTGTGATCAGATTAGGTGAAAGATGTGGCACTGTGGCTTGTACAGATATAAACACCACTGAACCTGGCACTTATATGAAAATGTAGTTGTCCCTCATGGCTAGTAACAAAATGTAAATGCATGGGTCTATGATAACGACCCCCATCCTAGGACATGACGGTCTGGAGATTTCCAGCTGCCCCATCGCTGGTTTAATAAGGTTGTACTGGTTTACAGAATGAAACAATATCTACACAAGTACATATAACCTGTGAACGAGGTGATTGGGTTCGGCCAGAGCAGTTCCCCACCACTTGATTAACCCCAAAACAATACCGCATTATTGATCATATAATGTGTAGTCTACAATCATTTACCTGTGGTGTGGTATTATTTCCTGTCTTCTATGTGTAATTTATATTCGCTTACAAGGGAAATTTGTACACAAACAGCATATACATAATATAAGATGAAGGCGGAAGTGCTGCTATCCACAGAACAAAAGAATCCGGAGACCTCCAGAGCACTAAGCATTATGGGAAATGAGTTGCCTTTAATAATATACAACCATAAAACATTTGAAGGAAAGAGACACATCTTGAGCCCACACATAGAGTAGCATCAGGTCAGCTATTGTGAAGTGATGAACACTTGATCAGCCCTCATTGCAAGGAAAAAGTTATAAAAATAGATGGAAATCCCACACAGCCGGCCTTCTATTTTAATGCAACCCTCTATATATTGTTTATCAAGCTTGCCAATATGCCGTGCATCAGATGATTTTGTATATGGCCTGTTACCGGTGGATTTTTTTTTATACAACCAGATAGGGTTGGGGGATTATGAGCTAAATCCAAATCATGACTAATTGAACATGTAACCTCCATTACGATAATTTAGGCCACACCCCTTTTGCATACCTCACCCCTTATTTGCATGCTACGATGTTGAATTAATATTTATCGCCTGAACCTGCTGTAAACTACTGTATACAATCTACCACCTGACACTGCCCCCATAGTGCGCCCCACACAGTATAATTCCCCATAGCTGTCCCCCACAGTATAATGCCCCTATAGCTGCCCTCCATAGTATCATGTCCCTCATAACTGCCCTCCGCACAGGATAATGCCCCTATAGCTGCCCTCCACACAGGATAATGCCCCTATAGCTGCCCTCCACACAGTAGAATGCCTGGGGAAAAAAATAAATAAAAACAAATGAAAAAAAAAACGAAATGCACAAGATGACGTCGAGTAACTGCGCTTCTTTGCAGTTTTGCTTTTTTTTTTCTCCCAATTGATTGCCCGGCCCTACAACCAGATCAGCAAAGGTAGCCACTTAATAATGTACTTTTAGGGTCAGTTCACCCGTTGCGTAAATACAGCGGATTTTCCGCAACAGATTTGATTGCGGAAAATTTGCAGCATAATACAATAGCAGTAAAGTGGATGAAATAGAACAAAATCTCATCCACTCGCTGCGCAAATGCTGAGCTAAAAAAAACGCTCCGAAATGGACATGCAGTGGGGGTTTTTAATCTGTAGCATGTCATTTGTATTTGCCTAAACGCTGCTTATTTGTTGCGGGATTTCTCCATTGAATTCAATGGAGAGGTAAAATCCGCAACAAATAGCAGATGAGTGTTTTTTGCGATTCCATCACAAAAACCGCAACTCAGAATTAAAAAAAAAAATTCTTACACTTAACAAGAAGTCTGTGTTTCTTCCTCCAGGCCGGCCTCCTGGGAGGACGTTTTATTCCATGTGACCACTGCAGCCAATCACAGGCTGCAGCGTTCACATGGGATTAAACGTCATTCCTGGAGGCAAAATTGCAGAGGAACGTGTCGCCATGGATGCACCAGTAAAAAGCTTTTTTTTTTTTTATTATATGGTGCAGTTTTCCGCATTGGACATTCCGGTTGAAAAACTGCACCACAATATGGTGTGGTTTTTCAGCCGGAATTCCCTGCGGGAAGTGGGGCGGATACGCTGCATGCTTTTTTACGCAGCATATCTGCCCTGTGCGAAAATAGTATGTATAGAACAGGACAAAATACGTAATGAAAATCGGGGTTGTCTATCGTCACAACAACCCACAAAAAGCAAATCCTACCCACAGTATGTGTGTTGCAAAATTGATGCAAAAACACAGGAGTGTATATCTATTAGTTGACCAACAATTTAACCAACCAAAATATTTGCAGAAAGAAAGAATCAGACAAAAATCAATAGTGTTAAATGGGTGGATCTTAAGGTAGTATTACACATCCCCACATGGGCCGTGTAAACGAGCGCCGATCAACTAGACCGCTTGTTGATCGGCGCTCGTTAGCTCCTTGTACAAGGAGCTAGTATGGGGATGAGCGCTCGTTACTCCGATTGCTCGTCCTCATACATTTCTATTGTGTCGGGAGAGGTGCTGATGACAACGATAAAAGCTCGATAATAGGCCAGTGTAGAAGGACCTTTAACCAGACTTAGGCCTCATGCACACGACCGTAGCCGTGTGCACGGCCGTGATTTTCGGGTCGGCCGGCTGCGGACTGTCAGCCGCAGGCTGCCTGCAAATCGCGGGACATGCACATGGCCGCCATTGTTTTCAATGCCCCTTCTTTCTGCGGTCCGGGCTCCCGGGCCGTACAAGGACCGCAAAAACTACGGTCGTGTGCATGGCCCCATAGAAAAGAATGTGGCCGCAATTCTCCTGTCGATTTTCGGGGGAATTGGGGCCGCAAAAACACGTTCGTGTGCATGGGGCCTTAGGCTTCGTTCACATCTGCGCCGGGGTCCCATTCCGACGTTCCCGTCGGAACGGGAGGCTGACTGACACAAACGGAAACCAAAGGTTTCCGTTTCTATCACCATTGATTTCAATGGCGACGGATCCGGTGTTAATGGTTTCCGTTAGTCTCAGTTGTGCAAGGGTTCCGTCGTTTTAACGGAATCAATAGCATAGTCGACCACGCTAACGGAAACCATTAGTGGAGGACGCTCGTTGCCGATAATTGCCCTGTGTAAACAAGGTAGCGATCGGCAGATGAACGAGCATACACTCGTTCATCGGCTGGACGTATCGTTTAAAAAAAGTTCAATATTATCGTTGTCGTTAGCACATCCCCCTACAGTGGGTATGTTGTTTTTTTTGTGGGTTGTTGCGACGATAGACAACCCCGATTTTCGTTATAGATTGTTTGCCCTGTTGGTCTGTAAATACACCGTTTAATGGTAATGATTAAAAGTTAATTTTTAAGTAGCTACCTTTGCTGATCGGCCTCTATATATTGTATATATGCTAATCACAGGGCTTGTAATAAGATGTGTGTACTGTAGGTGTAGCGAGTTCGCTTTGCCTCCTGCGGACTCAGTTACTGCACACACAAAAGGTATCTGTTGGGATCTGTACGACCTTCACTATAATCCGTTTGAAAAGTAAGGTACACAGAGTTTATGTGATGTTCTCCCTCATATGTCTTAGTCAATGAATGAGGATAGGAGAAGATACATAATAAGCAGAGTGTCATGGATTTTGGGCTGTGCAATACAAAAGACATTAAATATATTTAAAGATGGTTCGGTCGGCAATTAGCATGCATTTTAATGGAGGGATTGCAGGTGTTAAGATTGACCAACAATAAATATTAATCCCTATGGTGGTCAGAAGGGTTAATGTTACGGAAACTTACTTCTGAACGAGACTACTGCCTCATGCACAGGACAACCTCAGTGTATAGAAGTGTGCAGGGCTCTACTCTACCTACGATGTCTTATGGAATTCAACTGAAAAAAAATTATGGTACGCCTTTGGATGTCGTATTTCAGAGGTATTCTTCCCAGGTGCACCATACAGCAGAGCATGGAGTGCCCACGGCTGCTTAGTATGGTGCCACAGGGACTCTGTCATGTGCACAGAACCTGTAACAGCCTAAGGGTATGTTCACACTGAGATTTTTTCAGGCAAAAAAAAAAACGGCGCTGATTTTTCCAGGCAGAATTTTCTAAGTGGTTTTGCACCACAGGCTTTTTTTGACGCGCTTTTTACCTATTTCTTCAACAGGCAAAGCGAGGAACCACGAGTGTTTTTTTAAATAAAACACGTCAAGAAACGCGTCGGCCGTTCACAGCGTTTTTTCCGTCTCCCATTGATTTCAATGGGGTTTTTGAGGCGGAAAACACCTCAAGATAGGACATGTCGCTTCTCTTTCCCCACAAGCGTTTTTTTCCCGCCTCCACCCACCTCCCATTGAAAAGAATGGGAGGCAATTTCGGCAGTTTTTTGCGGCAAAAAAAACCTCTGTGTGAACAGGGCCTAAAGCTGGAAAAAGTCTGGCAGTTGCTAACATTTGGTAAACATCTTCCAGTCATAAAGTATTTATGAACCAGTGAAGCCAGCCATGCTTCTGAGCTTAGTACTTGGTATTGTCCAGCATGTTGAAATTAACTAACTGTGATTACAGAAGAGCTAAATGCCCCATACTAGCATAATCTTATCCTACCATCTCTACTTTTGTGTCTGTTAAACACACTTACCGCCTCATATGAGGTGAGAACTTTTTTTAAGAGGTCAGGCACTGGTCCTTGTGCCTCCAGGAGTGGATACTGGGAGCGCAGGTTGAGGGTCACAGTGAGAGGACTATCGCTATTGAGAAGCCATGCAGACAGAGTAAGTATACACTGTTTCATGTTTGCAGCTGGGGTCAGGCCACAAAGCTCTTTGAAGGACACCAACGCGTTCTGCAACAAATGCAACAAAATTGAGGTTATTTAATACTAACAATGAACAGAAAACAAACAACAATACGTATGACTTTGTCATTGCCCCCATTTAAATGTATAGCCCCTTTCACACTGTGTTTCACGTCTGTCCTATGTATCGGTATGGCTCCTGGTGTATACGTCAAACATACCTATTAAATCCTATTAAACAGACTGAGGCCAAAAGAGTGTCATTTTGGCCTCCGTCGGGCAGTATATATAGGGGATACGGTTCATTTTGCTGGATATCGTAGCCTATACGAAAAAACTTATACCGAGCAGCATATATCTGGGTGACGGATGCCAATGTATGGTATTTGTCACAGTTGTCCATTTAACGTATAGCTCATGAAGTTTTCAAAACATTTTCATGACGTATCCATTAAGCGGATGCCATAATAGCCTATTTGTGACTGATGCCGTATTGGGCGCCTTACGTTGGCATCAGCCACCCATAGACTATTAGGGCATCTGTTAAACGGATATGTCATGAGCAGGTCATGAGAGTTCACGACGAATCCCATAATAATCTATGGGTGACAGATGCCACTGCGGGACATTAGTCACAGCCTCCGTTTAACATATATGTCTGGAGCTTTTCTCAGGGTATATGTCAAATGGAAACCATAAACGCAGTGTGAAAGGTGCCTATCCCGGTTACTTGGGTGGATAGTGATTTTTGTTACTGAAGAAATCTTGCATCAGATTATGAGCTTCATATTATAAAACTACCCTTTCCAAATGAGCCCTGAAAGATAAAGCGATCTTGTTGGCAATGCCAACCAGTATCCATTTTTCATTTGGTGCGTTTAGCTAAATTCCAATCAGCTGCTACGCTTAACAAGGTCATTTTCACTGAGATTGTTCACTTAGATAGTGTCATACGCCAGTCTGAATATAAAGATAGTTCAAGAAAGAAGCGCCTAATTTAGTAGGAGGCGCATGCCTCTTATTAAATTAGGTGCTTGTTAGACTCTTTGTGCTCCTGAAAGGTAAATGTACGTCAGCTATAAACTGGTGTAGATTTCTGCTATAATTTACGCCAGGTTCTGAAATAAATTATAGTAAATTTGTCTGACCGCGGCTGGCCACACACTTTTCGCCAACGTTCATGCATCAAAAGTGGAACTATTTGTGCAAATTACCACTTTAGATGCATCTGCGACTCTGGCGTGGAAAAGGTAATAAATTCCCCCCAACGTTCTCGTGCTTCAATTTAGAGAGGGTTGAACAAATTGTAGGACACATGATATATAACCCAGGTAATACGCTAATCACTTATCTGGGTTGCATCCTCTGATCCACTGGAAAATTTGGCCCATTCAAAACCTTGAGTTGCCAACTCCCTGATGTACTTGTGACCTTTAGAGTAACCTGTCTGCTGTAGAATGGGTTACCTTAGGACGGGCTTGGGTTTCACTTGCAGAATGATCCAATGTTAATGTTCAGTAATTAGAAAACGTTATTTCAGAAACTCTGTATTAGACCCATAGGGAGCACAGCAAGATTTTAATACCTATTCGGCTTATGTTTAATTAAAGGATTGGAGCAGGAGAAAAGGAAAGAAAAAGTAGCACAAGGAGAATATGAGCGTATAGTGGGGAAAACATGTTTGGTGATTCTTTGTATGTCACAATAGAATTATCCCTTCAAAGTCCTATTTCTACTCATAAAAGATTTGACAAAAGCTTTGAAATATAAATAAAAAGAAAGACGTAAGCCGGTTACCTGAACATTTTCACGAAGATCAGTAGCCTCTCGTAGAGCCTGAGTGGCCGTCCTGAATACTTCATCTATGGCTTTGATACCGGTAGTCTTCATTGAAGTATATTCGCGAACCTTTTTTCCCTTGCGCACAGAGAGTCCCCTCTTGTGGGCCTTTCCACCACCTCGCCGGTTGGTAATAGCAATGTGTACAAATAAGGTGGTGTTCTGGAGAAACTCTCCTGTCAGGGACTGTAATGGGACGTGTCTAAATCCAGTTTGCAAGCATTCAAAAGGTATAGTATATTGAGCTATGAATTCATCTCCAATATAGTCATCGTCGAGAACCACAAACCTCAGGATTGCCAACTCTGGAAGATTTATGTGAAATTCAAAGCTCTCATCAAACATGGGATTGTCTCCATTTTGGGTTACAGTCTTTGTTCGATGTTCTGCGCAGTCAGCAGGTATTCCATGTATTTCTACATACACATATGGCTCTACCACATCTCCTTTGGCTCCTGACCCTTTGGGTTTTGGCAGGTTCTGACCACTAATAATTTTGAGATGGAGTAGTTGAGCTGAGACACCAGGCAAGGAGTTCTTTGCATTTGCACTGAAATAGGATACTTCTTCCCTCATTATTGAGGGACGCAGGACATAGCCACAGTTTCCATTCTGGCGGAACCATCCAGTATTAAGGTCCATCATCAGTCCTGGGGTTTGGTAGTTCATGGCCACAATCTGACAACCACATTTCCAGAAGTCTTGGGGATTCATATTGCTAGAATCTATTCTCATTGAGCTCGGGTAGACCCTTGAAAGGAATTTTTTGTTATACTTCACAAATTCTTCAGGATACTCATTGGCAAAACGACTGGCAGTAACTTCATTAAAAGAGCACACTTGCCAGTATTTTTGGCTCCTTTTAGATGTTTCGAAATCTTTAAACCTTACAGATTGGCACAGGTTAACCTGGTCTGAAAGCTCTTTACAAAGGCGCAGCTTTCTGGCGCCAGCTCCATTGACATGTTCTCGCCCATCATGTCCCAATCTCCTGGCTATCTCCATTCCTTCATCTTCATCTGTTACATCTCCCTCTGAATCAGTGTTGTCTGATGGTAACTTTTTACCCTTTATTAAGATTTGTCCTTTAAGTTGTTCTGGAGGGGGTAAGTAGTTTTCATCGATACTAGGTGGCTCATTATATAGTTTGTCCCCAAGAATCTTCTTCAAGCACTGTGCCATGACACGCTGTTGTCGAATAGAGCAATGAACTACCAAGCAAAGAATCAAGGGGTATTCTGATGCTTCAAATGCATACTTGTCTATGACACTTATGACACTACGGAAAGCCACCTGTGATACCACAGACAGTCCAAGGTATATAAGAGGCTCATTGTCAGGACCATCCCAGACAACAAGTTCAATGCTGCGGCAACCCATTTTAAGGGCATGTATATACCCACTTATGTCCGAAACGCCCCAGTAGTGGTCTTCCATTTGACAAGCACTGTGAGCAGAATTTATGTAGTAGTGAGATAATGGCCTAGTCATGTCTTGACAAACCACTTTATGGTGAGGATCAAAGATATTACAGTCTGAAGAAAGGAGATAGCGGGTGAAACCATCAATTGTAAGGTAACCCTTTTCACGTCCTTCTTTGGAGGGTTCATATTTATTGATTATTTCAAGAGATGTATTCTCACTGACCTCTTCCATGCCTTGTTCCACCTCCATGAAGATCATAAGATCTTTTAAGTCCAAATACTCTTTATTGCTAGAAAATTGCACTAGTAAAAAGAAGACCTCTGGCCTAGTACACAGTTCACAATATGCTTCTACAAACACATCGCAAGTTACGTAACCTCCAAATTTTTCACTGACTTTCTGCAGTTCCTTAAACTTTAACTCTACAGTTGAGGTCTTCATACCTGGGTTAAGCCCCTTGATAAGCTGAATGGCCATAGTCAAAGGAATCTGTCCACCTTTCTTTATATCTGCTATCTCAAACAGAGATGAGATCCACAGAGTCCTCAAACTAGTTTGATTGGCTCCTAAGACGTCTGGAGTGTGCTTTCCATAAGAAACCAAATACCTGAGTCCCATCACCCAAGTGTTGACAATATCAGCAGTGCTGGCAGCAAGATCTAATGATTCATAGTTCTCCCCGTAAATTATAGAAAAGGCACATTCCTCTGGAAACTGGTCTGACAACCCATTACTTCGTAAAACTGGAGTTTTTTTTCCTACCCGAACCTCACGAATCGATTTGATCTCCAGTTTGGCTTTCTCCGAATCTTTTTTGGAAGGCTCCCATCGGAGAAAACGCATATCTGGATCTAACAGGAAAAATCGATTGTACATCCTGGAGTTGGAACGCACTTTCTTCATTTCACATCCTTCCATCATGAAGGAAATGCAAGCTGCAGTGCTATTTATTTTGCGGTTGTTGGGCATCGTGCTGAATGACACAGTCTTCTTCTGCTTTTGACGGGAACCATCCTAGATAGAAAAAAAATACAAACGTTTATTAAAAAAAACACCAAAAAAAACACATCAGATGCTCACACTTCTATACAAGTCACAGTCAGAAGACTGAGGCTGGGTTCCCACAGTGCAGATTTGCTGCGGATTTTAGCCAAATCCAGAATTGGATCCAGATGAGCAGACCTATAAAGCCTTACTTTATATATTCTTCGGTTTAGGTTCCATTCCTGGTTTTGGCTAAAAAAAAAACATGCAAAAACTACAGCAAATCTGCACTGTGGGAAACCAGCCTTAGGCTTCATTCAGACAGTAGTCATAAGGATCCTAACTGCCCTAAGAATGGGATCAGACCCTGTTAAGAATAAACAGGAAAGTCATTCCTAAAGCAGCCTTTGGGTGTTTTTACGGCAGTTTTACTTATGTGGTCATTTACCATAGCTGCCATATTCTCCATTGTAAACAGAGACATTTTGAGTATTCACACAGTGTGGTTGAGAACTGTATTTGTAGGGAATGCTGCGTTGTATTGTAGAAACTGTATTGTGTTGAAACTGTAGTGCGAGAAAACAGGATCAAAAACAGGTGTAGAAAACCATAATCAAGGAACTGCAATTGTGGTTTCCCATATAAGCAGTTATAGGATGACTGAGGGTATGTGCACACGCTAGCTTCCTTTTACGTCTGAAAAGACAGACTGTTTTCAGGAGAAAACAGCTGCGTCGTTTCAGACGTAAAAGCTCCTCCTTGCATTATGCGAGGCGTCTTTACCGGCCGATCATTTGAGCTGTTCTTCATTGAATTCAATGAAGAACGGCTCAAATGACGTTTCAAAGAAGTGTCCTGCACTTCTTTGACGAGGCAGTCATTTTACGCGTCATCAAACGACGACGCGTAAATTACAGGTCGTCTGCACAGTACGTCGGCAAACCCATTCAAATGAATGGGCAGATGTTTGCCGACGTATTGTAGCCGTATTTTCAGGCATAAATCGAGGCATAATACGCCTCGTTTAGGCCTGAAAATAGGTCGTGTGAACCCAGCCTTAGGGTATGTGCACACGTAGAGTTTTCAGACGTTTTTTCAGGCCGTAAACGTCCCGTAAAGCGGCTGAAAAATCAGAAGCATTTTCAAAACGTTTCAAGAAGTGACATGCACTTCTTTTTCGCGGCCGTTTTTGGCGCCGTTTTTCATACTCTATAGAAAAACAGATCCAAAAACGCTGCGAAAAACGCGACTTTGAATAAAAGAAACTTCTGAAAATCAGGAGTGGATTTCCCTTGAAAACAGCTCCGTATTTTCAGACTTTTTTGCTAAGCGTGTGAACATACACTTAGGAGCCTCACACACAAGCGTGTTCGGTCCGTGATATACCCTCTGTACATCGGCCGCATTTCCTGGACCGTACACACTGCGGGGAGCTGGGCTCCTAGCATCATAGTTATCTATGACGCTAGGTGTCGCTGCCTCGCAGCGGGCAAATGTCCCGTACTGTAACCTTGTTTTCATGGTTACAGTACAGCTTTCATGGTACAGAGCGTATATCATGGACCGAACACGCAAGTGTGTGGGAGACCTTAAAGGGACAGGGTCATGATTTTTTTTTTTTATTCATTTGTGTTTTCATAAAATATTCTCTATAAAATATTATATTGACTTTATTTATTTTTTCACACAATGTTTTTTTTTAACTTTCTTACTGTACTGGGGGCTGCCATGTTTCATTTAATCTGTGTATGTGTCTCTTAACGATACATACATAGATGGAATAGGGCAGCACAGTGTATAGGATACGATAGTCTCCCGTTCATTGCATCGCCATCTGCCTCTTTACTGCGCAAGTGCAGTTCAGAGCGACCCAGCAAAGAAGCTGGTTTGTAGGGAGATAGCAGGCGCCATTATGAAGACCAGCGTTTTTTTACACATCATTTTCAAAAAACGGCACATAAAAACACACCCGCGAAAAAGAAGACGTGCATGTCACTTGGGACGTTTTTGGAGCCGTTTTTCATTTACTCTATAGAAAAAAAGCTTCAAAAACAGCCGTGAAAAACGCAAGTTTCCCTTGAAAACAGCTCCGTATTTTCAGACGTTTTTTTTAGTAAGCGTGTGAACATACCCTTAGCCTTTTGGGGTGTTCTATAGCTTCTGCCAGCTGCATTGTACAATCACTCCCAAAATGGCAGCCGGACAATGCTTAGCAATTTGAAGACACCTTTTCCTGGCTTGTAGCCAAAAATAGGGAGGGGGTGAGATTCCCTCCCACATTTACGGCAGCTGAGAGTCAGGTTGCTTTGCCTTATTCACCTTGCTGTAATTCTGGGAAGTGGCCAACATAGGAAAACATGTCAAATTATAATTTAATTTTTAATACTGTCCACCAGGTGGAAGAAAAAAAAAATACAGCAAAAAACATAAAAATAATAGAAGTAACTTACTTAAAAAAATAAATAAAAAAAAAAGGTTGAATTCGTGACACATTCCCAGAAACTCTGGTTAACTAGTGTTAAAAAATGAATGTATTGGCACGCAATCTTTACAAAGGGAAGCTCCAGCATTGAGAAACAGTCTATAGTCAGCAAATGTAAAATCTAGCACCTCCATAGTATTTGTTCATGGTGTGTTTTTTTTTAAGGAGAAAAAAATATATCTATTGCTTCCCAGAAACTGTCAACAAGATGCTGTTGACTGGTCTGTTATTCTTATTGACAGTTTTCATTTAGTATTTTGAGTGTGTAATGTTGTGCTGTTTTTAATGGTCTATGGCTCATTAACACCTTAAGGCCCTGTTCACATCTGCGGTGGAGGTTTTGTTAGGGGCTTCCATTGCAGATGCGGCAGGGATTACCGGAAACCATAGCGCAGCATGCTGCACTATAGTTTCCAGTAAAATCACAGACACCCCGACGGAACCCATTAAGTTAATGGATTCTGCCGGCGGAGCAGAACAATGGAACACACAGACGCAGGTGTGAAAACAGCCTAAAGCTACATTCAGCGTATCAGATTCACGCTCGTGAAAAACGCACGTGAATCTGGTCCGTGTGTGATGCGTTATGCATCCGTGTGCTTTGCGAGTGGCATGCGCTTTGCACGTACATCTTTTTTTTTTTTCAATGGAATTGATGCGCAAATCACACACAGCACACGGATGTGCATCCGTGTGCTGTGCGTGATTTTCACGCACCCATTGACTTCAACGGACACTCGCTGCGTGAAAACTCCTGCATTATTGATTTCAATGGGGCCATTCAAACACGCTGAAGTTTTCACGCAACGTGTGTCTGTTGCGTGAAACTCACTGCATGTCCTATATTGGTTTGTTTTTCACGCACCTACGCGCCCATTGATGTGATTGGGTGAGTAAAAATCCCGCACAGCACGCGAAAAAAATAAATAAATGATGTGCTTTGCAAGTGCGTGAAAAACGCATGCCACTCGAAAAGCACACGGATGCATAATGTAACACACACAGAGCAGATTCACGCGCATGAATCTGATACGCTCGTGTGAATGTAACCTAATACTTCTTGCAGTTTAGCTTATTATACACAACGAAGGGATCAAGTATTCATGGGTTTATAAGTCTATCTGCCGGGGGTATTTACAAAAGTCATAAAGGTAATAAATCTTAATAGGACTTAATTTGTATCAGCAGTTAGCGCCTGCTTGTTGTTGGCTTCCAGGTAACTAATCTAACAGATATAATATAAAATGATTCACTCTGTGCAGTACAACAAAATATAATAAATAACTGTTGGCCATTGTGGGCTGCTGCATGGTTGGCCATTGACTATAATGGGCCGACAACATCCTCTGGAGAGTGTGGGGCTGACGGGATGCTTTCCTAGCATCGCTGCCATTATTCTAGTGATTGACAGGGATCGCAGCGGTTGGTATCCGTAGATCGGATTTTTGTTCCATATCCTTAGGATATGCCATCATTGTCTCCCAAGACAACCTATAAATATGCACACCACATATAAATATGTATATATTTGTCTACCAGGCTGTTCTTGCAGTTTAAAATTTTAATTCTTCTCTGCCTGTCTTTTCAGTGCAGTTTTGATGTGTCTTAATACTTTAGGCTATAGCTTCTCTTTAAAGAGGACACTCCATAGAAGCTAGTATGAAATCAGAGTAGGAGATACCATGAGTCATCGCTATGATACATTAACTGAAGGAGGCAGATGTTTTTCCCTCAAGAAGCCAAATAGAATTGTGGAATCCATGACAGAAGACTGAGGATTTGGATAGACAATCTCCCCAAAAAAGTATATAGAGTAACGTCCACTGCCAATGCCAAAATGCTTAACCCTTTAACTTTCAGAAGTCAAATTTCAAAAGCATAATATTTAGTACTTACAAGGAAAAGTATGACAGCAATAAGCCTGAAGGTGATATCCCCTTCTAAACAGATACCCAAAAACTATCCCTTTGCCACTTAATCCCGCTGTAGCCATGACGTGCATCTCTAGCACCCCCGTGGGCCTCATTAAATCCCACAGATTAAGCAGAACTAATGAGCCCGTTTACAGCGAGATAAGCAGAGACTGCTAGCTAATGATCCAGCACTGCAACAAATAGGCAGTCTGCTTCTAGATTTTATACCCATTAACCCACTGATGGCACAGCAAGGGGTTCCATAACCAGGGCAAAACACGGCAATCCAAAATACCTCATGGTACCGGGCAGGATTTAATAATGATTTGTTAAGATAAGGTGGATGCAGCACAAGACCATAATCGAGGGTTTACAGAGCGATGGAATTTTAAGATATGGGATTTATTATAAGAGCATTCAAGATTCTTTTAATGTTCATTGAAAAACGTTATATAAACGATCATTATATAAAGAGAATAATTATTTGTATGCCGTTCGTGCAGTATGCAAGGGTTCTCCGTCACAACAGTTCTTCCTTGATCCATATCTAGAAATAAGCTACAAATTCATCCCTTTTACTTTCATGGCCACTGCAACTTTGTTTTGGAAACTGGATGGGTGTTCCCATTACAAAGTCTCAGGAAGAACATATCTGGTGTCCAAATCTAGAAATTGGGTGGTATACAGCATATTACAGACTTCAGTCAGAACAACAGACCGTTTACATGCACCAAGTACTCGTCAGAAAAAGATTATAGCCGTGGTACTCCTGTACACTGTTGTATTCCAGTTACGGTTTGTACAGAGCCATAATAAGGCAGCCATGGAAGTGCATGGGGCCTCTTTATGACATTGGAGGCAAACGGAGATACAGTAGAGGTGCTCTCTGTTGGATCCATAATTGTGGCATGTTAAATCTAATACTGGATGTATTTGCCCTGTACGGCCTCTGGATGAGCTCTAAGGCCAGTTTCAGGCAGCTGTAATAAGAAAGCATTTAAGAGTCAGTTTTACGGATGTTACACCAGGACAACTTACCGTTCTACTGAACATAGATCAGTATAGGGTCCTAAAAAAGTAGAGTTACATAAGGCCTACTTGACATATAAAAAAAAAATGTAATTGGCAATATCAAGAAAATTCTGCTTCAAAATTCCATCTGGAGTTTTGAGGCACATTTTGACCTGCCTGGACGCCGTTTTCCACTCGCATCCATTCAGCACCATGGGCAAAAAACGCAGCAAAATACGCTTTCTCTGCCTCCCATTGATGTCAATGGGAGGTCAGAGACGTAAACGCCCAAAGATAGGGCGTCGCTTCTTTTTCCCGCAAGACTTGGGAGGTATTTTCGGACTTTTTTTGGCACGTTTTCCGACGCGGTTTCCGTGTCAAACAACTCAGTGTGAACTGGCCCTTAGGGTCAGATACACCACCCTAAATATGAAGTCATTTTCCCGATACACCTATTTGGCAGAGATCTCATATACAATTTACTTACAGCTAAAAACAGTCTAGGAACCAGGCACATTTTGGATTCATTTGCATAGCCAATATAGGTAAATCTATGCATACAATTTTATAGCACATATATTTAACTCAAACTATATAAAAAATAAAATAAAAAAAAAAGGGGCCTGTTCAAATTTGCATTGGAGGCGCCGTCAGGGTCCTCCATCACAGATCCTGCTGTGCAATTGTTTCCGGTAAATCCACAGTCAACCTGATGGAATCTATTGACTTTAATTGCTTCCGTCGGTTTTCCGTCGGGTGCTCATGACGTCCGTCGTACAACGGAATCGGTGCTTCTGATATTTTCATTGTTCTGCTCAGACGGAGCACAACAGAAACACCAATGCAGGTGTGAACCCAGCCTAAGCTAGTTAAAGCTCCCAAGTAAAGGATGAGCTCAGATATGCTTTGGATCTGTACAGGGGAGCTCTTTTTTCTGAATTGATAAATTAAATAATTCTGGACGCTTGCAGTTACCACTAGAGGAAGCTCACTGCATACGGACTTATAAGTCAATGCTAGCTGTATGACAGTCACAGAAAGCTGGAAACACAGGCCCCCCCCCTAGAACACATCTTCGGCCTCTATGTTAGGTACACCATTGGTTTAAAGTACAGAAAGAACGGGACATAAAAGGGTTAGGCCTCATGCACACGACCGTAGCCATGTGCACGGCCGTGATTTTCGGGTCGGCCGGCAGCGGACTGTCAGCCGCGAGCCGCCCACAATCGCCATGCACATGACCGCGACCATTATTTTCAATGAGCCCGGTCCGCAGAAGACAGCCGTAATAAGGCATGTCCGTTCTTTCTGTGGTGCGGGCTCCCGGGCCATGCATGGACCATAAAAACTACGGTCGTGTGCATGGCCCCATAGAAATGAATGGGGCCGCAATTCTCCCGTGGATTTTCGGGGGAATTGTAGCCGCAAAAACACGTTCGTGTGCATGGGGCCTTATTCTTAGCAGTTCTGAGACAAAAACGTAAGTGATCAATTTAAAGTGACACAAGGGTGCCCAAACACAGATGCAAGTCAGCCAGACACGCAGATTTAAATGGGACCAGCATGCAAGCGGGTCTGGAGGAATAGCTGTTGGCCGAACGCGCTTTTGGCTCACAACTATTCTAAGTAGAGATAATAATCTCAGTAACAGAATGTATGTTTACCTCTTTATATATCTGGTGAACTTCCGTTGATGAAAGTAGAGGTAGCGTAATGTTCCCCACCCAGGACATGAAAAAAAAAACATGTAAATGTATATTACACATCAAAAAACATAACGTGGAAGCAGGACCATTCACATGTATAGAGAATAAACCTGAAGCAGATGGCGGGTCTCTTTAAATGTATTCTAACCCTAATCATGCAAAATAGTTCTCGGCCAGAAGGAAAAAAACGGTCTCTCTAGTGCCACCTATGCGTCAATAACCACCAGCTAAATCTATGGCATATTAGTACCTTCCAAAAACTCTACTCATGAAACATCTACATGTATGAGCGACTTCGTGGACCTTGGTTCTCCCGGATAAATCCAACCCCAGACTTGAAAAACAGACTGCAGGCTTTCCAGAGTGGATGTGTGAAACCTACAGGCAACTATTGCACATAGTGTTAGATGCACATCACATCTTCAGCATTCAGTCAGATGTACTCTGTGTGATCAGGCAATGTCTGACAGTAGGTCACCTTTCCTGGTCAGGGATGTAGGATTACTAAAACTACAGGATACAAACAACACAGGGCTGAAATCAGACGAACACACAGCACGGCTGAATGAATCCCAGGAGCAATGGCCCTAAAGATTTGCTGGGCACCATAGTGTAAAAATGGAAACCGGAAAAATGGAAGGGTCACATCTGCTGCTCATAGAATCCCTATAGGTCAGCAAGAAGACATCTGCATGTATGAGTAGGAATATCAGCATCCTGCAATTCAGGCCACAGGAAGGGGGAGGTCTGTACTGCTTGTGTCTGGCTGAATACCCTATTGTTAAGTATGAGATGATTTATTATATATATTACATACACCCCTATTTTATATGTTCATTTTTCTTCCTAATAAAGCCTCACGCAAGTGGCTCAGTTGCCTGTATGCGTCACACTGAGCCCCTTGGGCTTCATACTACAAGGGTTGTGATCACTCTATGTGACACTGTACTATAGAGCAAATCTTCTAGGGAAGAATACCTCTGTAATACAGCATCCAATGGACCATGCCTCCATATGAAATCGGAAGAATGAAGGTACAGAATGGCTTCATACACTTCTACGGATGCCGTATTATGTCTGTACGGATAACATGAGTGTGCATGGGACCTCAAGCTAGAATTTGGGGGTGCTACTGTGACTGTTGGAGACTGAGAAACTGGCCAAGACCTTGCAGACGCTTTTACGGTATTAAAGGCGATGTCCAGGATTACAAAAACATGGCTGATGTTTTCCCAACAACAGAACCACACCAGGTTTGTGTGCTATTGGAGCTCAGCCCTATTCACTTCAATGGAGTGGAGTTGAAATACAAAGCACAATCCATAGACAAACGTGACGTTGTTATTTGGAATTAGAAAAGCATGGGTGCTTTCGTCCAATAACCTCTTTAACCTCTCCTATTTTAGAGTCTGCTTCTAATGAAAAGCAAAAAAATATGCGGCAGCATCTCATTTTTAAAACCGCATGCAATGGGTCCAACCTTTTTAGCACACAGATTGACATATTGTGATTCTTATGTACTTCAGCATGGTTTATAAATGTCCTGGTGACATTTTGAGGAACACCGCGTACAGACAAACTATGGGTGCAGCATTTTGAAACCATGCAGCAATTTAAAAGAACAGCCCCCCCCCCGTTTCTTCAAAAATGGTCTACAGCCCTCATAGTGCTCAATGAGAACGCAATGTTTTTTCTAGCAGGAATTGATACATGAGGCTCATTATATTCTGCAGCCGGAAATCTAATCTTGGAATCACATAAGGATAATGATGTGTCGAGTGTCCTTGACCCAAAGACAGGTGGTACCACCTTCACCACGTCTATCAGTAAAAACATTCTTCAACCAATTGAGAAACTAAACAAAAAAAAATATATATATATTTCACCCAGACAATGGGTGGTTCTACTAAATCCAACTTCGATTATCTCAGAACCCTAGGATGATCTAAGTTTGGTTCAGAAGAACCAAATGGTCTGGTTGTTACAGCCATAATGTGGACTCTAGAACACAGCTGGCCATACAAAGAAAAAGCTACCCCCATAAACAAGCATGCTTAGATTGGCTAGTGTGCAAGTTTATTTCAGTATGGAGATAAGCAGTTGCTAGACACCTCTGGCAGCAGCTCATCGCCCGGGGGGAACGAAAGATCAGTATGCTACAATCCAACATGCCAATGCTTCCTTCCCCCATGGCAGACACTGGCGGACAGTCAGGATGCCTTCATACACATAAAATAGACAGCTGTGTCTAATCTAAATGTGTGGGGCAAGTTTTAGGCCCTGTTCACATCACGTTTTTGACTGAGTTTAGCATATACACCAGGAAAAGCTCCTGACATATATATTAAGCTAATGCCGGTGACTGTTTCCACTGTATGACATCTATCACCCATAGGCTATTATGGCATCCGATTAACGTATAAGTCATGAGCTTTTCATGCCGTCTACGCTAAACGGATGTCATAATAGCCTGTGGGTGAATGCCACTGGAGGCATCACCCATAGGCTCCCATGTTGAAAAAACCGTTCTGTATACGTTTTTTTTTACTGGATTCCGTTGTATAGTCTGCTACGCTATTCCATACCTTTTCTTTGCAGTATACTGACATATAGACGCCCGACGGAACCCAAAGGGACACTTTTTGCCTCTGTCAGGCTAACGTAATCCCATGGACACACTTAGCGTGAACGTCGTGAGCTTTCCTGGTGTACACACTAGACGGACATCACAAACGCAATGTGAACAGGAAAAATGCCAGATTATAGGAATTTTACTAGAATACAAAATAGTCGTCCAAGCTGCTGACTCAAGAAAAATAAAACTAATAAGAAATGCCATTTCTGTACCTAACAGTTTTAAAAACCTTTGATAAAATATACCGTACACACAACTGTTGTGACAGTAGGATAAGATTATAGCAATTCATACAGGGACGCCATCATGTAGAACCTGAAGTAAAATGCAGCTATGGCCCTTATTGTTTGCTAGAAATCAATATCTACTACAAATAGAAAGCCTTTCACACACACAAACCCCTGACAAAATCCCTGTGTTACCATGGTTAACACCCATTTCCCCCTCCCATTAATAGCAAGGCTCATTATCAAAACCCATTAGACCTAACTAAACGTCGAAAAAGCAGGCGAGTGCTCTAATGCACGAGTCAGAAAAAGCAGAAATTACAAAATTGATTTTTAATGTGTATTAAAATAAAAAGGTAGGCCACGGTTTATTTCCTTTTTAGGTTTAGAAAAAAAATTATTAAAATCCTATCTGTGATACAGCCTGTAATTGTGGAAGTGTAAGAAGCTGTGGTTTATAGTGGTCGTCTAGGTAGAAATGTAAGAAGTGGCGTTGTGCTTGTTTGATTATAATGGCACTGCTTACTGTAGCGTATGAAGATGGATTTTGTGCCTGCCCAATATTACTCATGTGTTTCTATGCGTGTCTGGCCTCTGTAAGTAATCCTCCGATGTCCATGCAAAGATGCACAAATCAAACTGCATTATAGACGCAGAGGTCTGAACTGACATAAATAGTCTTGCTGACATGAGCCGATGTTTCCACAAGCCACAGAGGGGAGAAGGATCCCCACTCCAACCCATTTACAACAGATGGGGGGGGGGGGGGGTCAGGTGAATGTGCCTGTGAGAAACACTACAAACTTGGACTACATCAGAGAATAACAATTTTTTAAAGTTTGCATCTGGTAAATTAAATAATGGCATTATATGTGGGATAATGGACCCCCTTAGCTTATGTTCACACGGTCACGTTTTGCACTAAGCAAATCCGGAATGGATTTTAAAGTTAATTCGCAACAAAAACTTTGATCTCCGTGGCGGATCAGCATGTGAATCCGCCACACTGATTAGCTATATTACAATCCAATGGAGCTAATCCATGATTTTTCAGCACGGAATTTGTGTCTATGATAAACATGTGGTGTATTTTAAAATCTGCAGCGCAGTCATTATTCCGTATAGATTTTTCCAGAGCACGTGAAGGGGGCATCAAATACCCTTTACTCATTCATTGCCTGCAAAATGCTAGTGGATTCTGTCAGGATTTAGTTGCTCTGTCTCTAAATCCTAAGGGAACCCACAACATATCTACAATTTACAGCCACCTTAGAAGTCGTTGACATCTGTATGGGCTCTACGTTTGGCATACACATTTGAATGGTGCTGCTGAAACTATACCCCAGATGAGTTGAATATATCTACCAGACCGAACATAGGCTCGGTTCACATCACATTTGACCTCGAATACAAGTCCCCCAACTCTGAGGTATTTTTTTAAGGCTGGATTCACACGAGGTCATTACATCCGTAATTGACTGACGTATTTCGGCCGCAAGTCCCGGACCGAACACAGTGCAGGGAGCCGGGCTCCTAGCATCATAGTTATGTACGACGCTAGGAGTCCCTGCCTCGCTGCAGGACTACTGTCCCGTACTGTAATCATGTTTTCAGTACGGGACAGTAGTTCCACGGAGAGGCAGGGACTCCTAGCATCATACATAAGTATGATCCTAGGAGCCCGGCTCCCTGCACTGTGTTCGGTCCGGGACTTGCGGCCGAAATACGTCCGTCAATTACGGACGTAATGACCTCGTGTGAATCCAGCCTAAGGCCCCATGCACACGAACGTGTTTTTGCGTCCGCAATTCCCCCGAAAATCCACGGGAGAATTGCGGACCCATTCATTTCTATGGGCCCATACACACTATCCATGTTTTCACAGGTCCCCCGCATGTCCGCAAATCCGTGCCGCACAAACTCACGACATGTCTTATTACGGCCCGCAAATTCGATGCGGACATGCCCATAGAAGTCAATGGGCCCGTGGAAAATACGGGTACACCTCCGTGTGTCAACCGCATTTTGCGGAAGTGTTGCTAGGCGACGACCGGGAATGAGTTCTGTCATCATCCTGTTTTACCTAGGATTTTTTTTTTATCCGCATTTTGCGGATTACATACGGATGAACTGCGGAGGACATTTCACGGAACACTGTCCTGGAATTTGCGGACCAGAAAAACACTACGGCCGTGTGCATGAGGCCTTATAGTCTTAAAGATGTGTTGCACTTAAGTTTACATATAGAAAAACCTAATTAATATGCCAGTGGGAGTCAGAGAAAATGATGATTTCAGTAGTGTCAAGTCTTTGTGCCTCTTCTTCAGCCTTCGAAGACCTATACAATATGAGACAGGTAGATTGTCCGCAGCAACCATTCTATCAACTCCATTTAAAAGGCTGTATAAAATGATTTAGATGAAAGCTGGATTGGTATGAAGCTACTGTGTCAGCAAGGAAATGGGGGAGCAGCTAGGCAGCATTTAAATCATGGCATTGCGTATCTGGGCTTCTATTATTCATCAGAATTTCTTACAATTAAATTTAGTTCGAGGCAACTTTTGATTATGTATTAAAAATGAAAGATTATTTTTTATAATAAAAGCCAAGCTTTAGTTAGTCCTTGGTTGGTATATCATCATCTCCAATATTCCAGCAGGTTTAGCACACGGAGAGTAGTGTGAGGTGCATTTCCGTCAGGGTACACATACATATGGAGAGGTCACCACATTTTTGCCATTGTGGCACATTACCGCAGTGGCTAGTAGTGAGTAGTCTTTAGTTAATTTTTCTTTTATCTTGCTGTACCACAATAAAAACAGAAGTTATTCTTGTGGCTTTTATTGCTGTATCTCAAACCAGTTTTCCATAGAAACAGTTTCAGGAAGATGGTATAGCGCATTTGCGATATAGCAGTGCCAGAACATATATGGTACAAAGAGAACCAGAGATGGACTGGGCTTGCATGTTAATGCTAGTGATTTTACTAGTGAGGTTTCGAAATGCTAAAAGATTACCTTTCGATTGACCAGCTTAGGGTAAAGCTGCGGATACACCTACAATAACTGTCGGCCAAATACTTATTTGGCTTTCATCTATCACTCCCGGCTCCCCCATATACATGCAGGCTATGTTAGAAGATGTGGAAATGTTGGCCATAAAAACAAACTCTCTCAAAAGAAATCAAAATAACGAAAACACATGCATGTATAGGTTACAATTATTGTATGTCTTTCTTACATAAAGGACTAGCTACATCGATAGGCACTAGTTTATACAAATTTACCTTCACATGTATAAGGCTCCTTAGAAGCGATTACTGTAGTGGAAAGTAATCTGTTTCATTGATAGCTTCAGGCCGGTTTCCACTGCCTGGCATGTCATCTGTGATGGGTGAAAGGGAAGCCTACAAGTTCCCTTAGGAGTCAGTCACTTGACTGCTGCTTAATCCACCATGCTGAAAACACAAAGGATCTCTATATGTGGCCATAATCTTAGTCTATGGTAATAATCCGTCTGCTTTAAGGTGAATGGAAATATGTTCCACAGGTCTGAAAACGCAATAACCGACCGTTAATCAGATCGGAATGAAAGATTTACATCTCATCCTAGCGTCTATTTCCTAAGAGACTGTGTTGTGTAGTAAAGTAGAAGATTGCACCTGCTCCCTCAATAATGGAGTGTCTTTTCATGCAGGCCTGAGTAGTGCCAACTGTTAAGTCCAACTTGACACTTGATGTTTAACTACTGCAAACCTAAAGGGGAATGTTGCACGGTGACAGATTTGAGTCTTGTCTGTTTAGCATAGGGTTTGCTATTGAGGACGCTCCCACAATGAGAACATTGTCCACAGAGCAAATCACATTGTTTACTAAAACAATATACAATTTCCTATTAAGTCACGGTATTTATAGCGAGGGTTCACCAGAACATTTTGTTAAAACTTTCCACAATTCATTGATATCTGCATCCAACATTTCAAGTCTTGTTCTGTAGTTCAGATAATTGGATCCAGAAACGGAGTTAGGTGATTATAGTCTGAATTAACATAGGAGATTTTTATTAAGTCTGGCGTTTCATACGCCAGTCTTAAGCGCATGGCTCTTAAAAAAAAAAATATATATATATGGTGCATCTTGAGCTGTCCTAATGACAAATTAAAATCTAAATTTGTACATCTATAATTTATGACAATTTCTATCATAAGAAAAAAAAAATCTGGCGGGCCAGGCCATTACTAGATACCCTGCCTGCTTTTCTTGCTACTTTTACAAAGTGGTGAAAGTTGAGAAATGTCGCAAATTTTAGCACAAATATGGTGTGCACCAGAATAGGAGACTTTTTTTTATGCCACAGTGGCATAAAGCGGATAATAAAGTCCTCTTATACAACATTCTCAGTCAGATCAGTGATGTAATATCGACAGGGAAGGTGAAATGACAGGCTGCTTTCTCCAGTCATGCTGCAGGCGCGGAGCACAGCCTGGGGAGCTGGTGCATGCAACAAGCATGTAGAGGAACTGTCGATTTACACAATGGGGGACCTCCGATAAATTAGAGTTGGAAAGTTCAGTTATGGCAACGTTTACCCACCTCCTATCTCATAATAAAGCATTAGATGTAAAAATACTATTTTATGATGATCTGTTTCCCAATACCGAAGTGCAGTCATACAACAAGGCTTTGTACCCAGCACAATTATTCATGTTAAGGCCCATTTACACAGGCCAATAATCTGCCAAACGAGCATTCTTATGAACGCCGGTTCACGATTATTGGCTCCTGATAACATGGCAGCCATCAGCCAACAAATGAGCAAACGCTCATTCGTCGGCTGATCACGTAGTTTATGTGGCCTATAAAATCATCTTTGTCGGCAGCACGTCTGACTGTCTAAACAGGGAGATGTGCTGCCAACAATGATACAAACTGATGGGGACCGAACGTACATATTAACAATCTATCGTCCTTATACAGAAAGCATCGGCCTGGAGTAAATGGGTCTGTTAAAGAGCACCGATTAACTTGTTATATCGTCGATTGGCGCTTGTTATGGGCAGAAATCTGCCCATAAATACCAGCCTTAAAGGGTAACTAAGCTTTTAAAAAAAACTGTTGACATGTCATAGTTCGAGACCCCCACCGATCACTAAAACGAAGCGGCAGAAGCAATCGGGTAAGCACTGTGATGCTTCGTTTCTGATCAAATTTCCTCGGAAAGCCGAGCGAGTGGTTTACAGACTCTTTAGAAAGTCTGAGTCTGTACATAGCTCGCTCGGCTTTCCTCGGAAGGCACATCAGAAACTAAGTGGCATAGCGCTTACCTGATCACTTCTGCCGCTTTGTTTTAGCGATCAATGGGGGGGGGCTCAGTGCTCTGTTTTTGATTTTGACCATGTGGGCGTTGTAAAGAGGAGTGTATGACGCTAACCAATCAGCGTTATACACTTCTCTCCATTCATGTAATCAGCGCATAGTGATCTTGCACAGCAAAGCGTAATCTCGCTGTAAAGTGTCATTTACAGTGTGATCTCGCGAGATTACGCTGGCTCTGCTGTAAGTACCACACAAACGTTACCGAAGTGTCGGGATTGTGAATAGACATCCTGTCCTGGCTGGAAGCAATGTCTATTCACTGTCAAGACACTTCAGTACGTTAATGTGTAAGTAAGTGACTGCACATACTGATCTAGCAAGATCACTATGCGCTGATTACATGAATGGAGAGAAGTGTATAAAGCTGATTGGTCAACGTCATACACTCCTCTGTACAACGCCCACATGGTCAAAAGTAAAAACACGCCCAGTTGGGCATTAAGAAAGTAATTAGCATAAAGCTAAAATCGCTCATAACCTGCTGAAAATAGATATAGTTTTTCTAAATAAAAAACACTGCTGTTACCTACATTACAGCACCCATCTCCTTATGTAGAAGATAGGGCACTTAAGACTTTAGAGTAAAACTTAGTAAAACTATGTCACCACATTATATTATCTCACAGCGAATGTCAGAAACTGGAGAACCAGATAGTGGAAGAATCGGAGACAACATTAGAACGAAGGATATGAGACAAGGAGAACAGAATGCGTTTGACTTCCTGTTTAATATCCCGCTTCCGGTAACACAGGAACATCCACCAAGCATCATTCAAAGGAGACGAGAGGAAGACGCAACCTCTACGCTTTCTAAATTCATTCATGGAAAGGAAGTCTGAGGATTGACTGCGACAGCCCAACTAATCACATCAAAACTGAAATAATTCTGCAGGTCACATTGGTGTTAATGTGTACACTTTCCTCAGCAATAGCACACCAACGCTTGGGCATGGTGTCACGCAACACAACAATGACCATGATTTTAACATAACCCACCCATATTTGGTAATTTTATCATTAGAGGGGTTCTCTAGTTTTCTTTTCTGAAAATGTCAGAAAATAAGTTATAAGTATACAATAGATGGTACCACAAAAGATTCCTAAAGAAGAGAGAGTCCTGGAGTTGCGCCCAGACATTAAGAATTTCCATAGACAAATAGAAAACATCCAAAAATGTTAAGCGACAGCAGAAAATTCCTAGGCGTGCTGGCTACTTTCCTCATGGGATCCATGCTTGACTTAAAGAGGCTCTGTCACCAGATTTTGCAACCCCTATCTGCTATTGCAGCAGATAGGCGCTGCAATGTAGATAAGAGTAACGTTTTTATTTTTTAAAAACGAGCATTTTTGGCCAAGTTATGACCATTTTTGAATTTATGCAAATGAGGCTTGCAAAAGTCCAAGTGGGCGTGTTTACAGTAAAAGTCCAACTGGGCGTGTATTATGTGCGTACATCGGGGCGTTTTTACTACTTTTACTAGCTGGGCGTTCTGACGAGAAGTATCATCCACTTCTCTTCAGAACGCCCAGCTTCTGCCAGTGCAGACACAGCCGTGTTCTCGAGAGATCACGCTGTGTCGTCACTCACAGGTCCTGCATCGTGTCGGACGAGCGAGGACACATCGGCACCAGAGGCTACAGTTGATTCTGCAGCAGCATCGGCGTTTGCAGGTAAGTCGATGTAGCTACTTACCTGCAAACGCTGATGCTGCTGCAGAATCAACTCTAGCCTCTGGTGCCGATGTGGCCCACACGATGCAGGACCTGGGGCAGGAAGTGAGTGACGTCACAGCGTGATCTCTCGAGAACACGCTGTGTCTGCACTGCCAGAAGCTGGGCGTTCTGAAGAGAAGTGGATGATACTTCTCGTCAGAACGCCCAGCTAGTAAAAGTAGTAAAAACGCCCCGATGTACGCACATAATACACGCCCAGTTGGACTTTTACTGTAAACACGCCCACTTGGACTTTTGCAAGCCTCATTTTCATAAATACAAAAATGGTCATAACTTGGCCAAAAATGCTCGTTTTTTAAAAATAAAAACGTTACTCTTATCTACATTGCAGCGCCGATCTGCTGCAATAGCAGATAGGGGTTGTAAAATCTGGTGACAGAGCCTCTTTAAAAGGGGTTTTCCAGCCACTAAAATTTGATGGCCTATCCTCGGGAGAAACTATCAATAGCTGATGGGTCGGGTCTGACTTTCGGCACCCCCGCTGATCAGCTATTTTGATTGCAGGCTTTTCTCTCATTCACTTCATTGGGAGAAAAGGCTGCAATACCTGTGAATCGCCGCTAAATGCGTTTCGACGATTCACAGTGAGCAAGAAGAAATGAAGGGGAAACAGCTGATCGGCGGGGGTCCTGAAAGTCGAACCCCGTCCCATCAGCTATTGATGGCCTACCCTGAGGATAGGCCATCATTTTTAGTGGCTGGAAAACCCCTTTAACTAAAAAGTATCCATTAGAAACTCTGCCCCATATGCAATGCAGCAGCTACGTGACCAGAAAGAAATCACCAACTATCCAACAAGGAATCGGACTATAAAACGGGGCATGCACCAATTGGACTACTAGAATACAATGCAACACCTATCTGATGGTGGCCAATGATATTTTGACAATTTGGCCTGTCCAACAATAAGTGGTTGTTACAAAAATATGGTGCATTGAAGTGACAATGTACGAAAATTACTGCAAAATGGTGCCGTTTTGCCACGATTCGTGGCAAAAAAGTGCATTTAAACTACAACGTGAGAACCCAGCCTTACTTCCATGGAAAGCAAAGATGAGAATTATGAGCAGTTATGGTTCCTGCACACAGAGGAGCTTAGTAAATGAGCCATTCCACTCGGAGAAAAATCTCAGCCATTTATGTTAATTCCGTGCTCACAAACAAGACCACATTTATCAAAGTCATCACTGCTACAAAAGTAGGAAATTATTAAAGGCATCAGAGCATAGCAAATGAAGTAACGTTTAATATAGATGTGCAAACAATCCCAACATATCGAGCAGAAAAGCAATAGATTACATCTCCCTCAGCAGGGGAAACATTCACTAGTCTGGTGCCTGAACTGAAACGTAGATTCTCCTATTTTAAAGGCTCATATAGTTACTGAGGGTTCCTACCAAGGAATTGTCAATGTTCAGAACCTCACAAATAATAACAAATAGACAATAAAACTGCATGTAGATGGACACAAAGCAGGTGCATAAGTAATAAGTAAGAGTTAATTGACTACATGTTGGTTTAGCCCACGCATCTGATCTTTGGGCGGTGGGACCTTCAGGACAGTTGCCGGTCCCTTGTTTCATTATACTATGCGGCTTGTGGAGAGATAGTCTTGCAATGGCTCCCACAGTCCATGATGAAGTGGTGATACTTAAAAGAGAAGGAAATTAACCTTTAAATTATGTGAATCTAAAAAGCCTTTGTAAAAAGAAAAAAGTGTAATGGATCAAAAAGGACAGCTTTTTCACACGGATTTCGTGGCATATTCCGCATTGAAATCAGCTCATAAAGTCTCCCATTAACTTCAAGTAATTAAAATCTACGTTGCAATGAAAAAAAAAAAGAAGAAGAAGTGACCTTTCCCTTCTTTATGTGAAAAAGCTGGTGGTTTCAAATTACGTAGACCTCCCACAAAAGGCCCAAATGTATTCTACTGTATGGCATACAGCAGGAGCTTTCCCAGGGCTTGTCCCCGGGTGACATATCCCACTGTACCCGGGCAGAGTGCTACCTGATGCTCTGCCCGGTGACTCCAGCACTGCTCCTGACGTCAATGCCCATATATGGATAGTGACATTGGAGCTTTGGCCGGGGATTCCGGCTCTGGAGAAGCCCCTGACATCACTATTCATATATGGACATTCAATGTACACCTGTGATGGATGCCATACGAGGCCCATAGACTCCCATGTTAAAAAAAACATATACACCATGAGGTATGCGTTTTTTTTGGTGCGATTCCTCAGGATGGAATAGCGTAGTCTATTACACTATTCCATCCTTTTAAAAAAATTTAAAAAAAGGTATACCGACATATACCAGCCCGATAGAGGCCAAAAGGCCACTTTTATTCTCCATCGGGATAATGAAGCCCTATGAACACGCTTATAATATGCGCCGGGAGCTTTCCCTATGTACATGATAAACGTAGGGCAATAACGTGATGTGAATAGGGCCTTAAGGGCTTTTCCCAACGTATATGTTAAACGTTGGCCAAATGGGACCTAACACAGAACTCTACAACCAGCCATAGATACAACCAATAATTAGCCAGGATAAATCATTACATGGAGTTTACAATCAAATGTAGAACAATCACTCACTGTGAGGAATATTGGATGTTCTGACTGTGTCCGCATGGAACATTTCATGTCATTAGGATTAATAGTTTAATTAATTTGAAACAACTGTTTCCTGATTACACATTTATCATTTTAGCAAAATTTAGTTACTATGCTCGGCTAATTCAAGAGGCAGTATCAAGGAAGAGTGACAGCGACATGAGCAAGAGCTTCCTTTCATCTCCATTAAGAGTGGCCAATCTAGATTTTTGACAGCTTCTGTCTGCTCTGTCATAGAGATTCAATCCTCCCTCTGCATAAAAATTAATGAGTCATTACTGACTCAGCCAGCTCCACTTATCTGCACCATCGAGTTGCTGCTCTTTTCATAAGGAGCAGCAACAAAAGAAACAATATAGACCTATTCTATGCAGGGAACATAAAAAAAATAAAATAGGAAAAACGATAGGAACTGCTAATGCACTATCCTTGGTTGAAATTGGATTATTTAGATCAATTATGTGACCTAAAGTCAAGACTAAGGCCCCTGCACACGCTGCAGATTTTGCTGCAAAATAACCACTTTTGGGCTGGATTCACGCCCAGCGATTTGCTGCATTTTTTGTGGTTGTTTTCGTAGACGTTCTGCACTAAAAAATTTTTAGAAGGTTAAAATAACACCTGGCCGCGGCATTTTTTAAGTATATAGTGAATTATTGAAAAGGCTACATAAAAAAGGGGAATTTATTAAGACTAGCATCAATTTGTCGTATCTTCCAATGTCCGTTCGCGTCAGAGTGAAATCTACACCAGCCGAGAACTGTTGTAGATTTCCCTTAGGCCCCGTGCACACGAACGTGTGGAAACTGGCGTATTATGCCCCATGCATTATTTGTTGTGTTTTTCAATGCATGGCTACTAGACATCTGACGATTTACATTCATAAACTGGAAGACCCTATGAACATTGCTGCACTATACACATTCATACAGACATGTGGAGACCATCGCTGAGCAGATCCAGCACCAGATGTGCTTAGGTACATTAACAGATAACACATACAACCAGATTTATTAGAATTTAGATGACAGAACGCCTTCCCCTATCCCTAGTGTATCTAGCTCATTAGCATTGCATGCGGTCTGCTGATGTCAATGGCTGCCGTGTCACAGCCGGGATGTCCCCAGTGTCAGGATAGGACAATTGTTAGTTTCTGATCCATTAGCTTATTTCCACTTCTGCATGTTGGGAGGCGAAAAAAAATTAATTATATTTTATTCATGCCCAAAGAGAACTAGAAAATTAATTAATTTTACATTTCTCTTAAAGTGCACCTGCCACACAGAGTTTCAAGGTGGACATTTTATGAACCTACCCAAAACATGACAAGGTAGCCTCTGATTTCATAAGGGGACTTTGTGAATAGGAGGCATAATTCTTATCAGCAATTATTTTACAAAGAATTCCCACCAAAATGCATCTTCTGACGTACCATAGAGACATGTCATCAAATAACATTGGTTGGGGTCTGTAGCGCTTAGACCTCCACCAATCGCTAATATATGTCTCAATCACTCTACAGGACACCAATACACTATCATTTTGGAAGTTCAAATGCATGGACTTCAAACAAGGTTATCTGCTCACATGTCTAGATCTAATTATTTTAGGTTGAATTCTTCTTTAGTTAATTGCTTCAAAAAAGTCAGTGGTCAAAGTGTCCTAGTATAGTGGAACCATATTATGATCCGGCCTTCAGGTCAAGTCAGGTTAGAAACCTGTAGTACTTGTGTTCATTTTATTATTAGAAGGTACGATGGCCCATTTTGGTAGCTAGAGAATTTAGTAATATGCTCATACAGGTCTTCCCAGTACCACAGCTGCTATAGATACAGGCCAGATCATTGCTGTGGTCAAGCACCTTCCCATTTGGGGGAGGTGTGGTGTGACGCCGGGCCCCTCTTCTGAATAATAATGCTCACATCAGGGGGATCATAATAAATATACCAGGTGTACTTCTCCATGGGCCAGTAGTCTTATCATAATGAGCAGTGGATATGATCAAATTAAAACATATACAAATCCAGGCAACAGATAGTCCTTCAAAATTTGCACTCAACATTCCTACAGATGGGTGACCAATAGCATAACTTCACATTTGTACAGCATTTTACAGTTTACCTACGGATATAATCTACATAAATTCACAGAATCTACAGAAATTCATTGCTTTTGTCAGGGGTGTAGCTAAAGGTTCATGGGATTTGGTGCAAAAGTTCTTCTCGGGTCCCCCATTCCCAACTTCTTTTCATGGCTGATGGCCGCAGTATGCAGTTTTCAGCTGCATCGCTGAGTGTCTTAAGTGACCCACTGATTCAGCACTGGCAGCCAAGGGCATTGCTAGGGTCTTAAAAGATCAGGGGCACAAGTCTCAAGACATATGACACCCAAAAAAGAAATATATCGGCGAAAGCATATCTTTAAGACTACGACCACTATAGCTACGCCACTGGATGGGATTAGATACAGCGACTCAGCAGACAGCGTATCACGTGTGAAGCTACCCGCTGAGCCAATGTTTCTAATCCTATTATGTGTGATGCTTAGTTACAGTGCCCCAGCAGACAGTATTCATATACTTAACATTCTAGCTCATTAGTAGGGTACCTATTCGGCTTCGTGCATAGCGCAGGGTCCTGACGCCTTTCAACGTCACAACATTGTGCGCGGTGCAAGGTCTCTCCCAGGCAAAGATTTCAAAGCAGACTGGGCTTTCAAGATGTGCCGTTCAAGCTCTTTTGAAGAAGCACAAAGAAAAGGGCAACGTTGAAGACCATGGACGCAGTGGCCGGTCAAGGCATCTTGGTGCAGCAGATCAAAGACACATCATGGTTACTTCCCTTTGAAATCGGAAGATGTCCAACAGTGCCATCAGCTCAGAACTGTCAGAAACCAGCGGGACCCAGGTACACCTATCTACTGTTCGGAGAATTCTGGCCGGAAGCGGCTAAAAAGTCATACCTTTGACGTGGAAACAAGGCTAAGCGGATATTCACAAAAACATAGGAAATGGGGTCAAAATTTAAAATATTTGGCTGTAACAGAAGGCAGTTTGTTCGCCGAAGGGCTGGGGAGTGGTACCATAATAAGTGTCTGCAGGCAACAGTGAAGCATGGTGGAGGTTCCTTGCAAGTTTGGGGATGCGTTTAAACAAATGGAGTTGGGGATTTGGTCAGGATTATTGGTGTCCTCAATGCTGAGAAGCACAGGCAAAAACTTATCCATCATGCAAAACCATCAGGGAGGCGTCTGATTGGCTCAAAAGTTATCCTGCAGCAGGACGACGAACCCATACAACCAATGTCATTAAAGGAACAGTGTCACGAAAGTTTGATTTTAGTGCTTTATTAAAAACTTTTATATTTATTTGTGTGTTTGTGTTTTACTTTTTTTATTTTTTTACTTTTTCTTCCCTATGGGGGCTGCCATTTTTTTTTTCAATTTCTGTATGTGTCGATTAACTACACATACAGACATGGAATACGGCAGCTACAGTCCCATAGTGAATGCGAACGGGGCCCGTTCCATCCACTATGCTGTACGCCGTCTGTGTGGGAACGGCGCATGCGCCGCTCCCACACAGTCCAAGTTGAACTGTGCGCCGTCCGGCGCCATTTTCCTGTAGACCGGAAGTCGCGGCCGGACAGTAAGATTACTACTTCCGGTCGCGGCTTCCGGACTTGTGCACTTGGAGCGGCGGTAGCAGACGGAGCGGACGGACCGGCGGCGACTGGAGCAGGTAAGTGATTTCTGTGTATGTAAGTGTTTTACTGTGTGTTTACTAGTGTATGTAAACCTTCTACACTGTGTGTTAGCTCAACAAATGGCGACACACAGTGTAGGAGGTTAGACCGTTCAATCCCCTCGTTTCTCCCGGCACTAGCCAGGATAAAGGAGGGGGGGATTCTGAGAGCTCACTAGAGCGAGTGAGTTTTCCCAAATTTTGCAGCATAAAGCAATGTGGTTGCTTTACCACATGCAATGCTGCAATTTTGGGAATTGCTCCATCTAGTGACCAGCACTGGGAAATATTATAAATTAGAATCTAATTTATAATATTTCCTGACTCGTGAAAAAATTAAAAAAAATTAGAACAATGTTTAATCACCTATACACTAATTGTTCAACTAAAAAAAAACAACATTTTTTTTCAAGCAACACATTCCCTTTAAGAACTATTTTCTGCATAAAGAAGAACGAAGAGCCCTAGAAGTGATGATATGACCCACACAGAGCCCTGATCTCAACATCGAGTCTGTCTGGGATTACATGGAGACAGAAGGATTTGAGGAAGCCTACATCCACAGAAGAGCTGTTATTAGTTCTTCAAGGTGTTTGAAACAACCTTCCCGCCAAGTTCCTTCAAAAACTGTGTGCAAGTGTACCTAGAAGAATTGATGCTGTTTTCAAGACAAAGGGTGGTCACACCAAATATTGATTTTATTTAGATTTCTAATTTGTTTCATTCACTTTACATTGATCAAAAAAAATAATTAACACCTCTATTTTTGAAAGAATCCTTTCTTTGCAGCAGTGTGTGTTTGACATGTGTATGGTCAGCTTTAGCCAAAATTCTCTAATAGAGGTTTCCTGTAAGCAGCAATTTCAGGCTGGAGAAAAGTGTTCTTCAATGGGATAAACGAGAGAAAGCCCATAACAATCTTTGCCCCCATGTTCACTACTTTATCTGACATAGCCCCAGTTCTGAGAACTTGCAGTTACATTTACATACATCAGTGAAGCAGCACTTCTATAAGCTGCAGGATTTAGTGTTTCTCTAACACGAGACAAGACGGGCAGGCTGATCACTGCGGTCTTAACAAAGATGACCAAATTATACAGTGGAAACTAAAAGCAAAGCTAGTGATCTTACCATTGTCACAGTGAGGTAGGAAAGAGACGCTTAGCAAGTAATAGAAGTGAGAGGTCTAGAGCTGCAACAGAACAAATATGCATACATCAGCATGCTGTAAAGCCGCATTACTACTGAGGGATGGATGAGCGAGAGAGAATATGTCTATATAGGAATAGTGCAGTGACATTTACACCAGCCAGCCTTACATACAGTATTTCCTAAATGATGTATAATTTAAAACACCTAGCCTATAAATCCACAAAGCTGATAACTGCCCGTGTTCACTCTCCTGCAATCTGTGGCTACTATCAATGATTTATAATTAGAACAGAATACCATGGATGTCTCTATCCCCTTCATCCAATGGAAATTATATTTGGGGGGGGGGGCAGTAAAGCCCTGTATTGTAAGGGATTGTCGTCTCTGGAGGTCGATTGCTTTGTATCCTGCTCTCAGATCCTGCTCTGCAATGAATAATTAACAGCCCTGCCTCCTAATGCAGGTCTTGCATTGATGATGAGTATGAAGTACAGCTTGCCCTTTCTTCCATCTTGTCTGATGGCAACACATCCATCATTATTACCAGGAAGACTTAACTTGCTCCTATTCAAACAAAATGATCTAGTTAATCTCTAAACCTGAACAGTATTTCACTCTCATAATATTAACCTGGCATCTATATATGAGATGTGGTGCCACACCTGCCACCCCACAGAATAGTGTGTGTTCTATTAAAATGTATCTGGGATCTATATATATATATGTTTATATCGCGTATTTATTTAGTTGTGGATTTGGCCTTAAACTTCAATAACACATCATATTTTTCCTCTTATATCTACAGAATGAACATGGCCTAAGTAGAGGTAACACATTTCTTATGCCCATCACAAGACTGGCAGCTTGTAGTACTACATCTGGAGTGTCCTCCGTAAGTGTAAGGAAATACATTCACACCATAATCATCCCCACCCCAAAAAAAAAAAAAACTTCGCAAAACAAAGAATTTCCAGAAATTGTGGTTGCTTTGATATTATTAAGTGTTAAAAATGCAACTTGTGTTGTTTAATATTGACAAACACTACACTAGCATTAAATATTAGTAAATGTGCCCCAAAGTGAATCTCAGATGTCATAGGCTTGCAGTACGCGCAAAGCCGCAATTGCCATTTAAAGTGGTTTTCCCAGAATCGACAATAATCACTTATCCACAGGTGATAACGGTCTGATCGCTAGGGGGTCCACCTGCTAGGACTCCCATCCGATCGCCTGTTACTCCACAATGCTCGACCACAGTAAGGAGGGCATTAAATTGAGCATGTGTGCTGCCGCTCCATTTAAGGCTATGTTCACACGGGGTATTTTGCCGAGTTTTTTGACGCGGAAACCGCGTCGCAAAACTCGGCAGAAACGGCCCGAGAACGCCTCCCATTGATTTCAATGGGAGGCGTCGGCGTCTTTTTCCCGCGAGCAGTAAAACTGCCTCGCGGGAAAAAGAAGCGACATGCCCCATCTTCGGGCGCTTCCGCCTCCGACCTCCCATTGACTTCAATGGGAGGCAGGAGAAAGCGTATTTCTCGCTGTTTTATGCCCGTGGCGCTCAATGGCCGCGGGCGAAAAACGGCGCGATAATTGCCGCGAAAATCGGCGTGCAGGGAGAGGAATATCTGCCTCAAAGTTCCAAACGGAATTTTGAGGCAGATATTCCTCCCCCAAAATACTCCGTGTGAACATAGCCTTAAGTCTAAGGCCTAGTTCAGAGTTTTTTGCAGGCAGAAAAAAATCTGCCTCAAAATTCCGTGATCTGCATGCACTTTTTTGCCGTGGTTTTAGCTGCGTTTTTCACCAGCGGCCATTTATGACCACAGGCAAAAAAAATGCAGTGAAAATCGTAAACTAGCGCCACGGAAAGGACAAGGAGCCGCCCGGGAAAAAAATGCCTGCCTCCCATTGAAATTAATGAGGGGCGATTTTGGCTGATTTTTTTTGGACGCGTATTTCAAAATCAGTGCCAAAAACGCAGTGTGGAGTGTGACTAAGTGAATGATAGAAACAGCCGAGTACAGCGCTCAGCTGTTTGGGTCAGTACCATGGACATTGAATGGAGCGGCAGTCGCATGCTTGACCACCACCACTACATTAAAGCTCCTCCTCACTGCAGGGGGTGCAGTGAGAAGGAGCAGGGGGTCGGCACTTCTGTTCTCGTGATCGGTGGGAGTCCCAGCAGTGGGGCCCCCAGCGATCAGACAATTATCACCAATCCTGCGTGAATAGGTGATAATTGTCGATTTTGGGACAACCCCTTAAAGGACAGCCATACACATTAGATCAGCAAACTTTCCTGACTATCATAAACAAGCACGCTTTGCTAATAACTTGACATTCCCAATCATCTTGTTGGCCGATCCCGCCAATTTTAATGTGTATGGCCGGTTTAAATAGAGACTGTTATATTGAAGCATGGTGTCCTATCTGTGGGCAACAAGTTATAGCACAGGAAGGGTTGAGCAGTTGATATATGGACTTTTGATTCATTATACCTTTTAAATTAATTCCCTCCTCATTGTGGACTTAGAAATCCAGTGGGCGGTCCCACTCAGTGATTGACAGCTATACATGCTCACACACAGGGAAGGCGGTCAATCATCGATTTAAACCGTCCATACCTGGATTCATGAGCCCAGTGAGCAGGGATTTAGATCAATAAGTTCCAAGTTATACTTTTGGCACAAATCTATATAGCAATCTGTAGATAGATCATGTTCAATGTGACTGGTTCACTGTAATTCTTTGGAGCTGCATTAATTGTGTTAGATAAATGCCTAAGTTAAGGTAACCTAATAAGTTTACATGCAGTCCCATATGAAACCCCGTCAGCGTGGAGTACCTTGGGCCAACCAGTAGAGCTACACAAGACATGTGCTCTTAGGCCGGGGCTGCACCCAGACTTTTTGTAGTGCTACTGATTTTAACTATTTAGCTACAGCTGGAGTCTAAATAAATGCATTATAGTGGTTTTCCCCTTCAGGGACATTTACGACACATCCACAGGATATGCCATAAATGTAAGATAGATGCGGCTCTCACCTCTAAGGGCTTGTCCACAAGTAACGGAATTGCTGTGTATTTTCTGTCCGGAATTGTGGACGGAAAATACCCAGAATACAGTAGCAGCAAAGTGGGTCAGATTTAACAAATCTCATCCACACACTGCGTAGAATCTCCGACCAGAAATTGAGTCATGGTGCGTATTTTTCGGACGGCAGCATGTCAATTCCTGCTTAGGAAAGTGGACTGAATTTCTGCGTTTTTCAGGAGATGTCACCATCTCCCAGCACAGAGTAAAACGCAGCAAATTCTGCACCATTTTCTAAAGTAAAAAATGCAGGAAATGGTGTTTTTTACGCAGCGGAATGACCGCTAGTTGTAACAAAAATGCGGCAGAAATTGTGTTACATACCCGCAACTATCTCTGCAATTTCGTAATTTCCGACCATGTAATCCAAAAACAGCGTAGCTCGCTGAGCTACGTTGTTTCCGTAACTCCAATAGAAGTGAATGGCAGTTACAGAAGCAACGTAGCTCGCATGGGACCCGCATCTATCTGACATTTATGGCATATCCTGTGGATATGTCAAATGTCCCTGATGGGAAAACCCCTTTAATATATTAATTTGGACTGTAGCTCAATAGTTAAAATCAAATCAGTAGTACTACAAAAAGTCTTTATGTAGCGCTGGCCTTAGGTCGGATTCACACAAGCGTGTTTGGTCCGTGATATACGGTCCGTACATCAGCCGCATATCCCGGACCAAACACACTGCAAGGATCCAGGCCCCTAGCATCAGTTATCTATGACACTAGGAGTCACTGCCTCACTGAGGGAACACTGTCCCGCACTGTAATCATGTTTTCAGTACGGGACACTAGTTCCACGGGGTGGCAGGGACTTCGAGCATCATAGAGAACTATGATGCTAGGAGCGCGGATCCCTGCAGTGCGTTCGGTCCAGGAAATGCGGCCGACACGCTCGTGTGAATCCGGCTTTATACTTTATCTTGACGGTGCGTACATTGATGAGAGGTAGGTTATTATTTGTGCAAGTGATAGATCCTTCTGCTCCAAACTTATATTGGGTTGTTCTTTGCTGATGCCAAGTAAAACCACCAATAATGCAACATAGCAATATACGTTATGGCAAAAAAACCAAAAACTTTGCTACAGGTAGAGCTGTCATGTATAGGAGTGGATCTGTACATAGCGCACGCTAAAGCTATATTCACACGAACGTGGAAAATGCATAAAAATCTATGTACTTCTATGGGATTATTCCCATGGCCGTTGTTTTAACAGACCGTGCTAACGCCCCATGAAAGAATAGAACATGTCCTGTTTTTGTACGTTTTCACGGATCCCTCAATAGACTCACGTCTATGAAGGATCCATGAGAATGGGTCCTGCCCGGATGCAAATCGGGTGTGAAAGACAGCCGTCTTCTCACGGCCGATTTGGCACACCTTCGTGTGAATATAGCCTAAAGGTAAAGTGTTAGGTCTGGAGTGGAGAAATGTAGATGTAGCAAAGCTGAGTTGGTCATTTGTCAAAGGCACAGACCCTTTGATTTGTAACAAGGCAGCCTCAGACCCCATGCACACTATTGTGCAGTCTTTATGATCAGTAAATACTGCATGGACGAGCCACGGAGTGTCATCCGCATGTGCGGACTGTGCTCACAGTAATAAGTATAAGAGCACGGTCCATAAATTTAAAAAATAGGGTGTCCAATTTTTTGCCGTTCATTTCTACAGCCTGGACTCACACCCGTGTATATAGTGTGTGCATGGGGCCTAATGAGATAAGTGACAAATCCAGCTCTGCTGCATCTTAACATATCAGGAGAAATGGAGATATGAGCAATCGATAGTAGGACGATTACAATAAATAGGTGGTGTGAGTGGGTTGAGCTTTACTTGTAAAACAGAATAATAGTCAATTATTCTGTTTTACTATTATTATTTATTGTGTATGCCCCATTATCTGGCTCAGTTTTAACTCATTAATGGATGGAGAATATTTTGGGATGCCTCAGAAATGTCATGTGATTTAATTGTTTATATTTAGCAGATATATTTGAGTGGGTTGTAAGCTTTATGTTCAATCTCCTTTCACCTGTTATTGATCAACTACTGTATAAAGTGATATTTTCCAGGGTTACTGAGTGACCTCTATCACGTTTCCAGGATGTCAGCCATTGTCTACCCTCTGATGTGATCTTTACTAGACAGAGGCCACAACCTCAAGTCTTACAATGGACCACATGACACATCAGGTAGTCACAGCAGGAAAGATGTGGTGTGACAACGCAACATTCATCTATATGGCAAATGTTTAGAACATCAGTTTTGTCATCAGCATAGTTTATGTTCGGTGAATGGATATGTTCAATATATAATTTCATTAAGTATGGTATATGACAATGTTATGGGAAAAGGAGCAATATTGCGCAAACTGGGACTCAAGAGACATATTTAAGCCTATGGTGTCCCTTCTGTGGACAGCATGAGCCTCTACTAGTGACTACGGTGCCACATATTTTTTTAAATTCTGATTTTGTCTTAGTCCTATGTGTGTGGAGACGACTGCACTGATGTCAGAGATTGGGTATGGAGACCGTATATTGATACCTGCCATTTGGATCATGGGTCACTGATTAGACATTGGCTGCAGATATGGGGGGGGGGGGCGCATGGCAAATCACTGACGTAGCCCTTATTCACACGACAGGGTTTCCCGGCCATGTGACGGCCGTTCAAAAACTGTCCGTCACACGGCTGCAGTAGGAACAATAGACCCCTAATGGGGCTATTCACAAGACCGATTTTTTGATGGCCCGGGAAACCCAGCAGTCAAAAAAATGGGACATGCCCTATTTTCGGCTGTTCTCCCGGCCGCACGGCTCCCATAGATGTCTATGGAGCCAGGTAATATACGGCTATCACTTGAATGTGCTCCAAGTGACGGCCGTGTCTTCCGTCGCTCGCTCTCTCTCCTCCTCACAGTGCGAAGTGCATGTGAGGAGGAGGAGGGTATGTTCCCAAACGCTGTGTCCGGGGATTGGGGATTCTGCTCCAGGAGAAGTCCCTGACTTCACTGTCTTCATATATGGACATTGAAGTCAGGGACTTCTCCTGGAACGGTGGCGCTATCTACAGACATGTAGGGGCGGGTGCTGTGTAGAACTACCTGAGGGGCTGTGTGCCATTACCTACAGGGGGGCTGTGTGCCATTACCTATGGGGGGTGGCTGTGTGGCATTACCTACGGGGGGGGGGGGCTGTGTGCCATTACCTACGGGGGGTGGCTGTGTGGCATTACCTACGGGGGGGGGGGGGGCTGTGCGCCATTACCTACGGGGGGGCTGTGCGCCATTACCTACGGGGGGGCTGTGCGCCATTACCTACGGGGGGGCTGTGCGCCATTACCTACGGGGGGGGGCTGTGCGCCATTACCTACGGGGGGGGGGGGGGGGGGCTGCGCGCCATTACCTACGGGGGGGGGGGGGGCTGTGCGCCATTACCTACGGGGGGGGCCTGCGCGCCATTACCTACGGGGGGGGGGCCTGCGCCATTACCTACGGGGGGCTGTGCGCCATTACCTACGGGGGGGCTGTGCGCCATTACCTACGGGGGGGGGCTGTGCGCCATTACCTACGGGGGGGGGCTGTGCGCCATTACCTACGGGGGGGGGGGGGCTGTGCGCCATTACCTACGGGGGGCTGTGCGCCATTACCTACGGGGGGCTGTGCGCCATTACCTACGGGGGGCTGTGCGCCATTACCTACGGGGGGCTGTGCGCCATTACCTACGGGGGGCTGTGCGCCATTACCTACGGGGGGCTGTGCGCCATTACCTACGGGGGGCTGTGCGCCATTACCTACGGGGGGGCTGTGTGCCATTACCTACGGTGGGGGGGCTGTGTGCCATTACCTACAGGGGGGGGGCAGCTGTGTGCCATTACCTACGGGGGGGGGGGGCTGTGTGCCATTACCTACAGGGGGGGCTGTGTGCCATTACCTAAAGGGGGGCTGTGTGCCATTACCTACGGGGGGGCTGTGTGCCATTACCTACGGGGGGGCTGTGCGCCATTACCTACGGGGGGGCTGTGTGCCATTACCTACGGTGGGGGGGCTGTGTGCCATTACCTACAGGGGGGGGGCAGCTGTGTGCCATTACCTACGGGGGGGGGGCTGTGTGCCATTACCTACGGGGGGGGGGCTGTGTGCCATTACCTACGGGGGGGGGGGGCTGTGTGCCATTACCTACGGGGGGGCTGTGTGCCATTACCTACAGGGGGGGGGCAGCTGTGTGCCATTACCTACAGGGGGGGCTGTGTGCCATTACCTACAGGGGGGGCTGTGTGCCATTACCTAAAGGGGGGCTGTGTGCCATTACCTACGGGGGGGCTGTGTGCCATTACCTACGGGGGGGCTGTGTGCCATTACCTACGGGGGGGGGGCTGTGTGCCATTACCTACGGGGGGGGGGGGGGGCTGTGTGCCATTACCTACGGGGGGGGGGCTGTGTGCCATTACCTACAAGGGGTTGTGTGGCATTACCTACAGGGGGTTGTGTGGCATTACCTACAGGCGGCTGTGTGGCATTACCTACAGGGGGCCGTGTGGTATTACCTACAGGGGGCCGTGTGGTATTACCTACAGGGGGCCGTGTGCCATCATCTACAGAGGGCAGTGTGTGGCATTATCTACAGAGGGCAGTGTGTGGCATTATCTAGGGCAGTGTGTGGCATTATCTACAGAGGGCAGTGTGTGGCAAAAATTTACAAATGCAATTCAGCCGATTTTAAAACGGACAGGGAAAAAAAAGGGATGCAAAATGGGTCAAAATCGGCCGTTAAAAACGACAACACGGCCTGGAACGGAATAGTAACGGATGCAAACCGGCCGGGAAAAACGGCCGACACTCGGACCCTGTCGTGTGAATAAAGCCTTAGTCTGCGATTCCACAGGGCGTTTCTTACCTGCGTTTATACACACACTCGGTTAGGCTGTCAGTACCTTAATTGGTTGAGTGCCGTGTAGAGTTCATGTGCAGTTCTGCTTGTTGTTCCCCCCGGATGTATTGCCATGTTGGGGATATAGGGGCAGATTTAAGACTGGCATTTTATTAGCCAGTCTTAATAACCACTACGCTCGAGTAAGATGCAAATGCTTCTTAATAAATGTGTCTTATCTTACCGCTGGCCGTGCACCATAATTGTGGTTGGCGTAATGACTGCTCCCCATTCAGCCACCCCCTTCCCATTACATAAAAAAAATAAAAATAATAATAATAATAATAATACATAATCACACCTTACAGTTTTTCTTCTCTTTCCACTTTTCTTCACCAGGTCCCCTATGGCTCCCTCTTAATGATGCAGCTCATTCAATGTACTGACGCGGGGCAGCCTCAGTATTTATCATACGAGCACTGTTGACAGTGAGTGCTGTGTCGCAAAGGTACTAATGCCCAGCGTTAGTACCTTGAATGAGTCGCGGCACGGAGAGGGAGCTGTAGGTGACAGGGGGAGGAGGCATGGCATGTGGTTCCTTGTTATGCCCCACAGACTGAAATCTAGCTGGCATAGATTTTTGCTATAATTTACGCTGGTTTTCGTAAGCTATAATAAATTAGTGGAGCCGCTGTGGCCCTGTCCCCTTTTGTGAAACCCTTTCCCTTTGCATAAAAATGCCGCAAAGAGAGTCTTTTGGGCCCTTTTGTGATTGTTTTTACTCCAGAAAACTGGCGCAGAAAGGTTGATAAATTCCCCCCATACTTTCCAATTTTGTATGCAGGTGAATAATGTTGCGTTTACTAACGCAGTTTTTACGATGTATTTTTTTGCTGCAGTTCAAAATTGCAGAAAAAGCCGCAAAAACACAGTGGAATCCCAGCCTAGGGTCTATCAGCAACTTTCGGCACTCCAGCTGCTGTGAGACTACAACTCCTAGTATGCACTGACAGCCAAAGGCTTTATTATTCCAGCCAAAGGCTATCAGGGAATGCTGGGAATTGTAGTTTCACAGCAGATGGAATGCCAAAGGCTGCTGACCCCTGGTCTATAGTATATTGAAAGCAAGGTATTTGGATGTATGCAGAATTACAAGACAACATGTCTAAATTTCATGGAGCTGGTTGGTCCTACCTTCATTATCCCAGTAGTACGCACAGTCCCCTGTCCTCTTTCTCCTGAGTGGTCCCTGCTGCTCCTCCCAGACTGTGGACTGTCCTCTGAGCAGCCTCCATTCAGCACCAGCTCCTCTCCTCCACGATCAGGAACATGGAGCCCCTCTGGAATAAAGGTACCTCCATCTTGCACCCCTAAAAGTCCAACCACAGCAGCAGCTGCAGCAGCACAGGCTGACGAGTCCCGTCCATCTGCCATAGTGAGAAGACTCAGTGCCTCAGCCTGGCATGCTGGTCCTGAGGAAATGAACTGCTAGATGTGTAAACACACTGACACTGCCCACATGAGGAAAGGGATGGGGATCTCCATCCTACTAAATCCTGAGATGTGTGTAGGGAGCCAACTACCTGAGAAGTCGACTGGCATCTGGACCTATGCCATGTATCACTGTACTGTCAGATTGCTCAACTTGTTGTAGATCTGTGCACACTGCAGGGTAAATGAATGGAAATCTGTGCTGAGGAATCAGAACAGGGAATCTCAGCAATACGTGGGAATCACTGCAGAGGGATCATTGCATTGGTGGCTGCTGGTCTCTATTGCCAGATCTGTGCTGTGGGATCAGTGAACTGGTGTGAAGGGTTCCTGGGGATCTGTGTTGTAGGAATCTTTGCTGTAGGGTCAGTGGCTTAGTAGGGATCTGTGCTACAGGGTCAGAGGGTTAGAATGGACCTGTGCTGTGGGCTCAGTGGATTAGTAGCGATCTGTGCTGCAGGCTCAGTGGATTAGTAGGGATCTGTGCTCAGTGGATTAGTAGGGATCTGTGCTGCGGGCTCAGTAGATTAGTAGGGATCTGTGCTGCGGGCTCAGTAGATTAGTAGGGATCTGTGCTCAGTGGATTAGCAGGGATCTGTGCTGCGGGGTCAGTGGATTAGCAGGGATCTGTGCTGCGGGGTCAGTGGATTAGCAGGGATCTGTGCTGCGGGGTCAGTGGATTAGCAGGGATCTGTGCTGCGGGGTCAGTGGATTAGCAGGGATCTGTGCTGCGGGGTCAGTGGATTAGCAGGGATCTGTGCTGCGGGGTCAGTGTATTAGCAGGGATCTGTGCTGCGGGGGTCAGTGGATTAGCAGGGATCTGTGCTGCGGGGTCAGTGGATTAGCAGGGATCTGTGCTGCGGGGTCAGTGGATTAGCAGGGATCTGTGCTGCGGGGTCAGTGGATTAGCAGGGATCTGTGCTGCGGGGTCAGTGGATTAGCAGGGATCTGTGCTGCGGGGTCAGTGGATTAGTAGGGATCTGTGCTGCGGGGTCAGTGGATTAGTAGGGATCTGTGCTGCATGGTCAGTGGATTAGTAGGGATCTGTGCTGCGGGGTCAGTGGATTAGTAGGGATCTGTGTTGCGGGGTCAGAGAATTAGTAGGGATCTGTGCTGCAGGGTCAGTGGATTAGTAGGGATCTGTGCTGCAGGGTCAGTGGATTAGTAGGGATCTGTGCTGCAGGGTCAGCTGGGTTGGTCGGGATGTGTGCTATAGGGTTAACGAGTTAGCAGCGTTTGTGCTGCAGGAACAGAGCTTTAGTGATGATCTGTGCAGTAAGATCCCTGGATCAGTGGAGATCAGCGCCGCAATGTCTCTGGATTCCCGATGATCCTCTGTGTAGGGTGGGTCGCAGTGTGTAGAAGATCCGGGGTCTGTCAGCCGCGGGACCCAAGCCATGTATACTTCTACCCGGCCAGCAGCTCCTCTGCGAGGGTCTCTGCTGTCATCGCTCCGCCCGGTGTGCTTTCGGCAGGATTGCCCGGGGTGCTCGCTCTGCAGCCGGCTCAGCGTCTCTCCAGCCTCCCGTGTCTGTGTAGAGCCGCCCCCTTCCCCGTCCTCGGCGCTGGGACTTCCTCACTCACATGTGCTGCACCCGGGGTCCGCACGATTAACCCCTGCACTGCCACAGCCTTCCACACCGCATACATCCCGTCACTGCCGACATTAACCCTTCCACCGCCACTGGGATCTCCTGCCATTCCTGTTACATTACAGGGATAGCTTGTCTGGATTATCACGGCTATATACTCCACACTGACATTGCGCTGCCCATAGACCCAAGATTAATAAATGTCGGTGAAAACAGTCAATATCGAGTGTTTAACCTAAATTTTCGCATATTTATTTTTCATGTTCTTTCATGCAAATGACTAATGATCGACAACCGGTCCAAATTTTGATTTGTCATTGTTTAGCCAGTAGTCAGCTGTAACTTTGGCTGGCCATACTACGGATTTTGAAATTCCAAAAAGGCAGTTTTATTTTCTACCGACTGTCGGCGCCTTTTTGTGACGCGAACCGTAGACAAACGTCTTTAGAAACGTTGATCTGTGGTGTTTTCCGGTCGTTGTCGGGAACGCTCCTTGGAAAATCGTTCATGACAAAACGACAGATGCGGATTCTATTAATAGAAGCCCCGACCAGGCCATAGATCAAGGCAGACATCAATTGGCAATTTGCAGTTTTTTTTTTTAACTTATATTTTCATCCAGAATGACAACTGTCACAGAACAAACCACGAACGACAAGTCATTCAGAAAACGGCCGTCTGAAACCGCTAATATATGGCCAGGTTAAGGCTATGTTCACACAGAGTTTTTTGCAGGCGGAACTTCTGCCTCAAAATTCCGTTTGGAAGTTTGAGGCAGATTTTCCTCTCCCTGCACGCCGCGAAATACGATTTCTCTGCCTCCCATTGAAGTCAATGGTAGGTCAGAGGCGTAAACACCCGAAGATAGGGATTGTCGCTTCTTTTTCCCGCGATGAATGGCATTTTCGGGCCGTTTTTGACTAGTTTTTTGGCGCAGTTTCCGCGTCAAAAAACACAGTGTGAACATAGCCTTAGTGTGCACTGCAATTGGCCGATTAGCAGACAGTTGGAGGACGGTTTTTCCCCCCTTCTCCCTGCTGTATCTGGCAAACCGTAAGGGTATGTGCACACGACCTCTTTTCAGATGTAATGGAGGCGTTTTACTGCCCATTGCTTGCAATGGGTCTTACGATGTTCTGTGCAGACGAGCTGTCATTTTATGCGTCGCTGTCAAAATATGGCTCCGTAAAATGACGCCTGATCAAAAGAAGTGCAGGACACTTCTTGGGACGTTTTTGGAGCCGTTTTTTCATAGACTATTGAAAAACGCGATTCGCTCAAAAATCTTCTGGTAAACAGGAGCTGTTTTCCCTTGAAAACCGCTCCGTATTTTCAGACACATTTTGTTAATCGTGTAAACATACCCTAAGGGTCAATTCAGACGTTGAGGTTACCTGCATCCAAAAGCGCACCAAATCGCAGTAAGGGTATGTGCACACACAAACTCAAGAACGTCTGAAAATAAGGAGCTGTTTTCAAGGGAAAACAGCTCCTGAATTTCAGAAGTTTTTTAAGCCAGTGGCGGTTTTTGGAGCTGTTTTTCTATAGAGTCTATGACATACGGCTCCAAAAACGGCTGAAGAAGTGACACGCACTTATTTTTCGCGGCAGTTTTTTTACTTGGCCCATTTGAAAAACGTCCGCGAAAAAAACAGCCCGTCGGAACAGAACGCCGTTTTTCCCATTGAAATGAATAGGCAAATGTTTGGAGGCGTTCTGCTTCCGATTTTTCAGCCGTTTTTCGGGACATTTACGGCCCGAAAAACGGCTGAAAACACTCTGTGTGAACATACCCTAACAAGGCATGCGGTTTTCAGATGCAGGTTTTGTAAGCGGTTTTAATTGCAACTCAACTGCAACATCTGAATGAACCCTTACTACATGGTCGTCAATGATTGTAGTGACATCGGCCGCAGCTACAGCCAGATCAATAGTGTTAGGGTATGTTCACACAGAGCGTTTTCAGCCATTTTTCGGGCCATAAACGTCCCGAAAAATTGCTGAAATAGTGGAAGAAGAACGTCTCGAAACATCTGCCTATTGATTTCAATGGGAAAAATGGCGTTCTGTTCTGACGGGGTGGTTTTTACGCGGCTGTTTTTCAGAACGGCTGCGTAAAAAACGGCCGCGAAAAAGAAGTGCACGTCACTTCTTCAGACGTTTTTGGAGCCGCTTTTCATTGACTATAGAAAAACAGCTCCACAAACGGCCCTGCAAAACGCGAGTTTGATTGAAAATACGGAGCTGTTTTCCCTTGAAAACAGCTCCGTATTTTCAGACGTTTTTATTTTGTGTGTGCACATACCCTAAGTGTATCTGTTGGGGCCCATGCACACAGCTGTATTATGGTCGTTTTTCACAGACCCAAGTTGGGGCTTTCATAGAGGTGCATAAGCTCTCTATTGTACCTCTGGAACATGATGCAATATTTTTTCTGCCAGATTGATATGAAAAAAAACCTCTGTACAAACCCCCCCCCCCCCACAAAAAAAAATAAAAAATTGCTGTATGGGACTTCATACTGTTCAGAGGTATTCTCTCCTAGAAGTATTGTTTTAAGGCCGACAGAGCCTGCACAGGTTAATACTAAATTAGCCGTACAGGCTCTTTGCCTGTGTGCATGTCATAAATCAGCTGCACATCACGGACATGTCCATGCACCAATACTATACGGCTGTACAGAGGTCTGTAATACACTCTGTGTGCCACCTCCATGAGCCACTGTAGTCTCCTCCGGAAGCAATGCTTCAAGGGGATTAGAACTCCATAAAACGGAATACATTGGGACATGCCACTACACTACAAACAGAATTGGCCATGTTGGATTTTTCGGCTGGTCTTTTAGTTCTATCCCAGAGGTGTCCAGACGCTTCTCAACCCTCTTTCCTCCAACTTCAAAATGGAAGTCAATAGGACTACCTGTAGGGTACATATACCCTTCGTTTGTGTGTACCCCAAGGAGAACATTAAGATGTGTCAGATTTGCGTTGTGGAATGTGTACCACAATTCTGTGGCAGTTTACAGTACAACTCTTGTGGATGGAGTTTTCGGTATAATCAGTGCAGAAATCAGAGCATGTTGCAAATTTTGACACAAATTTGCATTAAATCCACAGCTGAAAAAAAAGACTTCTGAATTCAGCCTTATTGGATGATACCCTCTTGAGCTGGTTAAAGACATTAGATATTTTTTTATGGTGTATCCCTCCAATTGTGATGGGATTGACTAAAGGTGCAACATTTGTAGAGACTGCCAATTGGTCCACAAATGTATCCCTGTGGCCATTGGATTTAAACTGGTCCAATTCTTTATTTTGGCGACCGATAAATGATGCCAGAAGTGTCTAGCAGCCACTTATTTCTTCCTCACGCTATTGTAATGACATGACCATTATTTAACTTTTTTCCATGCAGCAGTGAATGCCTCCGGTGCACAACCTTATATTTTTCTCAGATTGTCCTGATTTTGTCTGTATGTCCTGATCATACAGTTCACATACAATAGACCAAGATTGAAAACATACATGCACACGTTGCGTAATTTGGTGCGGAAAATCCAAAACCCCAGATAAATGCAGGCAATTCCGCAGTTAACATCGGCACATAATGGTGTTTTATATGCATTTTTTACATTATGATGCGTAAACAGGTGCAGATTTTTGTGCGTCTTCTTATACATTTGTCAGGTACAATTCTGAGATGGAAACGCAAGATAAATTGACATGCTGCAGATTTTAAAATATGGACCGCAAGTCAATATACCTGCGGAAAAATTCTGAAATGTGTAAATGAGATTACATGAAATCTCATTTACTTTGCTGGTCGTGTATTACGCTGCAGATTTGCCGGCAGGAAAATCTGCACGCAATATGCATTGTGGGCATGTGTTCTAAGAGCGCTTGTCCATCTGTCCAACATTTAACTCAATGAAGTCCTGTATAACTGGGGGTTAAGGCTGGGTTCACACGACCACATTAACGTCCGTAATGGACGGACGTATTTCAGCCGGCAGTCCCGGACCGAACTCACTGCAGGGAGCCGGGCTCCTAGCATCATAGTTATGTACGATGCTAGGAATCCCTGCCTCTCCGTGGAACTACTGTCCCGTACTGAAAACATGATTACAGTACGGGACAGTTGTCCTGCCGGAGGCAGGGACTCCTAGCATCGTACATAACTATGATGTTAGGAGCCCGGCTCCCTGCACCGAGTTCGGTCCGGGACTTGCGGCCGAAATCCGTCCGTCCATTACGGACGTTAATGTGGTCGTGTGAACCCAGCCTAAGTCCTTGTTGCATTTTTTTAAGCCAAAACCAGAATTGGATCCAGAAGAGCAGACTTGGGGTATGTTCACACGGTTAACAAAATACGGAGCTGTTTCCAAGCGAAAACAGCTCCTGATTTTCAGGCATTTTTTTTAATCAAGCTCGCATTTTTCATGGCCGTTTTTGGAGCTGTTTTTCCATAGTCAATGAAAAACGGCTCAAGAAGTGACATGCACTTCTTTTTACGTGCCGTTTTTTGAAAGTGAGGTGTAAAAAAAGACCCCGTCGGAACAGAAACGGCGTATTTCCCATTGAAATCAATGGGCAGATGTTTGTAGGTGTTCTGCTTCTGATTTTTCAGACGTTTTTCGGGACAGGTCTTGTGGACATACCCTCATAAGTCCTTTCTTTATATATTTCTTCTGTTTAGGTTCCATTCTCGGTTTTGACTTAAAAAATACATGCAAAATCTGCACCACGTGTACAAGGCTGCCTATTACTTATTCATATTAAACTTATGCACTGGGCCGACATAGGGTTAACCAATAAACATAGCCCAGGGCTGAAATGAGTGAAGCAATTAACCCCTTCCCGACATCCGCCGTATATATACGGCGCTGTCGGGAGGTGCTTCCCGCAAAGCGCCGTATATATATACGGCACAGTGATGGTGCGGGCTCAGAAGCAGAGCCGGCACCATCACCGCGGGGTGACAGCTGTATTATACAGCTGGCACCCTCATGTAACTGGCAGGACCGGAACTACTCTCCGATCCGGCAGATTAACCCCTCAGATGCTGCGCTCAATAGCGATCACCCAATCGCTGGGTTGCTGTGGCAATCGGACGCCAGAAAATGGCGTCCGAGTCTGCCTTGTACGGGAGCCGATGAGGACCCGCCTGCGGCGTGTCCTCATAGGCTTGCTGTCAGTGAATAACTGACAGCGCTAATACACTGCACTACGTATGTAGTGCAGTGTATTAGAGTAGCGATCGGGGCATCAGGCCCTCATGTCCCCTAGTGGGACAAGTAAAAAAAGTAAAAAAAAGTAAATAAAAATGTGGTAAAACAATAAAAACACACACATTTCAAATAAAAATAAAGCTAAACTGACTTTTTTCCCATAGTAAGTCTTTTATTATGGGAAAAACCGTAAAAATAAAAAAAACTATACATAATTGGTATCGCCGCGTCCGTAACGACCCAAACTACAAAACTATTATGTAATTTATCCCGCACGGTGAACGCGGTAAAAAAAAAACATGAAAAACAGCGCCAGAATCTTTGTTTTTAGGTCACATCTCCTTCCAAAAAATGCTAGAAAAAGTGATCAAAAAGTCACATTTACTCCAAAATAGTACTAATAAAAAACGACAATCCGTCCCGCAAAAAATAATCCCTGACACCGCTTTGTGCACGCAAAAATAATAAAGTTATGGGTCTTAGAATATGGCGACACAGAAAACAAATGATTTTATAAAAAAAGTGATTTTATTGTGCAAAAGCTGCACTACATAAAAAAAACTATATAAATTTGGTATCGCCGTAATCGTATCGACCCGCAGAATAAAGCTAACATGTAATTTAGGGCGCACTGTGGATGCAGAGAAAAAAAAACAATAAAAAACTATTCCAGAATTGCTTGTTTTTGGTAATTTCCTTTACCAAAAAATGATATAAAAAGTGATCAAAAAGTCGTATGTGTTCTAAAATGGTACCAATAAAATCTACAGCCCGTCTCGCAAAAAACAAGCCCGCACACCGCTCAATCTACTGAAAAATAAAAAAGTTATGGCACTAGTAATGCGGTGATGAAAAAACATCTCAATGCGCAGGCCGGAGGGGAACATTCCTTCAGTTTCAGGGCCCTAGTATTTAGGAACTAGGAAAGGGCAGGGACATAGCACATCCGCTGGAAGCGAGGGTGCCCGTATTATACCAGCGCAAAACGTTCCCAGTAATATTTCCCAAACTACGAAGGAGAAAAAGTCCCCAAAAGGTGCAGAGTGTTACAAAAGGGGGATAAGAAAGAAAACCGTTTATCAGTGTGACACCGGCCTGTGCATAACGGATCGCTTCACAGCGTAACACACATCTATGGATAATTGTATTATTTACCCCATTATTATACCCTCTTATTATGCCCTGATATACTCCGCACAGATTACATATGCCACCACATTATAAACTGAAATACCAGCAAAACCCCAAACAGAACTACTACCAAGCAAAATTCATGCTCAAAATGGCGGTCTTTCCCTTGTTAGCCCTACAGTGTGCCCAAACAGCAATTTATGGCCACAAGTAAGGCATTACCATGCCCGGGAGAACCCGCTTAACAATTTATGGGGTAAGATTCTCTAGGGGCACAACATCTTGTGCGGTGAATGGGCAGATCAGTGGAGAAATTGCAATTTTCACTTTGCACAATCCACTGCGTATTCATTTCTGAAAAACACCTGTGGAGTCTAAATTCTCACTACATTCCTTGATAAATGCCTTTAGGGGTGTAGTTTCTAAAACGGGGTCACTTTTGTTTGGTACATCAGGGGTTTTGCAAATGCAACATGGCGTCCGCAAACCATTCCAGCAAAATCTACGCTCCAAAAGATAAATACCGCTCCTTTTCTTCTGAATCCTCCCATATATGTAAACAGCTGATTATAACCACATATGGGGCGTTACTGTACTCGGAAGAAATTACTTTACAAATGTTGGGGTGCTTTTTCTTCTCTATTCCTTGTAAAAATGAAAAATGTGTATCTAAAACTACATCTTGTTGGAAAAAAAAATATATTTTTCATTTTCATGGCTTAATTCAGCAAAAAACCTTTGGGATCAAAATTTTCACTATACCCCTAGATGATTCCTCAGGGGGTGCAGTTTCCCAAATGGAGTCACTTTTGGGGTGTTTCCACTGTACTAGTACTACAGGGGCTCAGCAAATATGACATGACACCCAGAAACCATTCCAAAATCCAAATGGTGCTCCTTCCATTCTGAGCCCTACCGTGTGTCCAAACAGATGTTTGTGACCACATGTGGGGTATTGTTTTACTCGGGAGAAGTTGCTTTACAAATGTTGCGGTGCTTTTTCTCCTTCAGTCCTTGTGGAAATGAAAAAAAAATACCTAAACCTACATTTTCTTTGAAAAAATGTAGATTTTCATTTTTACGGCCTAGTTACAATAAGTTCTGTAAAAAACCTGTGGGGTCAAACTGGTCACTCTACCCCTAGATAATTCCCTCATGGGGTGTAGTTTCCAAAATGGGGTCACTTGTTGGGGGTTTCCACTGTTTTGTCCCCTCAGGAGCTTTGCAAATGTGACATGGCCTCCGCAAACCATTCCTGCTAAATTTGAGTTCCAAAAGCCAAATGGCGCTCTTTCCCTTCTCAGCCCTGCCGTGTGTCCAAACAGCCGTTTATTACCACATGTGGGGTATTGTTTTACTCGGGAGAAATTTCTTTACAAATTTTATGGTGCTTTTTCTCCTTTAGTCCTTGTGGAAATGAAAAAAAATTAGCTAAACCTACATTTTATTTGAAAAAATGTAGATTTTCATTTTCACAGCCTACTTGCAAAAATTTCTGCAAAAAACCTGTGGGGTCAAAATGCTCACTATACCCTAGATAATTTCCTCAAAGGGTATAGTTTCCAAAATGGGGTCACTTGTTGGGGGTTTCCACTGTTTTGTCACCTCTGGGGCTTTGCAAATGTGACATGGCCTCCGCAAACCATTCCTGCTAAATTTGAGCTCCAAGAGCCAAATGGCGCACTTTCCATTCTAAGCCCTGCCGTGTGTCCAAACAACCGTTTATTACCACATGTGGGGTATTGTTTTACTCGGGAGAAATTGCTCTACAAATGCTGTGGTGCTTTTTCTACTTTAGTTCTTTTGGAAATGAAAAAAAATTAGCTAAACCTACATTTTATTTGAAAAAATGTAGATTTTCATTTTCATGGCCTAGTTCCAAAAATTTTTGCAAAAAAACTGGCCGGTCAAAATGCTTGCTGCACCCCTAGATAAATTCTTCGAGGGGTGTAGTTTCCCAAATGGGGTCACTTTTGGGGGGTTTCCACTGTTTTAGTTCCACTAGACCTGTTCAAAGCTGACATGGTGCCTAAAATATATTCTAATAAAAAGGAGGCCCAAAATCCACTAGGTGCTCCTTTGCTTCTGAGGCCGGTGCTTCAGTCCAGTAGCACGCTACGGCCACATGTGGGATATTTCCTAAAACTGCAGAACCTGGGCAATAAATATTGAGTTGCATTTCTTGGGTAAAACCTTCTGTGGTACAAAAAAAATGGATTCAAAATGAATTTCTGGAAAAAAATAATGAACTTCGTAAATTTCACCTCTACTTTGCCTTAATTCCTGCGCAATGTCTAAAGGGTTAAGAAACTTTCTAAATGCTGTTTTGAATACTTTGAGGGGTGCAGTTTTTAAAATGGGGTGACTTATTGGGAGTTTCTAATATCTAAGGACCTCAAAGCCACTTCACAACTGAACTGGCCCCTGTAAAAATAGCATTTTGAAATTTTCTTGAAAATGTGAGAAATTGCTGCTAAAGTTCTAAGCCTTGTAACGTCCTAGAAAAATAAAATGATGATCAAAAAACGATGCCAATCTAAAGTAGACATATGGGGGATGTTAGTTAGCAACATTTTTGTGTGGTATAACTGCCTGTCTTACAAGCAGATGCATTTAAATTGAGAAAAATGCTAAATTTTTGCAATTTTTCGCTAAATTTTGGTGTTTTTCACAATAAATACTGAATGTATCGGGCAAATTTTGCCAGTAACATAAAGTCCAATGTGTCACGAGAAAACAATCTCAGAATCGCTTGGATAGGTAAAAGCATTCCGGAGTTATTACCACATAAAGTGAAACATGTCAGATTTGAAAAATGAGGCTCTGTCAGGAAGGTCAAAAGTGGCCAAAGAGGGAAGGGGTTAAAGGACTAATCAATAACTGACAAGATAATGTACACATAGGAGAGCAACATGCATATATATATATCTATCATCTCTTTCAGAGAACATGATCTCCTGCCACTAGTTCCTCTGTATTTCCATTTGGTTAGAATGATTTACTTTTGTTGCAGATCTGGTATCGGGATTCAGATTTTTTTCTATATTGTACATTGGAAACATCTCAGTCTCAGTGCAGATATTTATACTTTTTAGGTAAAGTTATATGACTCATGCACACAACTGCATTACAGATCCCTGCGGTATGGATGTGCAGAACAGCATCCATAAAAATCTATGCCCCCATACCGTGCCGCCGACTTCCTATGGAGAGACATAGTTTGTTTTCCTCATAGATTAAGGCCTTGATCACACAGTGCAGATTTGGCATGTATTTTTTTTAAAGCCATAACCAGAATTGAATGCAGGAAAGCAGACCTGTAAGGCCTTCCTTTTATAATTTCTTCTGTTTAGGCTCCGTTCCTGGTTTTGGCTAAAAAAAATACATGAAAAATCAGCGGAAATCCTACAGAAATTAGAAAAACGAAAAAGTTTATATTTACCCAGCTGTAGTCATGGCGACGCGTCTCTTCTCAGTCTAGCCCGGCCTTCCGCTGCAAAAGTCGCAACATATAGATCTTTGTTGCTAGTTTTACCTCCCATTTAATTCAATGGGGAAAACCCACAACACAAGAGCAGTGATTCCACAGCAAAAATGTATATACTGCGGCTTCAAAAACCGCACCGCAGGTCAAGTTATGAAGGTGTTTTTCTTCGGCGGATATTTTCCGCTGCGTGTGGCTGACATTTGTTTAAATCCCACCCACACACGCTGCTGCTGTACTACGCCTTGTAAATGGCTCCACACAGCCCCCCCTTGTAAAAAGTGCCACACAGCCCCTTGTAAATAGCGCCACATAGCCCCCCCCCCTTGTAGATAGCGCCGCACAGCCAACCCCTTGTAAATAGCTCCACAGCTCCCCCTTGTAGATAGCGCCACACAGCCCCCTTGTAGATAGCGCCACATAGCCCCCCCCCCCTTGTAGATAGCACCGCACAGCTCCCCCTTGTAGATCGCGCTGCACAGCTCCCACTTGTAGATAGCTCCACACAGCCCCCTTGTAAATAGCTCCAAACAGCCCACCCCCTTGTAAAATAGCTCCACAGAGCACCTCCTTGTAAATAGCGCCTCACTGGAAAGTGCAAACTCTCCGCTCTGCCTGACGTGACTCACCGAGGAGACAGGAGGTCCTCTTCTGACTGGTGTCGGTGTCAGGCGGGACGTGGGCCAGTCCAGTCACCTGACCTAAGTCATCTGACTTCATGTCGCTGACGTGATGTCAGGTGACAGGATTGGTCCACTCCTGGAACCGACCTCACTTGGCAGCTTATTTTGAGATTCCACAGTCAAGCAGAATTTGAAAATATGCCAGGCCGTGGCCTACTATTTCTTTGCACTGCGCATGTACATATTGGTGCATGCGCAGTGCAAAGTTCCGGGAGAATGCAGAAAAATTCCAGGCGGTGATTTTTTTCTGCCGGACGCTACGGACGGCAGAATAAAACACCCATTTTCGCAGACCGTCCGTAAATTTCGGGTAAACTATTTCGGGTAAACTATCGGGTGCCGTGAAAAACTTCCCGAGTGGCACTCGGTCGTGTGCAAGAGGGCTGCAAGACCTAGACCCTCCTGTGGTTCAAGTGAACCAAACCTAGATCACCATAGGGCAGCTTTGTGTGCACAGATTAGTGCCACACGGCCTCCATGTGCTGTCTTACAGGCTCCGTTAGGTGCCATACGTACAGAGATATTCTCTTCTAGGAACAAGAAATTAAAAGAAGAGATTTGATTTTTTTAAGCGGATTTACCCTTTGTAATGCAAAGGCTGAGATCCGCAGCAAATCCGCGACGTGAGAACTCAGCATAAGTGCTTGTCCACACGTAACGGAATTGCTGCGTATTTTTCATCCGGAATTGCGGGCGGAAAATATGCAGCGTAATACAGTAGAATTAAAGTGGGTGTTATTTAACAAATGTCATTCTCACAGTGCAGAAAAATTCAGTCCGGAAATTCACCTGCGGTGCGTAATTTTATTTCCGCAGCAGGTCTATTAATGATGTGGAAAGTGGACTGAATTCCTGCATTATTCCCCCTAAAGAAATGAATGAAAAACAACAATTCCGCAGCAAACTACAATGTACTGCATAATTTCTTACAGGAGGTGGAAATGACATCACAGGATGAAGAAATATCAATATCATAATGTTTTTGAAAAAACCTGCACTATTTTCCACAGTAAGGGATTGTCCTAAGCAAATTGTCTGCTAATTAATGCATTAATGCTGCGGAAATTTGTCAGGAAATCAGTTCCGTGTGGACAAGCCCTAAGGGTGCCTACTTGCATTGTATTCCATAAAACTTCAATGTACACTTATCGTAAAAATACTCTGCAACACAAGAACTAGAGAAACCTGTATGTGTTTTCCGTAGCGTATTTTTATGCTGCGGAAATACAATGCAAGTACGCCATTTGTGAGCACACCAAGTCTAGGTTTACACGTAGTGTAAATACTGCGGATCTCGTTGTGGAAAATACGCAGCAGATCACAGTAGCAGCAAAGTGGATGACATTTGAACAAATCTCATCCAAACCCTACGTAAATGATAAGCAGAAAAACCCTCTGAAATTTACCTGCGTTAATTTTAAGCACAGCAGGTCAATTGTGTTTGTGTAATCGCTGCTTTTGTGTGGAGGGTTTTCCCCATTGAATTCAATGGGAAGGTAAAACCCGCAAAAAATAGCAGATGCTGTGATTTTTTTGGAGGAAAAGATGCAAAACACGTCCTGGGGTGACGTTTCATCCCATGTGACCACTGCAGCCAATCACAGGCTGCAGCGGTCAAATTGGATGTAATGTCATCCCAGGGCTACAGAACGTCAGAGGGATGCATCGCCATGGTAAGTATAGCCGTGTTTTTTTTTAATTTGCAGGATTTCGCAGAAGACATTCCAGGTGAAAAACCGCACCACAATTTGGTGCGGTTTTTCGACCGGAATTCCCTGTGACCGCCAGAGCATATACGCTGTGTACCTTTACACAATGTATCCGCACTGTGTGAACTTACCCTTAAGGTGCCCTAAAGCTGGTCATGCTGCTGGAACAAACAGCAGCTATTTCCCCCAAAGCCCCATAATCATGCCATGCATGCTCTGTTGGCTGAGCGTGCATGTTTATTTTTTTTGGGAGCGGGAATAAACAGTAGACAGATACCCCTCAAGATGTTCATCTAATCAGTTGGCTAAAAAAATATACCTATTAAGGCTACATTCACACGACCGTGAAAAGAAATGTCCATTAAAAACTGATCAACTGGCAGTTTTTCATGGCCGTTTTGCATCAGTTTGTCTCTATATTTTCACCCATTTCCAGTCCGTTTTTAATGGCCGTTTGACATCCGTTTTGCATCAGTTTTTCATAGTTGTTAAAAAAACTGATGAATTTCATTGGTCAGGCTTTTTTTGTCCCAGCCCCCTGAAAACACCCAAAGGAAGGTCACATGTTCACCTAGACACGATTTACAGCCTCCCTGTATATGATGCCACACACCTCCCTGTATATGATGCCACTCAGCCTCCCTGTATATGATGCCACACAGCCTCCCTGCATATGATGCCACACAGCCTCCCTGTATATGATGCCACACACCTCCCTGTATATGATGCCACACAGCCTCCATGTATATGATGCCACACAGCCTCCATGTATATGATGCCACACACCTCTCTGTATATGATGCCACACAGCCTCCCTGTATATGATGCCACACAGCCTCCATGTGTATGCCACACAGACCCCCTGTATATGATGCCACACAGACCCACTGTAATGCCACACAGCCTCACTATGCCACACAGCCTCACTGTAGATGCCACAGCCCCCTGTATATGATGCCACACTGCCCCCCTGTAGATGCCACACAGCCCTCCTGTATACGATGCCACACAGCCCGACATGAATGCCCTACATACGCACCGATGCAGCGCTGTCTTCTTCAGGTAAGGCCTCTCGTCTTCACGGGATCTGCGGCGACGCGATGACACATACTCACCAATGCAGTGCCGACTTCTCCTGGTCCGGTCGCTAGTCTCGGGGGATCTGCGAAGGTGATGACGCCATGGGAACTAGTAGTTCCCTTGCAAATCCCCATGTCACAGATCCATTTTTAACGGTTGTTACATGTATTGACAGCCGTTAAAAACTGATCCATTGACTTCTATGGGGTTTGTCAGGCACACACCTCCCTGTATTTGCCACACAGACCCCCTGTATGCGCCACACACCTCCCTGTATATGATGCTACACAGCCTCCCTGTAGATGCCACACAGACCCACTGTAATGCCACAGCCACACTGTAGATGCCACACACCTCCCTGTATTTGCCACACAGACCCCCAGTATATGCCACACAGACCCCCTGTATATGCCACAGACCCCCTGTATATGCCACACAGACCCCCTGTATATGATGCCACACAGCCTCCCTGTATATGCCATACAGCCCCCTGTATATGATGCCACACACCTCCCTGTATATGATGCCACACAGCCCCCCTGTAGATGCCACACAGCCCCCCTGTAGATGCCACACAGCCCCCCTGTAGATGCCACACAGCCCCCCTGTATATGATGCCACACAGCCCCCCTGTATATGATGCCACACAGCCCGACATGAATGCCCTACATACGCACCGATGCAGCGCTGTCTTCTTCAGGTAAGGCCTCTCGTCTTCTGCGGCGACGCGATGACACATACTCACCATTGCAGTGCCGACCTCCTGGTCTGGTCGCTAGTCTCGCGGGATCTGCGAAGGTGATGACGCCATGGGAACTAGTAGTTCCCTTGCAAATCCCCATGTCACAGATCCATTTTTAACGGTTGTTACATGTATTGACAGCCGTTAAAAACTGATCCATTGACTTCTATGGGGTTTGTCAGGCACACACCTCCCTGTATTTGCCACACAGACCCCCTGTATGCGCCACACACCTCCCTGTATATGATGCTACACAGCCTCCCTGTAGATGCCACACAGACCCACTGTAATGCCACAGCCACACTGTAGATGCCACACACCTCCCTGTATTTGCCACACAGACCCCCAGTATATGCCACACAGACCCCCTGTATATGCCACAGACCCCCTGTATATGCCACACAGACCCCCTGTATATGATGCCACACAGCCTCCCTGTATATGCCATACAGCCCCCTGTATATGATGCCACACACCTCCCTGTATATGATGCCACACAGCCCCCCTGTAGATGCCACACAGCCCCCCTGTAGATGCCACACAGCCCCCCTGTAGATGCCACACAGCCCCCCTGTAGATGCCACACAGCCCCCCTGTATATGATGCCACACAGCCCCCCTGTATATGATGCCACACAGCCCGACATGAATGCCCTACATACGCACCGATGCAGCGCTGTCTTCTTCAGGTAAGGCCTCTCGTCTTCTGCGGCGACGCGATGACACATACTCACCATTGCAGTGCCGACCTCCTGGTCTGGTCGCTAGTCTCGCGGGATCTGCGAAGGTGATGACGCCATGGGAACTAGTAGTTCCCTTGCAAATCCCCATGTCACAGATCCATTTTTAACGGTTGTTAAAAATAGGGCATGTCCTATTTTTTGACGGCCATTATTCATTAAAAAAACAGCCGTGTGAATACACCCATAGAACATCATTGTTCTGAATATGACCGTGTGACGGCCATTAAAAGAACGGCCGTTTATCACGGTTGTGTGAATAAGGCCTAAGTGTTCAGTATCTGAGCAAAGAAGTCATGGTGTAGGTGTATAGATGTTTTCCGGCATGTAAGGATTATGTGATAAGCCTTTAGCCATATGTTTGAGGTACATTTATTTCCATAGAGGTGGCATAGCTGCCTTACAGCAATGGATTCTGTACTAGCCAGGACAATATCCGGATCGTGTCTTTATCAGGGGCTTTTTTTTAGGAATGTGCAAGAGAATGTTTGCACTGACGGTAGCCTAAAAAGAGGACGAAACATAGAATAGACCATATAGCAATGATAGATAAAAACATTTTTAGAAGAAGTAGGAAGTAACCCCAACAATCAGCTGATCACCACAGCTCCGGCTACTGAAACGGACACTGTAAGGGTATGTTCCCACACACAGGATACGCTGCAGATTATCTGCAGCAGAATCTCTAGAAAAACGCTGGTAAATTGGTCACAGAAATCTGCACCAAATAGTGAGTTTTTCCTGGTCATATTGCTGCGGAAACGCTGCGTTTTTTCCGCAGCAGTTTTACCTGCGGATTAAGTGTTATACTTTGCTTTAACCAATATTTATGTGCACCTGCAGATTTTCAGCCTTTTTTACTGCGTTTCCTTTGTGGATTTTCTGCTCCCCATTGAAGTCTATGGGCCAAACAAGCAGCATTTCCGCACAGAATATGCAGCATAAATTGACATGCTGCGAAATTAAAACATGCACCGCAGAACACTTTCCGCATGACTTTTGTGCGGTTTTTTTCCACAGCGGACATGAGATTTGCAAAATCTCATTCACTTTGCTGCTACTGTAAATGCTGCGGAATTTCCGCACATAATTCCGTTGCCGAAATTCTGCAGCGTTTCCGCTACGTGGGAACCCAGCCTAAGAAGCCAAACATCTCCCCATCAGCAGCTGTGACAGTGTTAGTGCAATATTAGATGGTGCAATTCAGATAAATGGATAATGAAAAACCTGGTGGAGAGGACATGTGGGACGTTGTATGGCAGGGCACTCTTTCTTGTGGCTGCTGAAAATATTCAGAGAACTGTTTCTTGATGTAAATATGTTGTACCATGAGTAAAAACACACCAAAGGATCTTGGATGCCATAGTCTCAATTTCTATTTTTCCTATAAAGCAGCAGAAAAGTGCCAGCTATAGGCACAAAATACCACAGCAGAAAAAACTCTCTCAAAGCACAAGGTCTGAATGGGGCCTAAAGGCACTTTTACATAAAGCAATAATTGTTCAGATCCAAACAATTACAGACGTTCATAACGATAATTGCCCCGTGTAAATGAGCAAAACATTTGACGAATGTGAGTGAATGCATCACCATGGAATACGCGGCATTTATGTAACAGGAAATAAAGTAAATAAACGAACAATAAAAATGTTGTTCATAGCTGATTAAATGAATCATTAATACTTAAGGATTTAAATGTTCTCCCGTGCATGGAAGTTTGTCATCCTGCTTTTTAGGTGAAAAGGAAGCAGAAGAATAACTAAATAGCCCTTTTGTGTATTTTATTATTATTATTAGTGATCGTTTTTGGACCTCATAGGGGTAATACCATTATATAATTTTAAAGGCAAACCGCTAACATTTGCCATAATAATATGATTGGTGTGAGTCCCACCTCTGGGGCCCTCGCTGACATGGAGAATGAAGCGACCAAGGTCATTTTATCTTTTCTCCTGTACAGTGGTGCTTACAGCCACCTGCTGTGCAGGCAATTGCAACACCCCCCCATTAAAGTGAAAGGGGCTGTGTTGTGGTTCCCTGCATAGAGCGGGAGCCTCAATGTGCAGCAAAACACTGTAAAGGAGTCACAGTAAAAGGCTAAGCAAGTGCCTCTGTGCCCCCTTCATTCTAAAGATTGGTGGGGGTTTTGGCAGTTGAACTCTCACAATCCGTAAATGATGGCATATCCTAGTGATATGGTACTTTCTTGATCCCGCAGCACTCTGTGTTTCAAGTGTGCGTGTAAAAAATGTATAAAAAAATGGGAACTCAGCACTCCAAGTATTTATGCAATAATAATGGCCATTACCTAATAGCGACCGAGGTCGCAAGCGCCGCATATCCTTATCCACGGATGTAATCCGTGTCTGAAGGTATAGACCAAAACTTTAACCCTTTTTTTTTATTACTACTTTTCGCTATATGTGAAATAAAATATCAATTATTGCATAATACCTTGGAGTGCTGAGTTCCCATTTTTTATATCCTAGTGATATGCAATCACTCACTATGGTGGGAATACCTCTTTAACCTTTTCGCTTCTGAATCAATTTTCACACTTTTGACATACAGAAATAAAAACTCAAAAAATGAAATAAAACTAATATTATACCCCCATACATCTTCTGAAAGTAGACACCTTACACATTGTAACAATTCCACCCAGTTATTTACACTCATTAGCGCCTGCATACAATTACTGTATGCGTCAAAGGGTAATGTTGTGTAAAAACGCCATAAAAAGTCATTTTTAGGCTAAAAGTTTGACTCGAGCAGTGCCCGAGACACACAACACCTCATAAAAGGTTCAAGATGTGCATACATGCCCCTTATGCTGTATGTCTACATGCATACATCTTCACATAATAGACCAGAAATATCTATGATGCAGATGCCGGGGAACATCCGAGTCACAGAGTCGACAAAAGGTCTGATTAGGAGCAGGGGGAGATTAGATGTGTAACTGCTCAAATTTTAACCCCTATAATAGAAATAAAGACCCCCCAAATTTGAGAATCAGAGCGCGCATGTTCTCTCTCATTGGCAAGGGGAGGTGAATGCATGCACAGAACCAGAATGTAAAACTTTTTCTCCTGCTCCCCGTATTCAAGCGAGTGATGCACCCAAAGTATTGCATCTAAAGCAATGACCTACGCTCTAGCCCTAACATTCTAGTTGCAGAAAATGTTTAAAGTCATGAGGTATTACATACGTTTTTGGCAGTAGAAGGGTTAGGTCTTTTTCTCCTATGGTCTGTGCCGAGTGAGATAAGATCTGAATAATTGATGTTGTGCAAAAAAAATCTTCTCTTCTGCTCAAAGAGTTAAGAAAACAAATCATTTTAACATACTGGCCCATGTCTAGTCTTTGGCTCCAAAACTGACCTCCGTCATGTGGCCAGTATCTCGTACAACAGAGGGCATTTGTCTTATTTTCTATCTCTGATCGCTTTTTTTCCTCAACTTTGGATGACTTCCTATCTTAAACATCATGTGATGGACACAGGTGCTGGGATCATTAGAAGACACAGCTCTGATACACATAGTGTAGCGAGCCGTGCACCTGTGTGTGCATCACATGACCATGGACAGAATTTTATCCACTGGAAGTAAACAATGAATGCTCCGATTGTATAACAAGCCGAGATCTGCGTGAGGAACTAAGACAAAGAATATTGGAAAATTGTATAACTTTTAATTATACAAAAAAATAACATTAAATTTGCAGAAACTGGACAACCCCTTTGAAGTCTCATGCACACGGCCAAGCCGGTAATCACTGTCCGCGATTATGGGCACAGCCACTTGCATTTTCGGCACGTGCTCCCATACAAAGTATGGGAGCGCGGTCCGTAAAGAGCAAAGGATAGGACATGTCCATCAGGTCCTACAGAGTGGCTCTTTTTTCTAAAAACAAAACAATCTCTTAACATTATTTCTTTAAAAAATGTATTTACACAGAACAGAAGAGCCGGTTTACAATGTGATGGCCCTTTAATGCACAATCCTCATAAGCTATAACTATATTAAAGAAAATACTAAAAGATAGACAGACGACCAATTAAAATGCATTCATGGAAATACAGGTGGTAAAAGCGATTTTCCATAAATCCAGCCCAAGTAGGTTGATCCGCTGCTCGGAGGCATAAACTCCTACTCCCTCCACACAAGGGTTAACGTATCCAGCCATGTAATCAAAAAGAAAGCGGCTGGAGTCGTTTTACAATCTCTATTAATGGGGATTTATTTAAACTGCTTTTTTCAATTCACAAAATAGCTTTCATTTTTCTCGCTCTCCATTTTTAATACATTTATTCTCCCCACTTAATCCAACCTCCATTTAGTTTATGAAATCCCTCAGCCGGGACAATAGCAGTGCAATATGAAGGGGATGTTAACATAGAGTTTGTTTTGTAATAAGATTAGAAGTTGGGTGATGTGGGAGTTTACAGTTCCTATACCCTACTATTATTATTAGGGAAAGATTTTCTTTTTTTCCTTATTTTTGATTGCCTTTGTATTTTTTTTATTGTCATTTTAATGAGAGAAGAAAGAAGCACATTCATCTTAAAGTCTGATTCCTTGAACCATGAGAAGAAATATTCAGACATGTATATATGGAATGATTTGCCATCACACATCGTACTAATATTTATAAGGTACAAAAGACATATTCTAATACAAGGGGCCTTTATATATCAAGTAATATTGACCCCAAAACTATAATGACAATAGTCTTTTAAGACGTGTGTACATGAGCAAATTTGGACTGACCCACCTGAGGATCTTCCATTGGGCCCAGGTTCTGACATGATAATAAGGTCCGGGCATGTTAGTTCAATATGAAGCAGTGGAGGAGATCACTTACTTCTGGAGTTTATAACTTTGTGGTTTCATCCACAGCACTAACCTTACCAGTCCTTACTGATATATTGTGTGCCCTGTGCGTGCAATTGTAACAGCAGAATTAACCATGTAGATAACAGGGGACGCGCATATGTTGTATATAGCAGCAGGCTGGGCTCCTAAATAATTTCATCTGATGGACCTAATATACTATCCAATATCTCAAGTGGGCATCTCTTATCAGTTGTGAAAATGTATTGGAAATAAATGCAGCCTGAATACAAGAAAAAATACTTACATTTTCTATGAATTTCAGATGCATCTCTTTTGTTCCTGCCATAAATACATACAACAAAATGATTGGTATATGGTGATATATGTACAAAAAGTTCTATTGACCTCTAGGGTTGGTTTAGAAAACCTAGCTACAAAGTGCGTCTCTCACTCTGCAGGACTGAGTATGTCAATGTAGTATACTGGTAACAATTGATTTCAGTATGACGTGTGTAATGCTTCATTTGTCCTTTGGTTGTTGAGCACTTACTGCAAGATTCCCCCACAGATTGCAGATGATCGATTGGGGACCCAGCAAAAGGATACCTTGTAATCAGCTCAATGCCAGGAGATGGGGGGGGGGGGGGGCATAGCAGACAACCCTTCAAGGATAGGGTTACGAGGTGACTTTGGCCACTACACAGGTTGCGTGTCCAAAGATCGCTGTGTTGTGCTGATTATTATATCCGATTATCGATTATGTCTGATTATTGATGGCCTATCCCAAGGACAAGCCATCAATTTCTTCTCACTGGAAAGCACCTTTAAGTAGGACATTTTTCGGCTGGCTGACGCCAGATAAACTTTTCAGTAAGGGGCTCTAGTTAAAGTACAGTACCTCATTCACTGTTATTTATAAACCAGTATAGAAAGTCATCATTTGATTAATACAAGCGTAGGAAATGTATGGCAGTATATAGATTTTAGCTCTTATGTATGACATATTCCTGATACATTTAGACATTTTTGTACATACATCATAATTTCAGGTTTTAGAGATGCCAACCTCTGTCCCCTACTGCATGAAATATATCATCAGGTGGAAGGAGAATATGCATATTCCATAGAAACAGCACAGGCAGTGTAAAAAATGAAAAAAAAAGAAAAAAAAAGAAAAAAAGTGGAATGCAGAGCACTAGGAAAAATCAATTCCTACACAGACGTGTTCTAACCGGCCATAAACATCCATGGAATGGGTTAAGATGTGTACAAAGCTATTCTCTCACATATAAAGTACATAGCCTTACAGATGCACTATTCTCTATAGATACCTGCTATATCTTTATATTCAAGGCCAAGTCCATTAGTATTGTCCCGAAAAAGTCAATCTTCAAATAAAGATGGAAAAGATTTGTCATTACAGGCCAAAATTCTGCAACAATAGTAAAGAAAACATTAAAGAATTTGTCATGTAACCCTTTGTGCATATAGCAGGATATGGACCATGGCCTGGTTTTGTACCTGTATTCTGCAGAAATCCCCTGATAATTCTGACCCAATGAAATCCGTAGGGACAAAGTGAGGGTTGCATAGGTCCACCTAGTGCTAGGTTCCTGAGCAGGGGTGCCCTTTTCAGGTAGGTCACTCTGGTAGGTTATAGTAGCAGAGCATAGCACGGTGAGTATAAGGACATCGACTACCGAACATGCTGCCTACAATCTACCATTTTATAACAATCACCTAGCATTACATAGCTGTCCCAATGTCCATTGGCTCTGTTCACACCCAATTTTTGCAGTACTACAGACGTATACTGTACAGTGTCCATAGGTTTCTATGGAGAAAGCATATTGTATGTGTCTTTTTAGAAGGTCTCTTTGGTAGGTTTATGTCTGGATAAAACGTTTGTTTTTTTTAGGGCCCTGAAGTAGGCGGTTTTAGGCAGAAATCAGTAATGGAGTGGGGTGTACACTAGAAAGTTGCACCCCATTCTGCGGTCTCTGGGTACCAATTCAGGACCTTCCAGGATAACTCCCTTCAAGCAATTTTGGGTGGTAAATCATTGCTTAAAAAATAAAATGCAGCAAATCAGTTCACTGAGAAGTAATGACATAAAATGTTTCATGCCCCAGTTATGTCACTATCTTCTAGTGACTGGATAAGCGGTTTTCTCATGCTGAAACTGCTAAAAGGCCAGAGTATATAAAAGAAGTAAAATTATTTCAGAAATACTAAGCATTAAACCATTGTTGCAGCGTCGGTGTTATAGTGTTGCTTCACCTTTTGTTAAATCTCCATAACATATCAGTAATTTGCATAAAGATCAAATCCCTAATATACAATTATCAGGATTCTTTCCTTTAGCAGGGAGTGATCTGATAACATGTAGGGCTGCTAAAAGGAGTGAGTTCATTTTTTTTATGCAGCACCTTACAAATTACCTATAGGAACACAACTAATCCAAAAATGGCTTACAGCTGTCATTTTAGGTGACTTCAGAATAAGCGGTCGTTACGTTAAAGTTCTGAAACGGTCAAGTGTACTGTACCAATGCGTGTAACATGCAACCATCAAGCTGGAGTGAATTTGAACAGCCAAACTTAAAAGGGTTTTCCCAAGAGGGACATTTATGGAATATCCACAGGATATGTCATAAATGTCATATAGACGCGGGTCCCACCTCTGTGACCCGCACCTATCTCTAGAACGGGGCCCCTAAACCCCGTTCTACCTCTTTGTGTTCCGGCAGATTTCCGACCATGAAGGAGAAATCAGCATTGCTCGCTGAGCTATGCGGTTTCCGTAACTCCCATAGTAGTGAATGGCAGTTACGGAAGCAGCGTATCATGTGAGCTACGCTGTTTCCGTAACTACCATTAAGTTCTATGGGGCTTACGGAAACCGCGCATATCAGCGAGCGACGCCGATTTCTCCTTCATGGTCAGAAATCAGCCGGAACACAAAAGAGGTAGAACGGGGTTTAGTGTCCCTGTTCTAGAGATAGGTGCAGGTCCCAGAGGTGGGATCACATATATCTGACATATCCTGTGGATATGTCATAAATGTCCCTCGTGGGAAAACCCCTTTAATGAACCCTTAGTTGGGATTTGTGATCAAGTGTGTTGTAATACTGTCATGTAGAGTAAAGTAATTTGTTTTCCAAAAAAATAAAAATAAATAAGATGTCGTGTACAGGGGGAATAACATTTTCTGTACATTATTTGACTTGTATATGGCATGGTTCACCAGTTTTCCCCTCTGCATGCTCTAATTTTCAGTTTTAAGTGAGCTAGGGAAAGAGACTAGCTATGATGTCTCGCATACACTGCACGCAGAGAAAAGAGGAGATCCTGATCTTCTACCTCTCTGTAGCACACCCCGAGAAGCAGCAGCATGGAGGACATTACACAGAAGTAATGAGCAGTGTAGCTATGAATCCAGCACTGGGGTGAGATATAACACTTACTAGGAGCTGCTGCAGAAGCATCTCTCTGTTTCTCTCCAGCAGCTCCCTCCCCTCTCTATAGATTTCTTTGGACAGCATGTAACCTGATCCCTAAGTAAACTGAAAAATCCATCTCATCTCTCAAGACGGATTTTAGCAGTGAATTGAGAATGAATTATCAGTGCAGGAAGGGGAAAGAATGGCTCATAAATGAAGAAAGAGGCAATTTTCTCTGTTAAGATGTATTACAAAGTTTCTTATATTCACTTGTACTATTGATTTATGCAAAGTTTGTTAAAACGACAGTGACCATTTAAGCCCTGTATGCATGGAGAGCAGACCACACATAAAACAGTCTCTTTCTATTGAATTGAGTTACGGAGACCCCCACTGATCATTGTTTATTACCTACCCTATCAATCGGTCATTTAAACATGGTGGGAAAATCCCTTTATAAAAGGAGTTGTCTCATCTGGACAACTCCTTTCCATATGCCCTACTAGAGAATATGTATCTCTAAGAGCAAGAGCAAAAATCGCTAATAAGCAGCGACTTTCACACAAAGGACCCTGGTACGTCCATGTATTACTGGGACAGCCATTTATTTGAGCGTTTGCATGTAATACTACGTTTCTCCTGTAGCAGCCACTGCAGGAGAAATTTGTCGGCTTTCCCAGGAGCTCTCAGGGTATGTTCACACGCACTAATTACGGACGTAATTCGGGCGTTTTTGCCCCGAATTACGTCCGAAAATAGCACCTCAATAGCGCTGACAAACATCTGCCCATTGAAAGCAATGGGCAGACGTTTGTTCACACGAGGCGTAATTTACGCGCCGCTGTCAAATGACGGCGCGTAAATAGACGCCCGCGTCAAAAAAGTGACCTGTCACTTCTTTGGCCGTAATTGGAGCCGTTATTCATTGACTCCAATGAATAGCAGCGCCAATTATGTCCGTAATGGACGCGACGTTCAAGCGCCTGCACATGCCGTTACAGCTGAAATTACGGGGATGTTTTCAGGCGGAAACAGCCCCGTAATTTCAGCCGTTACGGACGCTGCCGTGTGAACATACCCTCATACTATAATGGGCTGTTTGTGAAGACACAAACCCAGAACTCCAAATAAAAATATCTCTTTAACTTTACAAAAATCCAACATAAAATGCTGGGTACACCACTTGGTTTTAAAGTAGGGATCCAACAAACTCCCTCACTTTTACCTGAAGATAAAAATAAAAAAAATCACCCCAAAAATGTCTTCGGACAAGAATTTCCACACGTCCGAGGCAAAAAGAGTTTACAAACAATGGTGAAAGCATGTCAGTGATTATAGCCACAGCCAGACTGACAATATAATTTAAGGTACTGAAGTCAATTCCACAAATCTTATTAAAGACACTAACCCAAAAACACAAGACAAGGTTTTACATTAGGTATTGGTAAACATATTCAATATTTCAGTAACATATACCTGTAAAATATGACAAACATTTAAAAAAACAAAAACATCTCTGGGTAAGAGTTCTCATACTAAAATTCAACTACAGTAAAACTATATCGGACTCTGGTTTTTGGGATGTGCAACATACCACTAAGGTTATGTGCACACTTGTTGATTAAAAAAATATATTGCCTATTGCCATTATGTTTTTCATCAGATCCCATTGTCCCCGGACATGAGCAATCAAGGAAAACAGGGATCAGAAAGGTTAGATTATAACCATTTAGAGCATATTGTCCCCCCTCAAGAAAAGTGGCGTCAGACATTTCAGTTGCTGCGAATCGTTTATGGCAAGTCGGGGTATTAGCTCTATGGCCAGCTAACAGATGGAAGACAGATGGGTGGCAGATAAACACACTATTACACTGTACTAAAAAGTTGTCCATTGTATCTGATTGATAACGGTCTGCCCTGTTAGCATCCAATCCTTTTATTTACTTTTTTGCCTAAAAAGTGCATGAAAAATACTGAAATGGAAAATATTAACATGGCTAAACTAACGACATGCTCCAACCTTGTAATGTGTCCCGAGAGCAGGACCCAGCCCTTGGTAGAGGTGGTTTATACACATTTGCTTGTCCAATGGAGTAGGACATGTCCATAGGGAAAAATTCCGTCCATATGCATGTAAGGCAAGTAAAAATATAGTGTCCCATGCAGCCATATAGAGTACTAACCCCTTTTAGGTTAGTTTAGCCCTATTTTAATTTTTCCACATAAACTCTTTGACCAAAACATGACTTAAGGGGATAATAGGATTCATAATATATTACAGATGTTACTTTCCTTTGAAGTGCTGTACATGGATGTAAACTATGCTACTGATCCTCTGCTTAGACATTGGGTAGTAAGTAGATGGGGTTAACCTTTGCTTAATGGAGGAATTCTGTGACCATCTTCTATAGGGAAGCCTGAAAAAGGTCAGTGGCTGGAGAGGAATGAGCCTAAAGATTAACCACTTCCTGAAACAGAAGAGAGAGCCATATGTGTAGTTAAATGGTATGAAGACTAAACATGAAACACTTCTACTGTAATTGTAGTCATTTATGGATGTTACAGTTTAGGCTTTGTATACATCAGGATAGAGCGCTACGATCAGCATATGCCCTGGCAGCTCTGAGCATATCAATAAACCCATTCACCTGGCGCTCGCCTAAGTGTGTCATAGCATTGTACGATGCATCGAAATATTGATACTATTTAGATGCCATGCACCCCCAAACGGCTCAATAACGTTCATTTACGTATTTTCATACTAAGGTGAATGGCCACACAGCTTAGTATTGTAGCACATGAATTTAGTTAGAGCGGGGCTGCGGCTGTGTAATACAGCCATTGGCACGCTCCTGACAACAAGTGTGCGTGCGCGGTCAGCATGAGGTGATACGGCCGGCGCTGCACTAATGAACGCCAGCACGGAGGACAGATAATGGCGGCGCACTGCAAACCATCCCCATGTTCTGTCTTCGGTGCCAGTGCCGCGGCTCATTAGTGAAGCGCCGGCCGCATCACCTCGTGCTGACCGCACGCACACACTTGTCAGGTGCGGGACAATGGCTGTATTACACAGCCGCAGCCCTGCTCTGATGGCGGAGATCAGAGAAATATCTGATATAAGCTGACCGCAGCATTCAAGGGGAAAATGAGAAGGGGGATGCCCCTTGGATCACGTGACAGGGAATCCCTGTAACATGATCGAGGGACATACCATATATGGGCAGACAGCCCAGGGTCCATTGAAAGACCCCAGGGCTGTCTCACCATATCTCCTGTTAGGGCATACTTAGTACACAGGCAGTTGTTAGGGCATACCTATCAGTACTCAGGCAAATGTACTGGCATGTAGATATATGCCAGTACATTAAAGTTTAAAAAAAGTAAAAAAAAATAATGTTAAAAAAAAAACTGTCAAAAAATACATACACATTTCTTACAATAAATTAAAGGCTCAATACATAAAATATACACATATTCGATATCATCGTAACTGTAATAACCTGCACAAGAAAATTATAGCGTAATTTATGGTGTGTATGCTGTAAAAAAATAAAATAATGATTTCTTACAATTACTAATGGGAGGCACGAGGTGTTATGAATTTAGTACCTCCATGTGCCTCATTAATAGTAATTAACCCCATCATGTACCTCACACATTAACCCAATGTTGTCCATTATGACGGATGGGGTTAATTACTATTAATGTGAGGCACATGGCGGTTCAAAACTCATCACACCACGTGCCTCATCAGAAAATGGAAGGACTTTTTTTTTAAATTATTATTATTGTTGGCAAAGTATCATTTTTGGTATAGAGAATCGCAATACTACACAAAGTATCGTTATCTAAGTCCAAATACTGGTTTCGTGACAACCCTAGTGTGTCATTTTTGGCAGACGCTGTGCTGGCATCAGCATACCTTGTTATTTGCTGCATGGAATAGCGTAGCAGACTACGCTATTCCATCCAGAGGGACACAGTAGAAATAATATGTATACCGCATGGTAATTTATTTTTCTACTATGGCATGGGTCAGTGATCTTCGGCACTCCAGCTGTTGTGAAACTACAATTGCCTGCATGCCCTGACAGCATTTGGCGATTTTCGATTTCAATTTTCTTTTTTTCTGTTTACTTAACAGTAATACCAAGAGATAATTTGAATACATTTTCTGTATATAAATAACTTTTGAATATATATTGATATAATTATTGTACGTAACTTCACAACTTTTAACCTCTGCAAATAAATACTTTATTTTATCATAAATACAATTGGAAAAATGTATATCTAATGGATTAGAACTTTGGTTGGGCCGTGAAAAATGGTCCGTGTGTCAGCCGGATTTCGTGGTCCGACCACGGTACATATGAACGACACTGCCGGCATCATAGTCATTTAAGTTGCAATCACACGACAGTGGAAAAAAATGGGCATTAAAAATCTGATCAATGGTCAGTTTTTCATGTCCATTTTGCATCAGTGTCTCCAAATTCTCATCCATTTCCAATCCATCTTCCATGGCCGTTAAAAAATAATAATAATAATAAAAAAAAGGATGGATTTAGTTTGTCAGGGTAGATAGTGCCACAGTGCCCATATATAGTGACAGTGCCCACATATAGTGATATAGTGCCCACATATAGTGACATAGAGCCCACATATAGTGCCCTCATAGTGCCACAGTGACCACATATAGTGACATAGTGCCCACATGTAGTGACAGTGCTCACATAGTGCCACCCAATATAGTGCAACACCCCCTTGCAGACAGCACCCCCAACCCCATGTAGACCGTAGCCCACCTTTTAGATCACAGCACCCCCTCCCTTGTAGATCACACCCCCACCCCCCTTGCAGATCGCAGCACAACCCACCTCCCTTGTAGAGCTTCCCCCACCCCTTGTAAATAGAGCTTCCCCCTGCAGCACGGCGCCACTAATGAATCGATTCTACAATTCTGTTGAAAAACAGAATCGTGAGAGTCCTTGAGGGCGAATTAATCAAATTACTTTGATTAATCGCCCAGCCCTACTGTCAGGGCATGCTGGTAGTTTTAGTTTCACAACAGCTGGAGTGCCAAACGTTGCTGACCCCTGTACTATGGGGTCCCACAGGCCAGGCGATGTATGCCACTGTTTGCCTATACAGTGGCATCCGTCGCAGCTTTCCGTCAGAGGTATACATGAGGAAACGCTTCTGATATATACCTTTGATAAAATGATGTGAACAGAGCCTTAGACATCAGTCTCCATATCATATTTTATACATTATACATGATCAATCTATTGTAGCCTTTGTACACATAGCAAATGTTATAAACTTGGTTCCTTAGTTTGGAATTAATTAAGCCTTTACAATTAAATATTCACTCCTACGGGAGCCAAAAATACGACCTCACAATCTGAAGAAATGCCCAGTTGGTGCACACAGCAGTCATGAGGGGTTGCATTGACAGTATTTTTAAGTTTGTTTACATGAGTCGAATTTGACGGAGCATTTTTTACAGGTGCAACACATTATACATGTTTTACCTGTAAAAAATGCACATCCAAAAACCACACCGCAAAACCGTTGCAATCCGTGGTAAAACCGTATGTAGGTTTTTCACCACGTGGTCATAAACTGCTCTTGTAAATAGACCCTAAACATACAAAGCATACACGTTTTTATTTTGGCATTAAACAGTTGGTCTTTCAGGCTGCAGAGTTTTTTTTAACAGGATAGATTTATGGCAAATTCGATGGATTAGATAAAAATTGGTCTGATTGAATAGAAATTGTACAGAAATCAGTTAGTGTAACTGAACCTTAGCCGTAAAAGCACTAAAGGTATAGGAAGAGATTAGACTGGATTCAGACATGCAGCTTTTAATGTAAATGTGAAGTGAAGGACATAAAAACAAAAAAAACCTCAAAAAACTTGCCGTGATCCACAAAGGCCAAACCGCAGTAAATAGTGTGCCGTCTATGCTGCGTAATTCCCAGCCTTGCGGCACAAACCACTATATGTGCAGTGCAAGCACCCTTAATGTGCAAAACGATATTTGAAAGCTACCATTGTTAATCAATATGGATTATGCATATATAGAAATCATGACAGTATCAGTAAATGTTGCCAACATTAAAGGGGTTTTCCCATGCTAGTAAGTGATGGCATATCGCTATAATATGCCATCGCTTATTTAACGTTGGGGGTCACTTCATTCTTGTGATCAGCAGAGATCAGACCCCCCCCCCCCCCCACGGATCATAATGTAATGGCACAGCCTAGTGATATGCCATAATATTATATGATGGGAATACCCCTTTAATAAGTATATTGCGAAGATCAAACTTGTGTTTTAAAAAGGCGGCATACGTACAAAGATTTCACTAATGGAAATGTCCATTAGACCCTTGTAATGATTTTTTAAACCACTGATTGCTTTATATTCGTTAGATTTCCAAGTGCTTTTTATGTCATTATACGGAGGAAACAATTAGATTCTACTTTTTAAAATCACTCTGAAATCGCAGAATGTCGCATTTTAAAAAAAAAGAAATTGCTAGCGAGTTGCTTGTGTGTAGTGACTTTCAAGAGATTTTCAAGCAACTAAAAATTGTAGCCCTAGACTTTAGACGATTGTTCTTGGACCTTTAGAAAACGCAGTTCTTCTCTACTTTCAGCTACAGCATTAACCTGACCGCAGACATGGAACCCAAAGAGTAGTTGATGTCACTAGGTATCCACGCCTATGTGTTGCAAAAAGGGAAAAAAAATCCATAAAGAAAATATCAACATTATCATATTTGGCTGTGGGTAGATTACCTCTGATGACCTGGAACAGCTGTAAGATCACAATATTTTAAATCTCATACTGCAAAAGTAAATTTTCTTATACAGTGACCACGGTTTTAAAGGGTCTCCTGTTATGTTGACGAGAATACAATTACGACAGGATTTGTTTGCATATCATTTCAGCCATTTCCCTGCATTTCAGTGTTCGTGGAGGTTGAATACAGTCCAAAGGGAAACTAGAAAGCTTGGCTGCCAGCTCCAAAAGACTGAGGAATGACTTGGGACTTGCCAGGTGTAGACGTACAGGTCCAATGCTGCCTTTAAAGCGGAAGGATTTGTATATTGGGAAATGGTCCTGGAGTGTTTGATCCAACTGTGGGAAGAATAAATACATGTGAGTTTTGAGAAGACTAAGAGATGGAGCCAAGCAAAATGCAATAAACTAAGGAAACCTATAACAGTTAGCCTGCGTTCTTAATGGCCTCGTGGCTTCTGTTTTACAAGAGTCAGATGAGAACGAAGTCAAAAGCACTTAGAAATTAGGCATCGTAGTTTAAATGGCACTAAGCATAGGAACAAGCGGTTATTGGACAATAAGGAGGTCCTGGTAAAAACTGCTCACTGCTAAACTGAACCATAGAGGTAAATATTTTGTTAAAGTATGTTATTTTATGCACCCATATTACTACACCAACTCTCAACTTCCTTTGGGGCCATGCGCTCCAACTAATGCTGAACTTGTAACGACCTTCATCTTCTCCCTCCTCCTTTGTTTTACATATTTTCTTGGTTTTGAACAAAAATACATCTCTAGATATATTGCTATTTGACCAGGCTGCTTATGATATGATGATTATGACACTTTGTATTAACATATGCATTTACAGCTCATTTTAGATAATTGCGACAAAATGAGCTGTTTTATCTATGTCACATTTAGCCTTTTATCTAACACACACCAGTGTTGTCTCTGCAAAGGGCACATTTAATTTATGTTAAAATTTGCTGTTAATCCTGTCCATTTAGTTCATAACTTCTTTATGCCCTGGTTCATTAAACTTTAAGTGTAAAAAAAAAAGGAGAAGTCAGACAGAGGAGATGGAGGAAGGAGGAAGAGAAAGGAATTAGAAATATAGAAAAAAGGAGTAGAATAAGGGAGTCTGAAAAGAAAGAGAAAGTAGCCGGGAGAAGAAAAAGAAAAGAATCAGAGTAAAAGTAAAAGAGAAAGGAGTTAGAAGAAGAAGAAAGAGAAAGGAGTTAGAAGAAGAAGAAAGAGAAAGGAGTAAGAAGAAGAAGAAGAAGAAGAAGAAGAAAGAGAAAGGAGTAAGAAGAAGAAGAAGAAGAAGAAAGAGAAAGGAGTCAGAAGAAGAAGAAAGAGAAAGGCGTAAGAAGAAGAAGAAAGAGAAAGGAGTCAGAAGAAGAAGAAAGAGAAAGGCGTAAGAAGAAGAAGAAAGAGAAAGGAGTCAGAAGAAGAAGAAAGAGAAAGGAGTCAGAAGAAGAAGGAGAAAGGAGTAAGAAGAAGAAGAAGAAAGAGAAAGGAGTAAGAAGAAGAAGAAGAAAGAAAAAGGAGTCAGAAGAAGAAGAAAGAGAAAGGCGTAAGAAGAAGAAGAAAGAGAAAGGAGTCAGAGGAAGAAGAAAGGAGTCAGAAGAAGAAAGAGAAAGGAGTCAGAAGAAGTAAAAATGTATCCAACTATGTGGCAAAATCGAGTTTGTTCACAAGATAAAAGAACACCTGCAGGGCTGTCATGACAATCTTTTTTTATTCCAATGACTGGTTGTACGTCTCTTTAGCCCCATCAATCTCTATGTAAGGGACGAACGTGCCAAGCGACGCATTACACCATAACAGGCCCCTGCCCGGCAATGTTGGAACCGCTATGTGCACAAAGCAACCAATCACCTAAAGAATATATAAAGGGACAGTGTCCAAAACCATCTATATGAACAGTAAAGGATCACCTGTCCACAAAATAATGTCAGTATTTCTAAAAGTATTGTCGGGTGCAAGAGATCCAGCAAAAACCCCCAAAAAACTGTAATAAAGCCCATGGTATATTGATAAGGAACAGCTTATTAGACATCCTCCACATAAAAAAAAGATCATGCCCGTATCACGGTACAGAATTTGGAATGTAACAGCTGTATGTGGCAGGACATAGTCATAAGAACAGTAAAAAAAAAAAAACTTGTGGATGTGGGCTTTTGTACTGGACAATTAATTCCAGGACTTGATTACCAACAAATTCAAAAAATGATAAGGGGTAAAATTAGTTTCACGGTCTGAAAAAAAATTTGCTTTACAACCTCTCCCAAAATAAATAATCCCTACTTGGAAAGCCCACAAACTAAAAAGAAATTATAATAAATTGACTCCCTAAAAATACGCCCCCACCCATTTTTTTTTTGGTGTTAAATACTAGTAATTTGAAACAGTGTGAAAGGTTTTGAAACAGGGGTAGTTACAAAGGCCTGGTTTTGATGGACACGAGGCAATAAAAGTGGGTTTCCCTCCTCCTGCCATGCTTGCTACATACCCGGCACCTTTTTTGGGAATATTTTTGGGTCTCAATGGAAGGAACAGGGTGTAAGAAGTGGCGCTCTGAAAGCCTGCGCACATCCTCAGATTCGCAGGATTGTTCAGGTATAGTGGACTCAAAAAGGAGATGCTTAACTGGTTCCCGACCGCTGGCTGTGTTTTTATGGCCAGCGATCAGGGTCCTTAAAACCCGAGCCATAGACTTTTTACGGCTCGGGTTTTAACTTGCTGCCCGAGCGATCGGGCAGCTGAATGTCAGGTCTCCGGCTGTCAGTGACTGCCGGGGACCCGGAGGAGAGGATAGAAGCAGCTTCCGCTGCTTCTGTCTTCTCTGATCACTTGTACACAGCGCTTATTGCGCGCTGCGTATAGGAATAGAAGCAGCGGCTGCGCCGCTGTCTCTATTGCTCCCGGTGTTCATGTGACTGGTCACATGATCATCGGGTGCCATTAGTGACAGACTGCTGCTGGGTCTTACTAGACCCAGCACAGCCCTATTAGTGACAATCGTCACTATGAGAGGGCTGATGTAAAGGATCTGCCAGGCACAGCTTCGAGGTCAACGCCCATAGATAATCAGTCTGCACCTGCTTCTATGTCTGTGAGACTGACTCCATCTTCCACCACTCAGGGTGGCAGGCTTAGGAGTGGGAGAACCTATCACAGCCTGGCCAGACGGAGCTAGCTCCCGCCCTCTATTTATACCTGCCTTTCCTGTTCCTCCTTGTTTGTGATTCTTCTCGTTTGGTTTCCTGGCCCTGCTGCAGCTTCTTGTACTTGTCCTTGCTTCATATTGACCCCAGCTTGCTGACTACTCTCCTGCTCTGCGTTTGGTACCTCGTACACTCCTGGTTTGACTCGGCTTGTTCACTACTCTCCTGCTCTGCGTTTGGCACCTCGTACTCTCCTGGTTTGACTCGGCTTGTTCACTTCTCTTGTTGCTCACGGTGTTGCCGTGGGCAACTGCCCCTTTCTCCCCCTAGCTCTGTGTACCCTTGTCCGTTTGTCTGTCGTGCACTTATTGAGCGTAGGGACCATCGCCCAGTTATACCACGTCGCCTAGGGCGGGTTGTTGCAAGTAGGCAGGGACTGAGTGGCGGGTAGATTAGGGCTCACTTGTCTGTCTCCCCACCCCCGTCATTACAGCTGATTTCCCCTGTAACTGGGGCTGCTGTGCAGCTCCAGTTACAGTGGAAAAGCATGGTGTAAAAGAAAGAAAAAAAATATATACAGTCCCCCAAAGGTCTTTTTTGACTTTTGAGGGACAGACCATAGTAATAAAAAATAGTAAAGTGCAAAAAAATACGCACTCACTACTTGGGAGGACTTGGGAATTGTCGGTAAAATGCATGAACCGCATAAGGGCCTCATAGCGGTTTCTGGACATCACTGCTGCAAATACAAGGGTAGCGTGGACAGCACTAGAAGTTCAGTAGGACCGGACAAATGGCTTTTTAACCAAACCCATATTGAGGGTAATGCCTAAAAGATTTTTAATTTCTGGGACACTTGTGGGTTTCCACATTCTGGAATAAATAGATGAAGGCTTTTGCAGAACAAACTGCATAGCATAAAGATTAGTCTGCTGGACTATCAATTCTAGGATGTATCACATACAAATAAATGAAAAAAATTATAGGGAGTAAAATTTGGGATATGTACATTAATTCCTGGAATCGCTTCAAATTGGGATACTTGGGGGGAAAATGATAGTGCAGGATCCCACATAACGGGAGGGACTGCAGCACCCGGCCCTGCACTTGACACCTCTATAGTGAAGGCTGTATCTACCACGAGAGGACTTTAGGGTTCAGTGGTAGAATTGGAATAGTCACTGTCTACATATCTATGTAAATCAATCAAAAAAATGAGCAGCAACACCAAAGAGCAAGTGAAAAAAAGTGGGTACTTACAGGGCTTGCACCCACATGCTGCTGGATTTTTTGTATATCTATCTATACATCTATCTCCATCCATCTATCTAGTTTTTTTTATTTCAATAAATCAATTTTTTTTGTCGTTGTATTTTTTTTTTTAAACTTTAATCGCTACCGCCTTACTAATGGCCGCTGACTGATTGACAGCATCCATTAATAAGGCGGGGCTTAGTGTTAGCGGGTGAAAAGGCTAACACTAACCCCCATTATTACCCCAGTACCCACCGCCACCAGGGGTGCCAAGAGGAGCAGGGTACGATCCAGTACCCGACCATCTGTAGTGATGGCCGGGCACTGGGGCAGCTGCAAGCTGGTATTACTAGTCTGGGAAAGGTCAAAAGCAGTGGCTCTTCCCACCCTGGTTTTACTAGGCTGCTGCTGCTGCTTAAGCCTTGTACCTGGCTGGTTAAGAAAAATGGGGGGGGGCCCAAACGTAATTTTTTTTAATAAATAATTGGACAGCACGATGTTGGGTTCCCCCACTTTTATAACCAGCCAGATACAACACAGCAGCAACAGGCTAGTATTACCAGGATGGGAAGGGCCAGTTCTTGGGCTTTCCCAGTCTAATAATACCAGCCTGCAGCCGCCGCAGTGCCCAACCATCACTACAGATGGTCGGGTACTGGATCGTACCGGCTCTTCCTGGCACCCCTGGTGGCAGTGGGTACCAGGGTAATAATGGGGATTAGTGTTAGCCTCATGTCTAACATTAAGTCCCCCCCCTTACTAAGGTGGTAGTTATAAAGTTTAAACCAATACAAAGACATAGATAAAATATTTTATTGAAATAAAAATCCCACACAACCCTCGTTTGCGTTTTTTTATTCTCAAAAAAATGGATGTTTTCGAAGTAGTCCTCGAATCTGAAGTAGTCCAACAACCGAACTTGTAAAAAACCACAAACACACAAAAATAATTAGTAACACATAAAAAAGTAAAGTAATTCCTATACTTACCTTTCCTAGGTCCAGCGCTAGAGCTGCAATGTCATCAAGCTTTGCCCTATATCTAATCCTATCATGTGTGATACGGTTTTGCTGAGCCGCTGTATCTAATCCGATCATGTGTGATACGGTTTTGCTGAGCCACTGTATCTAATCCTATCCATAGCTATAGGGTCGTATTGATATATATATATATATATATATATACATACACATTTTTTTTGTGGGGCACATATGTATTGGGTCTATTTCCCCTGATGTTCTAAGTCCTTAGTGACGCCCCTGGCTGCTAGTACTGCATTGTTGAATCACTTAGGAGACCCAGCAATGTAGCTGAAAGCAGCGGGCCATCGGCCATGAGAAGTTTGGGGATGGGGACACAAGAAGAACCTTTGCATCGGGGCCCATGAGCCTTTAGCTACGCCCCTGGTATATAACCTGTATTAATGTTCCCAAAGAAGATTGCATGGACCATGGTAACCTGCAGTACTAATTATTTAAATACAGGGCATTCACGACACAGCATATATACAGAAAGACAAATACACACACGCGCATGTATGTATGTATATATACACACAGACACGCGCGCGCACACACACACACGCACACACACACACACACACACACACGCGCGTGCGCGCACACACACACACGTGCGTGTATATATATAAATATATATATATATATATATATATATATATATATATATATATATATATACACACACACACACACACATATATATATATGCACTTTATTCAGGTCGTGCTGGATGTAAAAAAATTAATAAAAATATCGCTGATCCCTGAAATTTGTCTCTGGGGACCGATAGAAGAGCTCAATTCAGAGAAAATGGCCTCAGAAGCCTTTTAAAAACAGGAACAAGTCACCTAGGAATGTACAAGAACAAGAGGAGCAGCAGAAAAGCAGATGTGAGGTAAATTCATATGAAATAAAAGTAGAAATGAGTGCAGCTCAAAGAAAGAAACATGAGAATGAAAACAAGAAAAATTAGAAATTGCTGTTTTTGATTCTTTCATTATAGAATCATAAGCTAAACATATTGTGCTCTTTATAACTAGTTTACTTTCAGTAAAAATAATAAATGGCTGCTCATGAATATTCATTAACCCCTTCGCGCTCAGGTCAGTAATAGTACGTCCTGCTAAGTAGAACGTTCGCGCTCAGGTCAGTACTATTACTGACCTGAGTAAACACGGCGCCATTTAATCCCGGCGCGTGTCTGAGCTGTGATACCTGCTGTTTCCGACAGCAGGCTATCACAGCTTAGTGTGCAGGGACCGATCGCGGTGGTCCCCGCCGATTAACCCCTTAGAAGCCGCGTTCAATAGCGATCGCGGCTTCTTAGGGGTTAAGCTGCCATCGCCGGCCTGCTACACGATAGCGGGCCGTGATGGCTACTATGGCAACCAGAATCCTAACAATGGACTCTGGCTACGCCATCGACGGAAGCCTAGTGGGTCCCGACAAAATCAGGACCCACTATGCTTGCTGTCAGCGAACAGCTGACAGCTCTAATACACTGCACTACGCATGTAGTGCAGTGTATTAGAATAGCGATCAGAGCCTCCTGCCCTCATGTCCCCTAGTGGGACAAAGTAAAAAAAGTGTAAAAAAGTAAAAAAAAGTTGTGTCAAAATAAGAAAATAAAAGATTTAAAAGTAATAAAAGTAAAAGTCCCCCTTTTTCCCTTATCAGTTCTTTATTATGAATAAAAATATATAAATAAACAAATAAACTATACATAATTGGTATCGCCGCGTCCGTAACGGCCTGAACTACAAAACTATGTCGTTATTTATCCTGCGCGGTGAACGCCGTAAGAGAAAATAATAATAAACCGTACCACAATCACAATTGTTTGGTCACTTCACCTCCCAAAAAATGGAATAAAAAGAGATCAAAAAGTCGCATGTACCTAAAAATGGTACTGATCGAAACCACAGTTCGTTACGCAAAAAATAAGTCCTCGCACGACTTTCCTGATGGAAAAATAAAACAGTTATGGCTCTTAGAATAAGGTAACACAAAAAATAAATTATATTTTACAAAATGTATTTTATTGTGCAAACGCCATAAGACATAAAATAAAACTATAAACATCTGGTATCGCCGTAATCGTATCGCCCCGCAGAATAAAGTGAATATGACATTTATAGCGCACGGTGAACGCTGTAAAAAAAATTGAATAAAAAACAATAGTAAAATTGCTGTTTTTTTAGTCACCACGCCACCTAAAATTAGAATAAAAACTGATCAAAAAGTCGCATGCACCCCAAGAAAACTGCAATGGATTCCTCAAGGTCTCTAGTTTCCAAAAAGGGGTCACTTTTGGGGGGTTTCCACTGTTTTAGCACCACAAGACCTCTTCAAACCGGACATGGTGCCTAATAAATTAAATTAAATTAATTAAATGTCACCTCTACTTTGCTCTAAATTCCTGTGAAACGCCTAAAGGGTTAATAAACTTTTTAAATGCTGTTGTGAATACTTTGAGGGGTCTAGTTTCTGAAATGGGGTGTTTGATAAGGGTGTCTAATATATGGGCCCCTCAAAGCAACTTCAGAACTGAGCTGGAAACTAAAAAATAAAATAAAAATGAGGCAATACTTCGCTTCTTACATTATACTCATAATGAGCCGTGCCCACCCCGAGATGACCCCAGTTTTGACCGTTTGTATAAACGGAGACCCCTATTAGACCATTTCAGTGCCCGGTTTTCCCAAGCATACACCCCCGAGAAGTGTATTTCTATAGATGAATCCCTGGTACATTTGAAAGGGAGGCTTCAATTCCGCGAGTACCTGCCGGGTAAGAGGGCAAGGTATGGCGTGAAGATTTATAAGCTGTGTGAGAGAGCATCCGGGTATACCTACAAATTTAGGATATATAAAGGGAAGGACACCAGTACTCAGCCCCCAGAATGCCCCCCCTTACTGGGAGTTAATACAAAAATTGTGTGGGATTTGGTGCACCCACTGCTGGACCAGGGTTACCACCTCTACCTGGATAATTTTTATACCAGCGTCCCACTCTTCAACTGCCTCGCTTCCAGAAGTCCTGCGGCATGCGGCACTGCTAGAAGAAACCTGAGAGGCCTCCCTACGACTCTGCTTGGGCAAACACTCAGAAGGGGTGAGAGCAGGGCACAATCTAGCAGCAACATATTGTGTGTCAAGTACAAGACCAGGGAGATGCCACACCAGTACCCATGTACCTGTACGAGGTACCAGTACAGGGACCCCCAAACTAGACTGCATCCTGGACTACAATAGGTACATGGGAGGGGTGGACTTGTCAGATCAAGTCCTGAAGCCTTACAGTACTTCTGGAAGCGGGGCCACAGGCATCGTACCAGGGCAACACTTTTTAGAAGAAGTTCCCCAAACTGGCAAGAAGGGAAAAAGTCAAAAGAGGTGCAGAGTCTGCTATAAGAGGGGGATAAGGAAGGACACAATATATCAATGTGACACGTGTCCCGAAAAACTAGAGCTCTGTATGAAAGAGTGTTTTCAAATTTATCATCCATCCCTTTATTTTTAATTTACCCCAGTTTTACTCGCTCTGATCCACTTCGCACAGCTTACCCCTCCTCATCTTTCCCCTCTGAGCCCTGCTGCGTGCCCAGGCAGCTGATAACAGCCACATGTAGGGTATTGCCGTACCCGGGAGAGCCAACATTACAGTTTATGAGGTGTATATCTCCGGTGGCGCATGCTGGGCACAATATATCGGACACTGAATTGGCATATATGTATAGAAAATTGCAAATTTCACTCTGCACCAACTGCTGCACATTATCTTTTACACAATACCTGTGGGGTCAAAATGCTCACTACACCTCTAGATGAATTCCTTAAGGGGTGTCGTTTTTAAAACGGGGTCACTTCTCGGGGGTTTCAACTGTACTGATACCTCAGGGGCTTCTGCACACACGACTTAGCACCAGAAAATTCCCAGTAGGCCACATGGTGGTCCTTTCCTTCTGAGCCCTCCCATGGGCCCAAACGGCAGTTTATCACCACAAATAGGGTATTGCCACACTCAGGACATATTGGGCAACAAAATGCGGTATTTTATTCCTTGTGAAAATAAGAAATTTTGAGCCAAAACTACCTCTTATTGGAAAAAATTAAATTTTTTTGAATTCACAGCCCAATTCAAATAAATTCTGTGAAAAAACTGTGGGGTCTAAATGGTCACAACACACATAAATAAATTCTTTGAGGGGTGTAGTTTCCAAAATGGGGTGACTTCTGGTGGGTTTCCATTGCTTTGATACCTTTGGGGCTCTGCAAATGCGACATGGCACCCGAAAACCAATCCAGCAAAATCTGGGCTCCAAAGAACACATAGCGCTCCTTTCCTTCTGAGGCCTCCCATGGGCCCAAACGGCAGTTTATCACCACAAATGGGGTATTGCCGCACTCAGGACAAATTGGGCAACAAATTGGGGTATTTTATTCCTTGTGAAAATAAGAAATTTTGAGCCAAAACTACCTCTTATTGGAAAAAATTACATTTTTTTGAATTCACAGCCCAATTCAAATAAATTCTGTGAAAAAACTGTGGAGTCTAAATGGTCACAACACCCATAAATGAATTCCTTGAGGGGTGTAGTTTCCAAAATGGGGTCACTTCTGGTGGGTTTCCATTGCTTTGATACCTTTGGGGCTCTGCAAATGCGACATGGCACCCGAAAACCAATCCAGCAAAATCTGTGCTCCAAAGAACACATAGCACTCCTTTCCTTCTAATACCTCCCATGGGCCCAAACGGAAGTTTATGGCCACAAATAGGGTATTGCCGCACTCAGGACAAATTTGGCAACAAAATGGGGTATTTTATTCGTTGTGAAAATAAGACATTTTGAGCCAAAACTACATCTTATTGGAAAAAAGTTGTTTTTTTTAAATTCACAGCCCAATTCAAATAAGTTCTGTGAAAAAACTGTGGGGTCTAAATGGTCACAACACCCATAAATAAATTCCTTGAGGGGTTTTGTTTCCAAAATGGGGTCACTTTTGGTGGGTTTCCATTGCTTTGATACCTCTGAGGCTCTGCAAATGCGACATGGCACCCGAAAACCAATCCAGCAAAATCTGGACTCCAACAAACACATAGCGCTCCTTTCCTTCTGAGGCCTCCCATGGGCCCAAACAGCAGTTTATCACCACAAATGGGGTATTGCCGCACTCAGGACAAATTGGGCAACAAAATGGGGCATTTTGTTCCCTGTGAAAATAAGAAATTCTGATCAAAAATGACATCTTATTGGAAAAATTGTCATTCTTTTAATTTCACAGCCCAATTCAAATACGCGCTGTGAAAAAACTACGGGGTCAAAATGGTAACAATAACCATAAATTAATTCCTTGAGGGGTAGAGTTTCCAAAATGGGGTCAGTTTTGGGGGATTCCTACTGTTTTGGCACCTCAACACCTCTCCAAACCTGGCATGCTGCCTAAAATATATGCTAATAAAAAAGCACCACCAAAATGCACTAGGTGCTTCTTTGCTTCTGGGGCTTGTGTTTTAGTCCACGAGCGCAGTAGGGCCACATGTGGGACATTTCTAAAAACTGAAGAATCTGGACAATACATATTTAGTAGTGTTTCTCTGGTAAAACCTTCTTTGTTACAGAAAAAAAATAGAATAAAATTGAAATTCAGAAATAAAAACGAAATTTGCAAATTTCACCTCCACTTTGCTTTAATTCCTGTGAAATGCCTGAAGGGTTAAAAAACTTTCTAAATGCTGTTTTGAATACTTTGAGGGGTCTAGTTTTTAAAATGGGGTGCTTTATGGGGGTTTCTAATACATAGGCCCCTCAAAGCCACTTCAGAACTGAACAGGTACCTTAAAAAAAAGGCTTTTGAAATTTTCTTAAAAATAATAGAAATTGCTGTTTATGTTCTAAGCCTTGTAACGTCCAAGAAAAATAAAATAATGTTCAAAAAACGATGCCAATCTAAAGTAGACATATGGGAAATGTGAACTAGTGACCATTGTGGGTGGTATAACCGTCTGTTTTTCAAGCAGATGCATTTAAATTCTGAAAAATGCTATTTTTTCTAAATTTTCTCTAAATTTTGCAATTTTTCTCAAATAAAGACTGAATATATCGACCAAATTTTACCACGAACATGAAGCCCAAAGTGTCACGAGAAAACAATCTCGTAATCGCTTGGATAGGTTTAAGCATTCCGACGTTATTACCACATAAAGTGAAATATGTCAGATTTGAAAAATGGGCTCTGAGCCTTAAGGCCCAAACTAGGCTGCGTCCTTAAGGGGTTAAGGGTCCGCCTTTGTCTTGCCCTCTTAGAATACATGATTTAGCCACTGATTGATCTTGTGACCTCACACAAACTACTGAGCTATACTGAATCTGATTTGTCAGAGCAATCACTGATGCTCCAGACTCGTTCAAGCTGCCCCTTTGACTCATTCATCTTATAGTGAAAGTTTATGAAAAATGGCAAAAAGAGAAACTAAACCGTAAAATACATCATGTAATTGAATAGCTACAAGGGAAAATATAATGAACGAATACTGACTACATTTCAAAAATTTGTGACAGATACACTTTAAGAAGACCATAGACACAAAGATTTGGTCTTCAGTCTTTAAACTACACACGCCAAGATATTGTTTATACAATTAGAAAAATCTTCAAACCTATCAAATGCAGTAACAATCCTTATGATTTAATACTATCACATAACCTACAGAAGATATGTATAGATCAGCAGCACAGGATAAATTTTTCAAGAGGGTGCACGTCTCCTGGGTCACAGTCCGAGTGACCCCTCAGTCAAGATAAAGAAGAAATGGAGACAGCACTACCAAATTTTCAAAGTGAAGATCCTTTTATTCCACGGTGCAACGTTTCAGCTCAATACGAGCCTTTCTCAAGCTTGAGAAAGGCTCGTATTGAGCTGAAACGTTGCACCGTGGAATAAAAGGATCTTCACTTTGAAAATTTGGTAGTGCTGTCTCCATTTCTTCTTTATCTTAACCTACAGAAGAGATGGCCTTCCTCTCTAGCCCCCTCACCCACTGAACAGCACTAAGAACCCTCTGGCGTCATATATTCTGGTCAACACGATTCTTCCTATGGGGAAGTGGGACAAGAGACCACTTGGTGTGGTTCAGAGTCCGACAAGAAGTCCACAGTGTCCAAAGCAAAGATATTTACTTAATTCGTTAGTGACCGCCAATACGCCTTTTAACGGCGGCCACTAACGGGCTTTATTCTGATGCATATGCCTTTTTACAGCACTGCATCAGGATGAGTAAATGAGCAGGGAGCCGTCAAATCTCCCTGCTCAGCTGCCAGAGGCAGCTGAGGGCTGGGGGCGTCCCTGCTCTGCCGTGTGAGATCGATATAAGTATCGATCTCACCCGTTTAACCCCTCAGATGCGGTGCACAATAGCGAGCACCACATCTGAGTGGTTTTGGAGAGAGGGAGGGAGCTCCCTCTCTCTCCCACCGACACCCGGCGATACGATCGCCGAGTGTCTGTGTCTCCAATGGCAGCCGGGGGCCTAATAAAGGCCCCCAGGTCTGCCTGGTGCGAATGCCTGCTAGATCATGCCGGAGGCATGACCTAGCAGATGCCTGTCCGTTTCAAACGGACAGGCATAATACACTGCAATACAAAAGTATTGCAGTGTATTATAATAGCGATCGCAAAATCGCATATTAAAGTCCCCTAGTGGGACTAGTAAAAAAGTTAAAAAAAAGTTTAATAAAGTTAATTAAAAAAAAAAAGTGAAAAAAAAATGAAAAACCCACCATTTCCCCTTACAAAATGCTTTACTATTAAAAAACCCAAATCAAGTAAAAAAGTTACACATATTTGGTATTGCCGCGTCCGTAACGACCCCGACTATAAATCTATTACATTATTTAACCCGCACGGTGAACGCCGTAAAAAATTTAATAAAAAAATCTATGGAAAAATTTCTGTTTTCTGTGAATCCTGACTTTAAAAAAATGTGATAAAAAGTGATCAAAAAGTCGCATCTACTCCAAAATGGTACCAATAAAAACTACAAATCTTCCCGCAAAAAAAAAGCCCTCACACAACCGCATCGGCGAAAAAATAAAAACGTTACGGCTCTTCAAATATGGAGACACAAAAACAAATAATTTTGAAAAAAAAAGCGTTTTTACTGTGTAAAAGTAGTAAAACATACAAAAACTATACAAATTTGGTATCATTGCAAGCGTAACAACCCACTGAATAAAGTTATTGTGTTATTTATATCAGACCGTAAACGACGTTGATTTAAGACGCGAAAAAGAGTGGCGAAATTTCAGGTTTCTTTCTATTCCCTCCCAAAAAAAAGTTAATAAAAGTTCATCAATAAATAATAGGTCCCCCAAAATGGTGCTATTAAAAAATACAACTTGTCCCGCAAAAAACAAGACCTTATACAGCTATGTCGACGCAAAAATAAAAAGGTTATAGCTCTTGGAATGCGACGATGGAAAAACGTAAAAAATGGCTTGGTCATTAAGGTTTAAAATAGGCTGGTCATTAAGGGGTTAAAGGGGTTGTCCGAGATTTAATGACTTTGTGTTAATGATTGTAATTTATAAATGTAAATACATTTGTAATATACTTACATTTTCCAAAGTGGCCCCGTTTCCAGATCCTGCCGTGGGGAACTTGACGGGTGACGTCACTCTCTGCTCTGGCCGCTTTGTTGATCTTGAATTATTTTCCAGGTATACGACACGTCACTTGTAACGTGGTGTATATCGGCTTGTTCTGTTGTAACGCGCATGCGCGGCCCCTGCTGTTATCTCGAGAACAGCAGGGACCGCGAGAACAGAAGTGACAGCGCATCCACGTTACAGGCTGTGAAGCAGAACAAGCCGGATATGAAAACGGGGCCACTTTGGAGAAGATAAGTATATTACAAATGTATTTACATTTATAAATTACAAGCATTAACACAAAGTCATTAAATCTCGGACAACCCCTTTAAAGTGTGAACATTTTCGTGGCAGCTAAAACTTCACAGAAGCTTTCCATAAAAAACGCTTTTAATTAGCGATCCTCAAATATAATCTTGTCATTACTGTTCTATTTATCATCAGGTTTCAAAGAGTAACACGTACGGTGACTAGGGGACTTTTTATTCCTCATGGTTGTCCTGCACATCTATTAACAGCAACTTAAAGTATGTGATTGAGATCCAGAATATAGACTTTTATAAAACAATATGAAGTTTGCTGACTGGTCTAGAGGAAAGATAATGGGAGGCTGAATGTCCAAATGATATTATCAAGATGCTCCTGCAGCTAAAGGAAGGGATGCTGATAATAATTTTATATTAGGCAATTGCTATTTATGCAATTTTTTAATGTATAATTGAATACAATTCTGTTTCAGGTAAACCTCTGTGACGACCAATATCACAGACATTACAGCTCTTACAAAAATACTCAAGCAGCGGTCACAGATTTCTGACAGGAAAGTCAGTCCCACATATCTAGGCCTTCATTAAAGCAGAGCGTATACAGAACTCCAGGAAAGACTGGTAACAACCCCTGGGGGAGTGGTGATGATGGGAATGCCGATTGTCACCCAGCATTCCCAGGGACAGATATAACAGAGTAATGCAAGCAACATAAAGTTATATTATGGAATCTGAAACAATTCACTGAATTCTCAGAGAAGATTGATACAGCCAGCGCTCCAATGATCATAACCAAAAAGCCAAAGGATGATGTTGGATGGTTTCTGTGGAAATGAGGTCGTGGAAAAAAAAGGACAAAAAAACAACAGAAGAATATTTATTTTAAGCCAGAAAATCCATCCTACGCTTAACAGCACAATCTGAAGCCAAGAAACATGACATTATGGGAGAGTATTTTATGTCCAAACATCAGCCTAATCCAATATAACAATGCAAATCTCAAAGGGACCCTCCATAGCACGCAGGTGTCTGAACAAACTTCTTTAAAATCAGGCAGTAAAAAAACTTGTCTGGTTACTCTGCAGTACAACTCATTAGGGCTTATTCCATTTTATAAAGTGATAGCATATTGCTGGGATATGCCACTACTGTATGACTGTGGGGGTCGGACCTCTGGGACCCCACCAATCCTGACAATGAAGAAGCTGCAGCGCAGATTTAGCTATGCGTCCCCTAATCCATTTTTTCCTGCACAGCGATGCCCTGGACACCCGATGTGCTAGGAACTGCAGCATAGCCTAGTCAATTGAGTGGGGACTTAGCAATAAATTAGCACTGCGGCCCTTTTACTGTCAGGATCAGTCAGTGGAGGTCCCAGAGGTCAGGCCCCTCACCAATCAAAAAGTTATGGCATATCCAAACCATATGCCATCGCTGAATCAGAGGGAAATAACCCTTTAAGAGGGTATTCCCAACGTGTGCATTTATGAGATATCCTGTGAATATGATACACCTAAGATAGAAATACCTCTTTAAAATCCGACGTGATTTTTTTTTTTAATCTGAAGAGCAGAAGAGTCAGCTATTTTGTAAAATATTTATTTCTCTTCCCCATAGAGACAAAATTCAGACGTAAGTCAGATCATTTAACAGCAACTACTTGCGGACTTTAGTTTAATGTCTATAAGATGTTATATGGGGTTACGCTGCATACTATTTATTTCCTATTATATAGTACTATCACACTTTGTAGCACTATACACAGATTTAATCCACCCACACAAGTCTCTGTCCTCAATTGGCAATTTAAACAAAACTGAGTTTAAACTGGGTTTTCCATTCCATAAAAAGTTTTAAAATAAATTAAATATGGGATAAAACAACAAGAAAGCACTGTACTCACCTTTCAAATCCTCCGCCATTCCCGCTCCAACACTTCCCTGGTCTCCTGCCGATATCGGTTTACTCTACTGCAGTGATATCGAGTCATTTCAACAGATAACAGCAGTAACGTGTCGACCTTATGGACATCACTGATGCAGGCAGTGATTGGCGTCATGGCTGGAGCGGAGTAATGATGCTAAAAACCCAATTACCGATCAGTATGTTTTTGGAGTGTAGGAAAAAACTGGAGTACCCACAGAAAATCTCAAGTAAGTGTCACGGGCACTGGGTTTGTGGACCCACTAGGCCGCTCCGCTGTAGCGGGGAGGCAGCTGACCAGGTCACAGTCTATGTGAAAGTAGATAGCAGACAGTAATGTTTAGGTACCTGTAATAGTCCGGACGGTGACTGTGGCCTCAGCACGGATGGAGACAGGTGCGGAAAGTGGCGCCAGACGTGGCGGGCAGTATCCGATGAGCCGATGGTACTTGACGTGGCAGATGACACGACGTGGCAGATGGCACTTGAACACGGGTAGGCACAGGAACAATGCGGAATACAGGAACGGTAACAGGGCACGGGTAACAGCAGGAACGGGAGACACTAAGGGACCATTTGCGAGACAGACAGGGAAAGACTAACAACGCTCAGGCAAGGATCAGAAGGGCTGGGGCATTCTTATAGAGCAGGGAATCACGTGGGTTAATAATCATTGATTCCATGTGCGCGCGCTGGCCCTTTAAGAGCGGGCGCGCGCACCCTACGGTACCCGGCCGGACGGAGCGGAAGCGAGCGCTGGCATCTCCTAGGAGGGAGACGGAGGCCAGCGCTCACAGATCCATGGCTGCGGGCGTCGGGAGGTGAGTGAACCCGACGGCCCGCGGCCATGGGCGCTACAGTATCCCCCCTCTTACGCTCCCTCTTCTTGGGGCCAGAGTGAGAGAGGAACTTTTTAATAAGAGCAGGAGCACTGAGGTTCTGTTCTGGCTCCCAGGACCTCTCCTCAGGACCAAACCCTCTCCAGTCCACCAGATAGAAAGTCCTTCCTCCTACCCTCTTGCGGTCCAGGATCTCCTTTACCTCGAATACATCGGAAGGGCCGCTGGAAGCAACTGTGGAACTAGAGGTCTTGCTGTAGCGGTTCAGGACCACTGGTTTCAGGAGGGACACATGGAAGGAGTTAGGGATTCTGAGGGTAGGGGGCAGCCGCAGCTTATAGGAAACAGGGTTAATTTGTTGCAGGATCTCGAAGGGACCAAGGAACCTGGGAGCAAACTTGTATGAAGGCACCCTCAAGCGAATGTTTCGAGAGGACAGCCAGACTTTAGTCCCAGGAAGATACTGAGGCGGCTCTCTTCTTTTGGTATCTGCCTTACGCTTCATGCGTTCGACCGCCTGCAAAATAGAGGACCGGGTCTGTTGCCAGATTTGCAGGAAGTCCCCATATGCAGAGTCAGCAGCGGGTACCTGAGATGAAGTCGACACTGGAAGAGGAACTCTGGGATGTTGACTGTACACGATGTGAAACGGAGTGGAGGTGGTGGACTCACTTGTGTGGTTGTTATATGAAAACTCCGCCCATGGAAGAAGCTGTACCCAGTTATCGTGCTGTGAAGAAATGAAGTGGCGGAGGTAATTTTCCATGATCTGGTTGATCCTCTCAACTTGCCCATTGGACTGGGGGGTGATAGGCAGAGGAAAAGTCCAAACTCACATCCAGGAGTTTACAGAGGGCTCTCCAGAACTTGGAGGTAAACTGAACCCCCCGGTCGCACACAATGTGAAGAGGCAAGCCATGCAAGCGGAAGATGTGCTGAATGAAGAAGCTTGCTAGTCGAGGAGCAGAGGGTAGGCCGGTTAGCGGGATAAAATGTGCCATCTTAGAGAACCGGTCCACCACCACCCAGATGGTGTTGCATCCTGCTGAGAGAGGAAGATCCGTGACGAAGTCCATAGCGATGTGCTGCCAGGGGGCACTGGGTACAGGCAGGGGTTGAAGCAGGCCGCCAGGCTTGCTGTGAGCCACCTTGTTAGAGGCACACACCGTGCAAGAAGAGACAAAGTCCAGAACATCTTTAGGTAGCGTGGGCCACCAGAAGTGACGAGCGACCAGGTCTTGGGTTTTACGGACACCAGCGTGCACAGCTAGTTTAGAACTGTGTCCCCAGCGGAGAATTCTTTTTCTGTCAGCCAACCGAACAAAAGTTCTCCCTGGAGGAATATCTCTAAGCTGCAGAGGATTGGCGGTGACAACGCAGGATGGGTCTATGATCGTCTGAAGGGACTCCACCGTGTCTTCCGTTTCGAATGATCTGGACAGGGCATCGGCCCTCACGTTCTTGTCCGCGGGACGGTAGTGGAGCAAAAATTGGAAACGGGTGAAGAACAGTGACCACCTGGCTTGACGAGGGTTCAGTCTTTGAGCGGACTGAAGGTAAGTGAGATTCTTGTGGTCGATGAAGATCAGGATGGGGTGAGCAGCGCCCTCCAGAAGATGTCTACACTCCTCCAGGGCCAACTTGATAGCCAGTAGCTCCCGATCTCCAATGGAATAATTGCGCTCAGCAGAGGAAAATAGTCTTGAGTAGTAGCCACACACTACTGCCTTTCCTTTGGAGCTCCTCTGGAACAGAAGTGCGCCTGCACCAACAGAGGAAGCATCCACCTCCAGTGAGAACTGCCGAGATATGTCAGGGTGATGGAGGATCGAAGCTGAAGTGAAGGCCTTCTTGAGGCTAATGAATGCGGACTCTGCCTCCGGAGTCCACACCTTGGCGTTCACACCCTTCTTGGTAAGGGTAGAGATGGGGGCCGTCAGAGAAGAAAAGTTCGGAATGAACTGCCGGTAGAAATTGGCGAAACCAAGGAACCGCTGTATGGCCCTTAGGCCTTGAGGACGTGGCCATTCCAGGACAGACTTTAACTTCTCAGGGTCAATCTTAAGGCCTTGATCCGAGATGACATAGCCCAGGAAGGGCAGAGACCTCTTTTCAAAGGTGCATTTCTCTAACTTGGCATACAAGCGATTATCTCTTAGTCGCAGAAGAACTTGACGAACGTGCCTCCGATGGGTCATCAGATCTGGGGAGAAGATTAGAATATCATCGAGATAAACTACAACACATGTATAGAGGAGATCTCGGAAGATGTCATTAACGAACTCCTGAAATACTGCGGGAGCGTTACACAGTCCGAAGGGCATCACTCGGTATTCGTAGTGCCCATCGCGGGTGTTAAATGCCGTCTTCCATTCGTCACCCCGGCGAATCCGGATTAGATTATAGGCCCCTCGCAGATCTAGCTTGGAAAAATTTTTGGCTCCTCGTATGCGATCAAACAGCTCGGAAATGAGTGGCAACGGGTACTTGTTCTTGACCGTGATCTGATTGAGACCATGGTAATCAATGCAGGGTCGGAGAGATCCATCTTTCTTTTTAACGAAGGAGAATCCTGCCCCGGCCGGGGAGGAAGATTTTCGAATAAAACCCCTCTCCAAGTTCTCCTTGATATAGGCTGACATCGATAAAGTCTCTGGCAAGGAGAGAGGATATACTCGTCCACGGGGAAGAGAAGCATTGGGAACCAGTTCAATGGGACAGTCATAATTCCGATGTGGAGGCAACGTCTCAGCCTCTCGTTTGCAGAAGACATCCGCAAAACTGGCATACTGAGGAGGTAGATTGGAGAGTGACTGCGGCAGAGGGGGCACAACAGGACGGACTTGTGACAGGCAATGGCTATGGCATCTGGAACCCCATTGAAGAACTTCTCCAGAACTCCAGTCGAGTGTCGGGGCGTGTAGACGGAGCCATGGCAGACCCAGCAGGATAGGATTGATAGCCTTGGGTAGTACCAGGAAGGAGATCTGTTCTGAGTGAAGAGCTCCGACCCGTAATGTCACCGGCTCAGTGATGAGCATGATTGGATCAGGCAGCGGTAGACCATTCACAGAGGCAACTGCCAGGGGTCTCTCCAGACGGACTGTGGGTAGTTGAAACCGATCCACTAGATCTTGGTGGATAAAATTAGCAGCCGCTCCAGTCAAGATAGGCGGAGGAAGGATGTGATGCCTGTCCGGTGACGATGGCCACAGGTATCGATAATTTGGAAGAGGTTTTAACGTTTGGAGACGTTCCACCTAGAGTTGCCTCTCCAACCAACCCTAGGTACTGGAGTTTCCCGGTTTCTGTGGGCATTGACGCACAAAATGACCCTTGAGGCCGCAATACATGCAAAGTCCAGAGGAGCGTCTGCGCTGCTTCTCCTGTTCAGATAACCGGACTCTGTCTACCTGCATGGGTTCCTCAGGTAGCGCACTAGGAGTGAACAATTGTGGTCTCTGGGCAGGGGGTGCTGGTCTGTGGACCCGGCTCTCCTGACTAACCTCTAGAGAGCGCTCCCGGATTCTCATATCAACCCGGGTGGCTAACAGGATGAGGGCATCCAAGGTAGAAGGAAGGTCGCGGGCTGCCAGTTCGTCCTTCATGTGAGAGGACAGTCCCTGCCAGAAGGTCGCCACCAGTGCCTCATTGTTCCATGCCAGCTCGGCTGCTAGGGTACGGAAGGAGATCGCATACTCCCCTACTGTGGAGCCTTCTTGCTTGAGGGTCAACAGAGTGGCTGCGGCAGAGGATGTTCGACCCGGCTCCTCGAACACGGCACGAAAGGACTGCAGGAACAAGGCTAGGTCCGCGGATACAGCACCTTGTTGCTCCAAGATTGGGTTTGCCCATGCGAGGGCCTTGCCAGCGAGGAGGGAGATAATGAACGCTACTTTAGCCTCCTCGGAGGGAAAGAGAAGAGGCCGTAGCCTAAAATGCACCGTGCATTGATTAAGAAATCCTCGGCATGCTCTGGGATCACCGTCATAGCGAGGAGGAAGAGGCAGAGGAACTGAGGATCCGGAACAAACAGGGGGAGCAACAGGCAGTGGCACGGCAACAGCTTCTGGAGGAAGATCCAGGGGTGGAACAGCGAGTAGATCCGGGCGGACCAGAATAGAATTCACCGCCTCAAGAAGTTGATCCTGACGAGTGCGTAGGTCATGCATCTCCATCTGAATTTTCTGTACTGGGGTCTTGGGCTGCCCAGCGGGTTCCATGGCCTGAGCGTACTGTCACGGGCACTGGGTTTGTGGACCCACTAGGCCGCTCCGCCGTAGCGGGGAGGCAGCTGACCAGGTCACAGTCTATGTGAAAGTAGATAGCAGACAGTAATGTTTAGGTACCTGTAATAGTCCGGACGGTGACTGTGGCCTCAGCACGGATGGAGACCGGTGCGGAAAGTGGCGCCAGACGTGGCGGGCAGTATCCGATGAGCCGATGGCACTTGACGTGGCAGATGGCACTTGACGTGGCAGATGGCACTTGACGTGGCAGATGGCACTTGACGTGGCAGATGGCACTTGAACACGGGTAGGCACAGGAACAATGCGGAATACAGGAACGGTAACAGGGCACGGGTAACAGCAGGAACGGGAGACACTAAGGGACCATTTGCGAGACAGACAGGGAAAGACTAACAACGCTCAGGCAAGGATCAGAAGGGCTGGGGCATTCTTATAGAGCAGGGAATCACGTGGGTTAATAATCATTGATTCCATGTGCGCGCGCTGGCCCTTTAAGAGCGGGCGCGAGCGTGCGCGCGCACCCTACGGGACCCGGACGGAGCGGAAGCGAGCGCTGGCATCTCCTAGGAGGGAGACGGAGGCCAGCGCTCACAGATCCATGGCTGCGGGCGTCGGGAGGTGAGTGAACCTGACGGCCCGCGGCCATGGGCGCTACAGTAAGTATGGTGAGAACAAAGTCCATTGACCCTTTGTTGTGTGGTTAAAGTCAGTATTTAATGTACAGATACAGAACTAGATATGTATTATTTTAAAGTTAGGAGTTAAATAGGGGGCACAGTGACCAACAAGCATTTACCGTCATAAAAATAAAAAAGCTGATTCTATTTTGCAATTCCCTAATATAATGATAAAAGGCCTTGTCTAATCAGTTTCCAGTTTGGAAAAAACAGACCGTATTTCATGTCCATGTGGCATCAGTGTAGTTTGGGTGTCACGCGTTTTTCTCCTCTGCTAGCACTTCCTGGCTTTACTATTTTTTTTTCTGAGAATTTCTTTAGCAACCGATGCGTAAAACACGGACAGCACACGGATGTCGTTTGTGCTTTCCACGCACCTGTAGACTTCAATGTCCGGCGTGGTTTGCAAAACCGGACCAGAATAGGATATACAGTGAGCATCACGAAATGGCCGCACACTCTGTGAAAAAGCATGGATGTGTGAATAGCCCCATTGAGTTGCATGGGTCAGTTTTTCCCCGTTATTTAAACGGACAGGACACGGACTTGAAATACATTAGTGCGAATAAGGCCTAAGGCATGAGAAATTGCATGTAGAAAGAAACGTAAAGTGCTGTATCTGTAGTGTCCACATGAGATTAGGGTTTTACCTAGTAACAGGCACATGGCAGTGAGCTGGTTACTACACTGGGTCTCTGAACTAAGTAGTCACTCACTTTTGTGCAAAAGCTCCAAGAACTTCCATTTAGAATTTCTACTTTGAAGAGGTCAGGGTGCTGGACAAAGCAATACAAGGCAGGATGGTGCGTGGGGGACTTTCACTTCAATAATATATATAATTCAGCTGCAGCTATCTATAACGTAGGAAAATTCTTTACTAAATAAAGAAACATAGAAGCACAATACAGCATGAGCTCATTGTTCTTATACTGTGTGTAGGAGAAACGTGTCAAAAAATGAAATACAAGGTGGAATTTTTTTTTTATCTTTGTGAAGCTGGTATAGGGCTGGGAGCTCTTGATGTTCAGTCATGTATGATAACCTGTGAGGAAATTATACGTGTTTGCTCCTAAAATTTGCAAGTGAATGATTACTTGTATTATTATTGCAGCATTAGTGGTTTGGAACAGGATAAATGATGTTTGTGTGAGTCAACATATAATGTAAAATATACTGTAAAATGCTTGGCCTTACAAAGGACTGCATTTTCATAATACTGGACCACTGGAAGTTACGATAGTAGACGTTGGACCCTAAAGGGTGTCGTCTCATGTGCTCCTATCTCTTGATATCTGGTCATATTTTCCATGGCTTATTTTCAGTTGCCAATAGACATGGCCACCAGAGTTGCTTCTTGCGATGGCCGTACATGCAAGTTGAACCTCATTTTTCCTGGTCCTGCAGCGCTCCCAGCCCAGCCACCAGATTACGATCAGAAAATACACTGGGAAAGCAGATCCATGCACACACATTAGCCAGGAGCCGTCCTGCTCATGTGAACGCGGGAACTTAACTTTTATACAAGCAAGTTCCTGACAAATGCGCATGCCCGGAGCTCTCCTAGTGTATGAGAGAAATCTGGTGGCCATTCTCGGATCACTGCAGGACAGGGGCGAACAATAGATTCAACAGGTAGCAGGACCCAGGTGCCAAAATAAACGCTTAACATTGAAGTCACGTGATGGTGGCTTACAGCCCGTCCAACAAACCAGAAGAATGAAGCAGAACGGTGGCAAAGACGAGGCAAAATTTACTGATGGCAAATATGTTTTCAGAAATATAATGTTGCTACTGTAATATTTGGCCTTCTTATACCACTACCTACTGATACCTAACAAAAGTCGGTCATGATACAACTTCTTGAAGCAAAAGGACCTTTACCCCCTTTTAGGGCCAATTTTCCAGGGTAACTTTGTGTTGGTTCTCAAGACAAGTCATGAGGAATTGCTGAAAACAGATGCTAACCCACCAATCTTCACAATAGAAGAAATGCTCGATTTTTCTGGCAATTCAACATCAGAACCCATGGTAATCTAGTGACTAGAACTCTACTGTATATGGGTACGTATCACCTGAAATATGAGTGAGGAAAAATTTATGTGCTCTTTCTGGATTTTAACTTAGTGGTATATGAAGTTTTCTGATTCTACCTGCTAAATTTCCAGAGTTCAGGGTCAGTCAGGACCAAATGCCATAACAAAAATTATCTTTCAGTTTATGGTATTGAAATAATCAGATATAATCAAGTATAATCCTCTTAATCATGAGAAAATGTATCTGCCGTGTGTTAAAATTTTCTGCATCATTGCTACTTTCTTTATGGCTCTCCTCTGTCCCACTCTTAAACTTATTTTATATCCCTCTGTCTTCTCTGTGTTACCGGCAAGTCATAAATAGGTGATATCGGAAGCGAAGAAGGGCAGGTCACTAGACTGGATTCCACATGTGCACGGAAATACAGAGGAGTCATTTGGTGACTGAAGCGCCTGTGGAGTTCCCTTTTAAGATATGAGAAGCTCTTCTTTCCTCTTTTCTATCAACATCTATACAATGATTGACACACAAACTATTATCCACAGAATATATATATCTTTATTAGAAAAAACACATTACATAGCGGTCACATTATCCATAAAAGTGGATCCGCTCATAGCTCTGGTCTGTATACCTCCTTACTATTGGACTAGGTTTCTGTTTATGCCTTATATTTTTGGATGATCCTCCATCCATATTCGTCTTGCGATATGGTTACCAGTCCTCCTTTTTGCACTTTATTATTTTGAGGTTTTGACCCGACTTATGTGGGGATCCACTTTTTTATGGATAATGTGACCGCTCTGTATTGTTTTAATTGTATGTTTTTTCTAATAAAGATATATATATTTTGTGGATAGTAGTTTGTGTGTGATTCATTGTATAGGTATTGATAGTTCTAGCCACACAGTTTAAAGTAATTTTGCGATGTGCATATATTGGCCCATTTGCCTTAGTAGGTGTTATGTTCCTCTTTTCTACGTCAACTGCTTCATCTCCAACATGCTAAATCCCTAGCTGAGAACCTGGCCTTTCTACAGGTGTTTAGTAGAGCAAAAAATAAAATAAAATAAAAAAACTTATAACAAGCAGTACACAAGTATGTGATATATAAAATCATAACCTACCATATATACATCCATAGTATAGAAGACCTTTTGCCCATCTAAGTGTGTGCAGCATGGTTATTTCTGACATGGAGAGGTTAAATTGACCTTGACACAATGCAAGTCCTTACAAAGGAAGGGCAAAGGCGAACATTATAAGGCTGCTACGATCCAATTATATCTATCTAGCGTACCAATATGAACACCATAACAGCTAAATAAAAAAAGTGCCATAAAGTCAGAAGAAAAACATACATACCCTAGCCTGGGGCTGGCAGACTACTTAATAGGCAAGATCAGAGACTAAGCATGTTTTTATGAACTGTCAGAGACTATCTGTCCAAAACAACCTGTCAGGTCAGAAGGCTGTGAGACCTTCATAAGCTGGAAGGAACCTCCGTTTTCTACAACTGTACGCCTGGGGCAAAAACTAAAAGGAAAAATAATAAGTATAGATAAGAAAAGTATCCATGGAGGTTGTGTCTTCTCAGAAAATGAATTACTACCCAGTTGTGACATATATTGTCCCCGTAACAAGATGGAAGGCTATGTGCTCCAATAAAAATTATATTACCAAAGCAGGAGAGTGAAGTTTGTTAAATGTAGTACATGGGGTTTGTCATCTGGCACTAGAACGATATGTTAGATATGATTTTACAAAGGACTACATGTAAAACTAGAGTTTCCCATTGCAGGTATTGATTAGGGTACCCTTTAGACGCCCTAATATAGGAGGTATAGAGGAATGCCAGATGCCACAATTGTATCTGGAGCTGCTGATGGAGAGCCACATGCAAAGGGGTTGAGAACAACAAGTGGCTCCTAATCCATTGATTGGGGGACACTGCCCTGATAAATAATTATTTGAATGATTAATTTGCTAGACAGAGGCTTAAAGTGAAACGTCAGACACATTTTCAAAACGGATCGGTGATAAATTGTTATGGTGGGAAAACCTCTTTAATATACCAGAGACATTAATGCTTTAAAGAGAACCTATCACCTGCCCAAACACGTGCAGCATGTAATAGCCAGGGCTGCACAAACCCTGGGGGCACTTTACCATTTTTACCTATCCTCCTCCGTTATCTAGATATCGGTGCCGTTATATTTGGAACCCGATATTTAAATAACCCCCTGAACTGTCAATGGGGCGTGTAATTGGCAAAGGGGCATGTAATATCGCTGCGACACTGTCCAATCAGCTATGGACAGTGTCACAGCATGAGCTGGAGAGAGGAAAGCATGTGCGCGCGCGCGCAGCAGTGCGCACATGCTCTCACTCTTCAGCTCTCGGCAGACAAAAACGACAAGACTGTGTGATCTCTCCCGAGGACTTAAATTGAACTGGTGCCATTTAGATCAATCTGCACACATATTTGACTGTTAATAGGGAATATTTGGTTAGTAAACTAAACAAATATGTGGAAGAAGCATCCTCATATTTTACATTTATTAATTAAGGGCCTGTTCACATTAGCGTTGGCCTTCCTTTTAGCCTTCCGTTCATCCGTTCCATTAGAGGAACAAATGAACGGAAAGACAAACAAACTGAAAGTATCGCTTCCGTTTGCAATACCATTGATTTCAATGGTATTTTTTTGTTTCAGTTTGCCTCCATTCTGCTAGGTTTCCATTTTTTTTCTCCCTCAGGACATAACTAATTATGTTGGGGTCAAGAAATAAATAACTGCATAATAAAGAAGCTCTGCTATTCAAGAGTCTGGGAAAGCTGGGTAAGAAGCCCTGTATGAGCAGAAATTGAGGCGGTGTAGCGTCGGGTTTACTCACCCCCCGGTGGCCGCAGCCATGGATCCGCGAGCGCTGGCTCACATCTCCTTCCCAGGAGACGCCGGCACTCACTTCCGTTCCGGTCCGCTGTGTCCCATAGGGTGCGCGCGCGCGCACGCTCGTGCCCAGCCTTAAAGGGCAAGCGCGCGCACATGGGAATCAACATCATCAATTAGCCCATGATTTCCCTGGACTATAAGAAGGGCCCTGCCCCTTTGCTCATTGCCTGAGCAAGGTTAGTATTCGCATGTCAGTCTTGCAAACGGTTCCTTAGTGTTATCCTGGTCCCGTAGTTTCCCGTGCCCTGCTACCTGTATCCCATGCTGTGTCCTTGTTCCTGAGAATGTTAGTGTTAGAGTCGTGTCCTACTGCCTGCACCTGCTGTCTTCTGCCACGTCCAGTGTCATCTGCCACATCTAACGCAACCTGCTACACCCACCTCCATCCGTGCTAAAGACTCGCCCACTGTCTGGACTATTCAGGTACCATAGTGCGGGACTTTGTATTGCTTGGGTACGCTGTTGTTTGGCCAGCTGCCTCCCCGCTACCGCGGTCTAGTGGGTCCACATACCCACAGACCGTGACAGTACGCTCAGGCCATGGACCCCGCTGGTCAACCTGAAACCTTGACGATACAAGCCATGCTGGCAGAGAAGCAAGACCTTCAGTCACGGCAAGACCAACTCCTCCTGTCGGTGAACGCCATTGCACATCGGCTGGTTGCTCAAGCCACAGTCGTCACCACACCTATTCCTGCTGTTCCTCCAGCTACACCTCCTGTCTCTACCAGTGCCGATCCCCTATGCTTCCTGCCGCTACCTTCTTGCTATGACTGAGACACGAGGTCCTGCAGGGGATTTCTAAAGCCGTGCCAGATTCACTTCAGACTACATGCCAGGGCCTTCTCCACTGACGACGCTAGATTCGCCTTCATAATCTCTCTCTTTACTGGCAAAGCCCTGGCATGGGCGAATACTCTGTGGGAACATCAGGGACCAGAGACTCGTGCCTTGCAGTGCTTTTTACGGACTTTCCGTTCGATATTTGAGGAACCTGGGAGAGTTTCTTCTGCTGCTGCATCCTTGCTGACACTACACCAGGGAGACCTCACTGTGGGGAAGTATGCCATTCAGTTTCGTACCCTGGCTGCTGAACTAACTTGGAACGAGGCCTTGGTGGCCACATTCTGGCAGGGACTGTCTTCTTGGATTAAAGACGAGCTGGCCGCTCGAAATCTGCCACCTATCCTGGATGATCTGATCCTACTAGCCACCCGTGTTCACATGAGGATCCGGGAGCGCTCCCAAGAGGTTCTCCGGGAGAAAGGACTTCCTAGGCTGGATTCTACTTTACAGCAATCCCTACTGTCCTCTACAGTCGTCATACCAGAGGGGCCTATGCAGATGGACCGGGCCAAATTGTCCACCCAGGAGAGAACGCAGATGCACTTCAGGACTGTCTGTATTTCAGCCTCAGAGGCCATGTTGTGCTTTTGTGTCCCCAGAGGCCAGAGAGACCCCAGTGCCTAGGACTGGTTGGAGAGACAACCCTAGGTGGAACGGTACCAAATAAAAGATTCAATTCTAAGCTGATCATTCCGGTGACCATAGTGTCCAGCGAGAAGACGTACCGGGTATCTGTCTATCTGGACTGTATCGGAAGACCAAGTATTGGAGCCCTTCATTCAGAACGGATTTAGTTTCTTGTCTTGCCCAAAACTGTCAATCCTGTTCTGCTGGGTCTGCCTCAGCTTCGACTACATGCCCCAGTCCTAGACTGGAATTCCAGAGAGGTTCTCCAATGGGGCTCCAAATGTCTCAATCACTGTCTGTTGCAGATCCATCCTGTCCAGCCTCCTCTGCCTCAGTCATTGGCAGGATTACCACCTCATTTCGCTCAGTTTGCGGATGTCTTCAGCAAGAGGGAGGCGGAGACACTGCCCCCACATCGGACTTATGACTGCACCATTGAACTGGTTCCAAATGCCTCTCTTCCCCGTGGACGGGTATATCCGCTCTCCTTGCCAGAGACTCAATCCATGTCAGCCTATATCAAGGAGAATTTGGAGAGGGGTTTTATACGAAAGTTTTCCCCCCTGGTCAGGTTCTCCTTCGTTAAAAAGAAAGACGTATCTCTTCGACCCTGCATTGACTACTGTGGTCTTAACCAGATCACGGTCAAGTACCCGTTGCTACTAATATCCAAACTGTTTGACCGTATACGAGGAGCCAGGATTTTTTCAAAATTAGACTTGCATGGGGCTTATAATTTGATCCGAATCCGTCAAGGTGACGAGTGGAAGACTGAGTTCAACACCCGAGACGGGCGCTACGAATACCTGACTATGCCCTTCAGACTGTACAACGCTCCTGCAGTCTTCCAGGAATTCATCAATGAAACCTTCCGAGATCTCCTCTATGTCTGTGCTGTAGTCTATCTCAATGATATTTCGATTTTCTCCCCAGATCCGACGACTCATCGGAGGCATGTCCGTCAGGTTCTACTGCGATTAAGGGAGAATATTCTATATGCCAAGCTGGAGAAGTGAGTCTTTGAAAAGAACTCTCTGCCCTTCCTGGGCTACATAATCTCGGATCAAGGTCTCAAGATGGATCCTGAGCTTGTAAAGTCTGTTCTGGAATGGCCACGTCCTCTGGGCCTGAGGTCCACACAGCATTTTTTGGGATTCGCCAATTTCTACCAGCAGTTTATTCCAAATTTCCCATCACTGACTGCTCCCATCTCTACCCTTACCAAGAAGGGTGTGAATGCCAAGGTGTGGACTCCAGAAGCAGAATCCGCATTTATTAGCCTCAAGAAAGCCTTCACTTCAGCCTCGATCCTCCGTCATCCTGACGTGTCTCGGTAGTTCTCATTGGAGGTTGATGCTTCTTCTGTTGGTGCAGGTGAAATTCTGTTCCAGAGGAGTTCCAAAGGAAAGGGAGTAGTATGTGGCTATTACTCGAGACCTTTTTCTTCTGCAGAGCGCAACTACTCTATTGGGGCTCGGGAGCTACTGGCCATCAAATTGGCTCTGGAGGGCGCAGCTCACCGCACCTTGATCTACACTGACCACAAGTACCTCACCTATCTCCAGTCGGCTTAACGACTAAACCCCCGTCAAGCCAGGTGGTCACTGTTCTTTACCGGTTTCCAAATTGTGCTCCACTACCGTCCCGCTGACAAGAACGTGAGGGCCGATGCCCTGTCCAGGTCATTTGAGACAGAGGACACGGTGGAGTCCCTTCAAAGTATCATAGACCTGACCTGCATTGTCACTGCCAATCCTTTGCAGGTTAGAGACATCCCTCCGGGGAGGACATTTGTTCGGTTGGCAGACAGGAGAAGAATTCTCCGCTGGGGACACCGCTCTAAACTGGCTGGGCCCGCTGGTGTTCGTAATTTCTGGTGGCCCATGCTACCCAAAGATGTTGTGGACTTTGTCTCTTCTTGCACGGTGTGTGCTTCTAACACGATTACTCACTCCAAGCCCGCCCGTCTGCTCCAACCGCTGCCTGTACCCAATGCCCCCTGGCAGCACATTTCGATGAACTTTGTCACAGACCTTCCTCCCTCAGCAGGATGCAACATTGTCTGGGTGGTGGTGGACCGGTTCTCGAAGTTGGCACATTTAATCCCGCTGACCGGCCTACCTTCTGCTCCCCGACCGGCGAGTCTCTTCATTCAGCACATCTTCCGCTTGCATGCCTTGCCCCATCATAGTGTCTGACCCCCCTGTTCAATTTACCTCAAAATTCTGGAGAGCCCTCTGTAAAATCCTGGGTGTGAGAATGGTCTTTTCCTCAGCCTATCACCACCAGTCCAAAGGGGAAGTCGAGAGGATTAACCAGATAATGGAAAATTATCTCCGCCACTTCATCTCCATGCAGCATGATAACTGGGTACAGCTTCTTCCATGGGCCGAGTTCTCATATAACAACCACACAAGTGAGTCCACCTCTTCCACACCATTCTACATTGTATACAGTCAACATCCTAGAGTCCCTCTTCCTGTGCCGGCTACATCTCAGGTACCTGCTGCTGACTGCATTTGGAGAAATCTGGCAACAGACCCGTTCCTCTATTTTGTTGACAGTCGATCGCATGCAGCGAAAAGCGGATATAAAAAGAAGAGCCGCCTCAGTATATTCCAGGTACCAAAGTCTGGCTGTCCTCACATTATATTAGTTTAAAGGTGCCTTCATACAAGTTTCCTCCCAGGTTCCTCGCACCTTTTGAGATACTACAACAGATAAACCCTGTCTCCTATAAACTTCGGCTGCCTCCTACCCTCAGAATCCCCAACTCCTTTCATGTGTCCCTCCTGAAACCAGTGGTCCTGAACAGCTACAGTAAGACTCCCATTGCCATAGTTGCTCCCAGAGGTACATCTGATGTGTTTGAGGTGAGGGAGATCCTGGACTGCAAATGGGTAGGAGGAAGGACTTTCTATTTGGTGGACTGTAGAGGGTTTGGTCCTGGGAGCCGGAAGAGAACCTCAGTGCAACTGCTCTCATTAAGAGTTCCTTTCTCGCACTGGCCAAAGAGGGGGCATACTGTAGCGTCCATGGCCACGGACCGTCGGGTTTACCAACACCCTTCGGCGGCTGCAGCCATGGATTAGTAAGCGCTGGCTCGCATCTTCTACCCAGAAGACGCCAGCACTCACTTCCGCTCCGGACCACTATTCCCCGTAGGGTGTGTGCGCACGCTCGTGCCCGGCCTTAAAGAGCCAGTGCACGCACATGGGAATCATCATCAATTAGCCCATGATTCCCCTGGACTATAAGGGCCTTGCCCCTTTGCTCATTGCCTGAGCATTGTTAGTATTCCCAGGTCAGTCTTGCAAATGGTTCCTTAGTGTTCTCCTGTTCCTGTTGTTTCCCGTGCCCTGCTACCTGTATCCTATGCTGTGTCCTTGTTCCTGAGCCGGTTGGTGTTGGAGTCGTGTCCTACTGCACCTGCTGTCATCCGCCACGTCCAGTGTCATCCGCCACGTCCAGTGTCATCCGCCACGTCCAGTGTCATCCGCCACGTCCAGTGTCATCCGCCACGTCCAGTGTCATCCGCCACGTCTGGTGCAACCTGAGGCACCCATCTCCATCTGTGCTAAAGCCTCGGCCACTGTCTGGACTATTCAGGTACCCTAGTGCGGAACTTTGTATTGCTTTGGTACTCTGTTTGGCCAGCTGCCTCCCCTCTACGGTGGTGCGGCCTAGTGGGTCCAATTTTACATTCTAATTTTCCAGAAACAGATATACTAAAGAAATAGCAAAAATGAACTATTTTAACACAAGGGAAAGAAGAAAACCTGGACCGCACATTTACTTGCTATACTTGATCTATTGCGGCTCTGCAAAATGTAAAAGAAATGTACGAACATGAGGTTCTTAGTCAACATTTTGATCAAATTGTATGAGCCCACTTGCCACTTCACGGCAACCTCTTTTAAGTGGGTCCCTACTCTATCAAGTGCAGTGATGCATGGCAACCAGTGCCACTGCAACACAGTGTCTCTCCTGGGCTGCTCCTTCTGCAGGTAGACTGTATATATGCACAATTTGATGTTAACAAAGAGCTTCATGTTCACGTTTTTATACATTTTTGTCTAGCAGCTATAGATTCAAGTATATATTGTGGATGTGTGGTCCACGTCTTGTTCTACAGTACCAATATAAAATATTTAAAGACTTAAAATAGAACTCAGTGGCTTATATTTTCAGGAATACTTTAGGGAAAAATGCTCTTTTGAAGAACCATTCTAAGATTTTTTCATTTTTTTCCCGACCCAGTCTTGGCATTGTCCTCTATCCTGTGGCATACACATCTAGTTCCAGCTTCCACAACATCCTGCAGACCTCTTATTGTCTTCTTTGATGACAACACTGCAGACAGTCAGTGGAATGAAGGAAGTAAGGGGCATGTGTATCTGTAGGAGAGGTCCTTGGAAGATAAAAGGACTTACTTCAGTGGGCCGGAAGGACGCTCCTTACACACAAATCGCTCTAGTTATGATTTAGAGTTGCAGAAAAACACAAAAAGAAAATGGGAAAAATTCAGAACAGTACTTGACAAAGCTATTGACTGACAAAGGTATCATCAAGATAGACTATGCAGAATAATGTAGTAATCTGAAGTATAATATGAGACTAGTAAGGGTAAATTCACACGTAGCATAAACACTGCAGATTTTCCGCAATGCATTTTGTTGCGGAAAATCAGAAGCATAATACAGTAGCTGCAAAGTGGATCCGATTTAAACAAATCTCATCCAAACGCTGAGTAAACGATGAGCGGAAAAGACGCTCAGAAACTGGCCTGTGGTGCAGGTTTTTAATCTGCAGCATGCCAATTGTATTTGCATAATCGCTGCTTTCTTGTTGCAGGTTTTCCCCATTGAATTCAATGAGGTAAAACCCGCAACAAAATAGCAGATGTTATGAAAAGCTTCAATTCCGCCACAAAAATCGCAATTCAGAAAAAAAACGAAAAATCTTATACTTACCCAGAATTCTGGGCTTCTTCATCCAGGTCGGCCTCCTCGGATGACATTTCATTCTATGTGACCACTGGAGCCAATCGCAGGCTGCAGCGGACACATGGGATGAAACATCATCCCAGGAGGCTGGCCTGCAGAGGGACGTGTCAACGCTACATAAGTATGAAACTTTTTATTTATGTTTTCCGCAGCGGTCATTTAGTCCGAAAAACGGAACAATTTGTTGCGGTTTTTCGGTCGGAATTTCCTGCGGTCGCCAGGGCGGACACACGGTGCACTTTTACGCAGTGTGAACATAGCTTAAATTTAAAAAATTAAATATCAGCAACACTTATACCATATACACTACCGTTCAAAAGTTTAGGGTCACTTAGAAATTTACTTATTTTTGAAAGAAAAGCAGTTTTTTTCAATGAAGAGAACATTAAATTAATCAGAAATACACTCTATACATTGTTAATGTGCTAAATGACTATTCTAGCTGCAAACGTCTGTTTTTTAATGCAATATCTACATAGGTGTATAGAGGCACATTTCCAGCAACCATCAGTCCAGTGTTCTAATGGTACATTGTGTTTGCTAACTGTGTTAGAAGGCTAATGGATGATTAGAAAACACTTGAAAACCCTTGTGCAATTATGTTAGCACCGCTGTAAACAGTTTTGCTGTTTAGAGGAGCTATAAAACTGACCTTCCTTTGAGCTAGTTGAGAATCTGGAGCATTACATTTGTGGGTTCGATTAAACTCTCCAAATGGCTAGAAAAAGAGAGCTTTCATGTGAAACTCGACAGTCTATTCTTGTTCAAGGAAATGAAGGCTATTCCATGCGAGAAATTGCCAAGAAACTAAAGATTTCCTACAACGGTGTGTACTACTCCCTTCAGAAGACAGCACAAACCGGCTCTAACCAGAGTAGAAAGAGAAGCGGGAGGCCCCGCTACACAACTGAGCAACAAGACAAGTACATTAGAGTCTCTAGTTTGAGAAATAGATGCCTCACAGGTCCTCAACTGGCACCTTCATTAAATAGTACCCGCAAAACGCCAGTGTCAACGTCTACAGTGAAGAAGCGACTCCGGGATGCTGGCCTTCAGGGCAGAGTGGCAAAGAAAAAGCCATATCTGAGACTGGCTAATAAAAGGAAAAGATTAATATGGGCAAAAGCACACAGACATTGGACAGAGGAAGATTGGAAAAAAGTGTTATGGACAGACGAATCGAAGTTTGAGGTGTTTGGATCACACAGAAGAACATTTGTGAGACGCAGAACAACTGAAAATATGCTGGAAGAGTGCCTGACGCCATCTGTCAAGAATGGTGGAGGAAATGTGATGGTCTGGGGTTGCTTTGGTGCTGGTAAAGTGGGAGATTTGTACAAGGTAAAAGGGATTTTGAATAAGGAAGGCTATCACTCCATTTTGCAATGCAATGCATGACATACCCTGTGGACAGCGCTTGATTGGAGCCAATTTCATCCTACAACAGGACAATGACCCAAAGCACACCTCCAAATTATGCATGAACTATTTAGGGAAGAAGCAGGCAGCTGGTATTCTATCTGTAATGGAGTGGCCAGCGCGGTCACCAGATCTCAACCCCATAGAGCTGTTGTTGGAGCAGCTTGACCGTATGGTATGCAAGAAGTGCCCATCAAGCCAATCCAACTTGTGGGAGGGCCTTCTGGAAGCGTGGGGTGAAATTTCTCCCGATTACCTCAGCAAATTAACAGCTAGAATGCCAAAGGTCTGCAATGCTGTAATTGCTGCAAATGGAGCATTCTTTGACGAAAGCAAAGTTTGAAGGAGAAAATTATTATTTCAAATAAAAATCATTATTTCTAACCTTGTCAATGTCTTGACTATATTTTCTAGTCATTTTGCAACTCATGTGATAAATATAAGTGTGAGTTTTCATGGAAAACACAAAATTGTCTGGGTGACCCCAAACTTTTGAACGGCAGTGTACCTCTTCAGTCACTCGTATAGGATAATGAAGAACAAAAAATAACTCTATATGTGTCTTCGGAAGGGTCCATATTTTTTCCTCCATTCTAGTGCATGTAAAACAATGGACCCACCCTTTAATGTAAGAACCACCCCTCCTGGAAAATATGCCGAAGACCAGGAGAAAACGAACTCCTTCCAGATTTTTACAGGACTAATTGTTTCGTAAGGTTAATTTAAAAAAAAGAAAAAAAGTTTTGCAGACTGACATGTGCGTTTGCTTTTTGTAGATATTTTTTTTTCTTTTGCCCCTCATTTTTTTCTAGCTTTATTGGCCCTTTATAAATTGAACTTCTAATAAAAATTGAATGCAAGTATCAAAGCATAAGCTTATAGATATATGATATAAAAGGAGAATGAATGAGGGATGGCGAGAGCATATAGAAAAACTGCTTGTCTGATGGCTGCACATTAGGTCGGGAAGCTTGGGCTGCTCATTCTTGGAAAAAATTTAATCTCCTTGATTAAACTGCTCAGTTACAAGTATGTTTCTGCAGTTGACCATGATAATGCTAAATGCCACTGGCGACGAGACAAAGCAGTAATAAACCTGCTGCGGGTAGACAAGATATACAGTTTGAAGGAAGAGCGAGCCTGGGTGTTTGAAGCATTGCATCAATCCATGCATTGAAGTCCACCCTGCACCCAAGTGTTCTGTCATTACAGTGACATATGCAGAGATAAACCTACTTATCTGCTGCCTTAATCACATACACATCCTCCCCTTCAAACACATACTGAACCAGGCACGTGTCATCTGTACATATAAGCAGCCGACACCCAGCACACATCTGGAACCATTTATATACGGTAGAGACCGTGACCTGCAACTGGGAGCACTTACAAAGCTGGGGGGGGGGGTGCATGGGATGTGGTGGGTACTTCCTTTAAGTTTAACGTATTCGCTGCCATAGGAGCTCCTTTTGGATGTGGTCAATGCTGGAGATAATTATTGTCCTCTTAAGGCAGCAAGAAAACCTTTGATTACTACCAACACCTTTTTTTAAACCCCTTTTCGCTTTGGCCACATTTGAACTTCCTGACAGAGCCTCATTTTTCAAATCGGACATATTTCACTTTATGTGGTAATAACTTCGGAATGCTTTTACCCATCCAAGCAATTCTGAGATTGTTTTCTCGTGACACATTGGACTTTGTTACTGGCAAAATTTGCTCGATACATTCAGTATTTAATTGTGAAAAACAACAAAATTTAGCTTAAAATTGCAAAAACTAGCATTTTTCTCAATTTAAATGTATCTGCTTGTAAGGCAGAAAGTTATACCACACAAAATTGTTCCTAATTAACATCCCCCATATGTCTACTTTAGTTTGGCATCGTTTTTTGAACATCCTTTTATTTTTCTAGGACGTTACAAGGCTTTGAGCTTTAGCAGCAATTTCTCACATATTCAAGAAAATTTCAAAAGGCTATTCTTACAGGGACCAGTTCAGTTGTGAAGTGGCTTTGAGGGCCTTGTATATTAGAAACCTCCAAAAAGTCACCCCATTTTAAAAACGTCACCCCTCAAAATATTCAAAACAGCATTTAGGAAATTCCTTAACCCTTTAGACGTTTCACAGGAATAAAAGCAAAGTAGAGGTGAAATTTACAAATGTCATATTTTTTTGCAGAAATTTATTTTTAATCCATTATTTTTGTAACAGAAAGTTTTACCATAGAAATGCAACTCAATATTTATTGCCCAGGTTCTGCAGTTTTAGGAAATATCCCACATGTGGCCCTAGCGTGCTATTGGACTGAAGCACCGGCCTCAGAAGCAAAGGAGCACCTAGTGAATTTTGAGGCCTTATTTTTATTAGAATATATTTTAGGCACCATGTCAGGTTTGAAGGGCTCTTGCAGTGCCAAAACAGTGGAAATCCCCCAAAAGTGACCCCATTTGGGAAATGACACACCTCAAGGAAATTATCTAGGGGTACAGTGAGCATTTTGACCACAGGTTTTTTACAGAAATTATTGGAAGTAGGTCGTGAAAATTTAAATCTACATTTTTTTCAAAGAAAATGTAGGTTTAGCGATTTTTTTTCCCATTTCCACAAGGACTAAAGGAGAAGAAGCACTTCCGAGTAAAAAAATACCCCACATAAACGGCTGTTTGGACAGACGGCAGGGCTTAGAAGGGAAATAGCGCCATTTGGCTTTTGGAGTTCAAATTTAGCAGGAATGGTTTGCGGAGGCCATGTCACATTTACAAATCACCTGAGAGGACAAAACAATGAAAACCCCCAAAAAGTGACTCCATTTAGGAAACTACACCCCTTGAGGAATTCATCTAGGGGTGTAATGAGCAATTTGACCCCACAGGTGTTTCATAGAATTTATTAGAATTGGGCAGTGAAAATAAAAACAATCCCTTTTTCTTCAATAAGACGTAGCTTTAGCGCAAAATTTTTCATTTTCTCAACAAATAAAGAAAAAAAGAACCCAACATTTGTAAAGCAATTTCTCCCGAGTACGGCAATGGTCAAACTGAGGTTTGGGCACACAGTAGGGCTCAGAAGGGAAGGAACGCCATTTGGCTTTTGGAGGGCAGATGTTGCTGGATTGGTTTCTGGGCGCCTGTGGGACCAAAACAGTGGAAACCCCCCAAAAGTTACCACATTTTGGAAACTACACCCTTAATGCATTCATCTAGGGGTGTAGTGAGCATGTTAACCCTGCAGGTGTTTTGCAGAAATTAGTGTGCACTCGAAGTTGCAGAGTGAAAATGGGATTTTTTCCATAGAGATCCCAATATGTGGTGCCCGGCTTGTGCCACCATAACAAGACAGCTCCCTAATTATTATGCAGTGTTTCCCGGTTTTAGAAACACCCTACATGTGGCCCTGATCTTTTGCCTGGACATTTGACAGGGCTCAGGAGTGAAAGAGTACCATGTAAAATTGATGCCTAATTTGGTGATTTACAAAGTATTGGTTCACAATTGCAGAGGCTGTGATGTGAAATAATAAAAAGAAAGTGACCCCATTTTGGAAACTACACCTTCAAGGCATTTCTTAAGGGGTGAAGTGAGCATTTTCACCGCACAGGTCTTTTCCCTAAATGATTGCACTGCGGATGGTGCAAATTAAAAATTAATATTTTTCCCTAGATGTGCCATTTCAGTGGCAAATATGTCATGCCCAGCTTGTGGTGTCCCGTCCCCCCCAAAAAAAATGGTTAAAAGGGTTCTCCCGGGTATGGCGGTGCCATATATGTGGAAGTAAATTGGTGTTTCGGCACGTTGTAGGGTACAGAGCGGAGGGAGCACCATTTGGCTTTTGGAGCGTGGATTTTGCTTGGTAGTAGTTTTGTTTGAGTATTGCTGGTGTTTCCGTTTATAATGTGGTGGTACATGTAAGCTGGGCAGAGTACATCAGGGGCATAGTCAGGTGGTATAATAACTGAGCTAAAAAAACAATAAAATAATCCATAGATGTGTGTTACGCTGTGGAGCAATCCTTTCTGCACAGGCCGGTGTCGCACTAATAAATGGCGTCCTTTCTTATCCCCCTTTTGGTCCACACTCCGCACCTTTGCAGTTTGGGGAATTTTGCTAGGAAGTGTTGTCCTGGTATAATACGGGCGCCCTCGCTTCCAGCAGATATGTTTGGGCCCTCCCCTTCCTGGTTCCCTAATTTTAGGGCCTTGATAAATCGCCTCTTGAAACAGAAGAAATGTTCCCCTCGGGTCGCCATAGCTGCATATTTTTTATTTCCTGACTTATTGGAGCCTTAACTAGTTTTATTTTTTCATAGACGTAGTGGTATGAGGGCTGTTTTTTGCGGGACGAGCTGTAGTGATTATTGGTACCATTTTGGGGTACATGCGACTTTTTGATCACTTTTTATCCTATTTTTTGGGAGGCCAGGTAACCAAAAAAAAAACGCAATTCTGGCATTGTTTTTTAGTGGTTTTTTATACAGCGTTCACCAAGCGTTATAAATGACATGTTAACTTTATTCTGCGGGTCAGTACGATTCCGGCGATACCTAATTTATAGCACTTTTTTATGTTTTACAAAGTTTTGCACAATAAAATTACTTTTGTAAAAAGAATGTATTTTATCGGCTGCCAAGTTGTGAAAACCATAACTTTTTAGTCGACGGAGCTGCGTGACGGCTTGTTTTTTGCGAGACGAGCTATAGCTTTTATAGGTACCATTTTTGGATACATGCGACTTTTTGATCACTTTTTATTCCAATATTTGTAGGGCAAAGTGACCAAAAAAACTGGTAAAGAAATTCTGGTATAGTTTTTTTAAGGTTTTTTACGCTGTTCACCGCGTGCAGTAAATATAATATTTTTATACCTCAGGTCGTTACGGTTGCGGCGATACCAAATACGTATGCTTTATTATTTTTTTTCAATAACAAAGGACTTGATAAAGGAACAGGGCGATTGTGTTTTATTTTATTACTTGAAACTTTTATTATGTTTTCAAACTTATTTTTTTCACTTATTTTACACTTTTTTTCAAGTTCCACTAGGGGACTTGAAGGTCCAACTGTCTGATTTTTTTTCCTAATACATTGCACTACCTAAGTAGTGCAATGTATTAGATCTGTCAGTTATTCACTGACAGCAAGTCGATTAGGCTTCGCCTCCCGACGGGGCCTTATCGGCTTCCGAAATGGCAGAGCATGAGGCCATTGTGTCTCCTGTTGCCATAGCAGCAGTTGGCAGCCCTGATTGCAAGTCAGTGCTGGCGATCGCCAAGCAACTGCTAAGATGCAGCGATCGCTGCATCGAAGGGGTTAATGGCAGGGATCGGAGCTAGCTCCGGTTCCTGCCGTTACAGGTGGATGTCAGCTGTAACATACAGCTGACTTCCACCGCTGATGACACCGACTCAGCTCCTGAACCGGCGCCATCTTGCGGCGGCTACGGAAGCCGTTCAGGCTCCGCCACCGGGCGGGTCCTGAACGGCTTCCGTGCTAGGAAGACTGGGAGGCCAGTATTAGGCCTCCGGTTGCCATTGCAGTTACCGGAACCCCAGCAATTTCATTGCTGGGGTTCCGATGAGCTGCAAACACCTTAAATACAGCGATCGCGTTTGAACGCTGCTTTTAAGGCGTTAATGGCGGGGATCGAAGCTAATTTCGGTCCCCGCCATTACAGTCGGATGTCAACTGTAATACACCACTGACATCCTGCGATGATGGCACCGGCTCAGCTTCTGAGCCGGTGTCATGCATTTGGCGTATGGATATGGCAAAATGCGGGAAGCACTAGCTTTCCATGGCGTACCCATACGGCAAATGTCGGGAAGGGGTTAAAGGAGTTGTCCACTTTTAATTAGTTTTATTAATTTATTTATAGAATAGGAAATCATAGATTTCTAATATACATGTATTTAAAATTCAGATCACATACCTTTCTTATAACAGTGCAGATGGCTTTGTCTGAAAGGCAAAAAAAAATCATATAGCCTACAGATTAGTCCATAGAAATGCATCCATAGGTTAACTGAATGGACTAAAGGTGGTGGCAGTCATGTGACCCACACCTTGTGACCCCTGGCATTCAGGTAACACTGTCCAGGTAGATAATAGATGAATAATAGGTTATTGAGGAGCAGAAATTCTAAACTATTTCTACATAAAGCAGCATCTCATCATCATGTCTGTCAGTGTCTGTGAGGAGCAGCTCTTACATTCTTCTCGCTGTGTCCTCTGTGTTATTTTCTTTTTAGATTTAACTTTATTAACAACTTGCCAACATCCCAGGAGACAGGCAGCCATTTTAAAAATCATCTAGAGACAGTGAATACATGCAGAGATGTAGCTGTTCATCAATATTCCACCATTAGTCATATTCACTTAGCCCATGGATGTGTCACCCATGTGGCCCCAACACATGTATGTCATGTAACCCTGATACTAACTGAATGCTAGGGGTCACATGATGTGTGTAGAGGAGGAGGTCACATGACTGACGCCATGTCTTGTCATATTCAGTTAGCCCGTGGATGCATTACACAGGACTAATCTGTGGACTATACCATTCTACTGTTACAGGGGCCTCATGCATGAGAAGAAATGTATGTGCAGAATTTTTAATACATGTATATTATATAACTGTATGATTTCCTATTCCACAAATAAAAAAATAAATAAGCAAAAAAAAAAGAAGAATTCTCACTACACCCCTAGATTAATACCTTGTCCTGTAAATGACGTATTTGTGAAAACAAAAACAAAAATTATGAATGATGAATAGATGAATACTTTAGGGGTGTAGTTTTCAAAATGGGGTTACTTTTGGGGTTGTTACATCGTTCTACCAGCTCAAATCCTTTGTAAAGAAGGAGTGGGGCCTCTAAGTCACTCCAGCTAAAATTATGTCCTGAAAACCATAGAGGGGTTCCTGTCATTTTGGGCCCCACCATGCGGCCAGGCAATAGAATACGTCCTATGTGGGGGTATTTTTGAAAACCGTAGAAGCAGCGCAATAAATGTTGGGGTGCATTTTCTCAGTTTCATGTACTGTGTACGAAAAAAATGTCCTATAAATGACACATTTGTGAAAAAAAAAAATCGAAATTATTTTTTTTACACTGTCTTTGAATTAAATTCAGCAAAGAACTGTGGGATGAAAATTCTCACTACACCCCTAGATAAAGAACTTAAGGGGTCTAGTTTTCTAAATGGGGCACTTTATGGGAAGTTTCTATCATTATTCCACAATTTTTTTAGCGTTATAAATTTTGCGCCATTCACCTTGTGCGATAAACAGCATGTTACCTTTATTGTGCATGCTGTCTGTTCAGTAAGCCTGCTGTTTGGGCAAACTAGAAATGCTATGCTTGAGAAAGACTCCTACGGGGTCGAAACGTAGCCTTTGTATCATTAGGATGTGTGAATAAACACTTACAAATTTTGCCATAATGGATGCTGTCTTTTAATATTTTGCTTATCTACAGGATAGGTCATCAGTATATGATCGGTGGTGGTCAGACACCAGGAACACGCACTGATCATCTGCTCCGGCTGCCTCTGGGCACCAGATGTTCATGCCGGAAGCAGAAGACTCCGGTCACGAAATAGCGGCTGAGCTGCAGTACTGCTCCTATTCAAGTGAATAGGAGCAGAGCTGCAATTCTGCAGTGCGGCCACTATGCAATGTACAGAGCTTTCTGCTTCCGGCTCCGAATACTGCATACCCTGCATAACATCCGGCGCCTGGAGACCGTTAGAGCAGCTGATCGATGCGGGGTCCGGGTGTCGGACCCCCACCTATTATATACCGATGACCTATCCTGTGGGTGGGTCATCAGTTGTCCATGCCTTGACAATCCCTTTAACATCTAAATCAATTGGATGTCTAAAGAACGAATTATGCTCCATTTTTTTCTGCTCATTCCATCACTACTTTGTACGTTAAGTATTATATTCTCAGGGTTTATTATCGTTTCATGCTATTACATGACATTGACACTGAATATAAGAGAAACACTTTGTATCATTGTGTTAAAGATCCCCTTTTCCTACAGGTAAATTTATTAATGCAAATGTTTTATAAATTCCACAATAGGAATGCTTGAAGAACAGCAATAGATATAGGGACTTGGGCTAAAGGTATGGACTGTCCCACCAAAACATGAACACTTGGAAAGTATGCTATGAATGTGTCATTAACTCCCATAGTGTGAGCAAATCTGATACAGTATATACATCTATATCCATCCATCACCCATTCATATAACTAGGGGTACACAAAAAAAAACATCATTTTTAATATTGTTCTTGTGCTGGGGATAAAGATCTATGAGGACTACAGCCCAGCTCCCATTGAAATACACTAAATGTCATTAGTTCCCATCTGCATTGGAAATTAAACATAATAGCGAGAAAATTCAGATAAAATCGCTGCAAAAAATTAGCACTCACAGAATGGGTGAGGGGGCTCATATTTCCAGAAAAATACATATTCTACTCATATATTGTACATTGATTTATTTCCTTATAGTGTGATAATTGTCCTAGAAATAGAATCCCTAATAACAAAAGGACATTGCAGCCTTTCAGGCAGGGGATATTAGTGTGAGATTTCATGATGTTCGCTAATTAATTCAAATCATCTTCTACGGACGCTTCCGTGGATTTGTAAAAGCCCGACGTATTTAAGTTTACTGTACTGACAGCACAAGGTGAACGTTAATTATGTGCAAGTCCCTTAAAGCACAACCCCCTGTGAGCACTTGAGCTTTAAAATTGTTCTTTGATGCAAAAAAAAAAAAAAACCATGTCATTACCAGACGCTCTATGCTAGAGGGCCATCTAGCGGTATGAAGCTGGTACAACTGCTTTAACAAGTACTGAATATTATTTTAGATTCTAAGATTCTGGTTAAAGCAATATCTATATTATCGCTAAAAACAAGGGGTAGAAAATGTACCTCTCAACCAATTAGTGATATGCTGATATGGTCCGGATACTGTGGCTTTCCCGCTACGGGAGTAGTTTCACCACAGCTGGAGAGCCATAGGTTGCAGACACTGCTTTACAACCACATCTGCAAAGTAATACATTTTAATAGGAGTCATCACAGCCCTTTAGGTCACTTTTCTTTTTCATACATACGTATTACGGCTTCAAGTCAGAGTCATAGGTCAATGTTGTAAAATGAAAGTGAATGCCTTCCCAGCACTAAATAGGACAGGATATGATCCCATTTATGATGCTACATAGAACGCTCACATAAAAAAAAGAGTCAGGGAAGTGTAAAGTTTCAAATATACAATCTACTACTGCTTTTAAGTATTAAAACAAATACATGAAAGTGTGAGCACAGCCATAATGAGGGCTTGTATTTGCATTTGCATTTCCTTTGTAGATGCCAGTGCATGAGGAGCACAGGGAAAGCATGTTCTTGTTGTCGTGATCTCCATTGATTCTTGTTACAACCCTTGTAAACAGATCGTAAAGCACACCTATTTTCTTTGTATACATAAAGCTGGCCACAAACAGCCAGATGTCCCATAGTCACACTCGATAATCAGTGCTATCGGCCCATATGTCGCCCAATCATCTACCCTATGAGCAGAACTATTGCGTCATGAATGTCCAACATTGTGCAACAATTTGGCATATTTAATTATAGATCAGATGTTTGCACCACTCTATATATAAAAAAAGTTTATAAAAAGGGATGTGGCTTAGCAGAAAAGCGGCATTACTTTTAATGTGCTAAAGAGTTGGCACCAAATTCTGTCGCAAAATAAGCCAAATCAAAGGTGGTATGAGCAGGAGAAAAGTGTTGAGCATGCACCATAAATTTGATACGTTTGGTGCAACTTCTGACTGCCTCGTCTAAGTTTACACTGTCTAAAACTTACACAACATTAGTAAATCTGCCACAATGTGCCCATAGTTGAAAATGTGTTTAAAGATGAGAAACGTAGTACAGTATAATATGCAGAACAACATGGACATGTTGAAGAAGCTGTAGCACACCTTATATCTCTGATCTTCAGACAGATTTCTCACTCCCTTCAAGGCAACAAACACCTCATAGTGTGGGTCAGAGCCCCCAGAGAATGGACCTTCAATAAAAAGAAACAGTTGTTGTATTATACCTGGATAAATTTCACAGCACTAACTCCATTATCATTCACTATAAGGTACTTCAACGCACTGCACATTTTACATGTTGCATATGTGGGCACAGAGATTGGTACTTGTTGGCAGATGCCACAAGTTTTTTCAAGATCTGCAAACAATCTTGCGTTAACAGGGATTGGCAGACATTCTCATGATGTCTGATGTTAGGAGAAGAAATTAATCAGTAACAAGTTGGATTTTCTCAAAGATGAGTGGTGCCAGTGATGTCTGAGAGGTGCTATTCCTGCTTCCCGTCCGTCCGCCATCCATCGAGCGGAGGTGAATGTAAGAGAACCATCCATCATAATATTTATAATTGTTGAATGTATATATTCATAATAAATCTAATAGACTGCATTGTCACTAAAGTAACAAATGGCTGCCATAAAAAAATAAAACGTATATGCTGTATTTAGTTATGTCATTTTACAGTAACCCTAAATTACCGTTCTACAGATGATCAAATATTCTAGATTATTGGATAGTCATAGAAAAGAAGGTAGAGAACCTCAATATGCTGCTATTACATTTAATCAGAACAGTCTCCTATTGGTTCTCTTAGCTCAGTCTTATGGCCTTGTAAAATTCAAGATCATGCAGTTCTGTGTTAGAAACGAGTACCAGATGAAAAATAGATCTTCATCAAGATGCCAGATTAAAGGAGTCTCCCTGTATATAAAGTCCACAAACATCCATCTGGTAGTGCTAGTACTAGTAAGGACCACATGTGGACCCATAGATCACAGATCAGTGAAAAAAAAACAACGTTGCATGTTATCAGAGTTCAGAGCATTTTCTGGTCTACAGATACATTGGGATAAATCAAATATGACCGTTAGCCCTCCAAAGGGAGAACAGCGAAGTTAAATGTTTCATGCAGACTATCAAATTACCCAGACCCTACATTACACCACTCATAAATTCTGGCTCGCAGTACAATACTGGATTATGCTTCCCCTCACTATGTATCTAAACTGAACCCCCATATATGATCGGTCTTTAAATTTATATATGGTGGAGTTATTAAAGGTTTTTTTTGCGATTTTACTGTGATCACCTATCCATGAGTATAGGCCATTCAATGGAGATCACGATTAGCAGAAGGAGCATTGGTAAGAACCTATGATGTCCATATGCTCTAATAGGGCATGGTTTGAGGTAAAAGGTTACTTTTGTTTGTTACTTTTGTTTGTAGTTGTCTAAATTAATCAAAAAGGGAAATGAATTGTTGTCATATGGAGAAGACATAGAAGCACTAGATAGCATTTTGTTAAATGACATTTCTCAATAATAACAAAGTGTTTTCAATGCTAAAATGTCACAATTAAAATGTCTGGATTAATGGTATTATATCGGATTAAATAGCTTTGAAGTGTGGAATACATTTATACATTGTGTTTTTCTGTTGATCGTGCATTATGTTTATGTGATGAGAGATCTTTTTCCATTGCCCTACCCAAAACACCGCTCTCCAAGCAGCAGTAGTTGAGAAGAGTGGCCCCAGACCACAGATCCACAGTGCAGCGGAGGGTCTTATAAAAGCTACATTCTGAAATATGCTCTCCACGAACATTCAGAGTTTGGCTTTTCCTACAGAAAAACAAACATCAAATAATTATTTTTTTATTGTATTTAATAACAAACATTTAAATAAGGCATTTCTTATTGGTAGAAAAGACTCACGTGATGTCACCTTCTGCCTACTCAGACACAATTAAAAGGTAACTAAACTTTTAAAAAACTTTTCACATGTCAGTGACATACCAGAAGTTTTTATCAGTGTGGGTCCAAGCACCGAGACGCCCACCGATCGCTAAAACAAAGCAGTAGAAGCGCTTGGGTGAGCTACGTTTCTGATCGGCATTCCACGGAGCCGTGTACGGGCTCAATACAAAGTCTATGAGCCGTAATAAAGAATGAATAAAAGTCAACTAGTAAGGAGTACCAAGAGGGATTACGTGTCCTCATTTGTACACCCAAAGATCAGGGGACCAATTAGTGGGTGCATGTGTATCTCCTCCTTAGGAAAGGCATCCTATATGATGCTCTAAAATAAAGAGCTCTGTCAGATGCTTTAGAAATGTATCAAATGTTACTACAATTGACACAGTATATACATCAAGCTGCTGATAATACTTCATATAGGGTAAATTCCTATGTGCCAGTGTCACATTTGGAAGTATTTCCACCCAAAATTTAAAATTTGCCATATACTAGTAAATCATATATTAAAGTGATAGTTAAGTTTGTTAATTATGTTTTTTACAGAGATATTTTTTACAGATATTTACAGAGCATTTGTAAACTGCCTGAAGAAGGAGCCTCTGCGCTCTGAAAGCTTGCATATAGAACTTTTATGGTTAGCCAAAAGTATTTAACATTACAGAGATATTGGCATTATTCTGTTTTGTTGTACCAGCCATTTTTGTGCAGCCATAGTGATTGTCACTTTTTAATTAGCCTCCAAAAGGGCTATTCCCATCTGTTGAAGTGATGGTTTATCGCTAGGATGATCACTGGGGGTCCGGACTCCTGTGACTTCCATTCATTCTGAAAAGGAAGATGCCGTAGGGCTGATTCAGAGCGGAGTCCCCTTCACTGTTTTTCCCTGGACAGCGGTGCCTTGGCTACCCAATGTGCAGGTAACTGCAGCACGGCCATATTCAAGTTAATGAAGCTAGCTGCTGTTCCCTGCACTAGGGATATGCCATCATTTTATGATAGGAATAGCCCTTTAATAACAAAAGTGACAATATACGTAGAAGCGGATTCAAAGGTGACAAACAATAGGACTACACTTACTGTTGTCACTTTGTCGTCGTCGCCGCCGCCGCAAAACAAAAAATGTTGCTAGATTTATGAAAAGATACCTTACATTGACTGGTAATTTTTAACACAAAGTCATAGGATGGGCTAGAGACATCCCAGTCTGTTGCTGGCCACACACAATGTAATGCTGCAGTCAATATCAGTAATTAGCGTGATATAACAGATTATTGGGCAATGAATTAGAATGCTGGTTGGATCAGGGCAAACAACCCCAGCTCGCCAACAGGCCATAATGTGACAGGCTTGAGTTTGTGTGATTTGTTTGGAACATAGGTGAATGGCGATTACCAATAAATGAACAATCTCAGCTTTTTATGTAAATTAACTGTTAAATGTTCAAAAATAGTTTATATGCCTCAAAATGTTTCCCTATAATACGTACCTATATAAGAATTTCACTATAGGGCTTTGATTATTAAAGCCGGTAACTTGTACAACATCCCCAAGCCGATACCTAGAATACAGAGAAACACAATTTTATACAAAGGAAGAAAAAATAAATGAGGGCTAATTACTATACATTGAAACTGAATAAATAAATACTAATTAAACTCAAAACATGCTACTTCATACTCCAATCTGTCAGCTGGATTGAACATACAGGCCATTTATAACCATCGTTAGCAGGCACATATTGGGTACAACAAAGAAAATGTTTTTTTCCTGAATGCATTTAAGTTCGAATACATCCAAGAAATGAAGATGCCAGAGGTAGGCTGCTATATCATCTTACAGTCTTATTTTTTTCAATACTGTTTTTATTGCTTTTATTTAAAAAAAACAAATGATACACAAGGGAAAGGGACTCCTCCATTGAGGGGAGGGGCACTGGTATTAGATAAGAGGTACTGAAATAGTTGGGCCATCAGATCGGTATTTTTGGAGAATCGTTTTGTGGGCAGCTGCAGAACATTAGGCATTTGTAGCGCTAGTGGATAATGTGGTCAGTGGGCAGCAGGCAGCTAAATAACACCCAGCTCAAATGTAAGTGTTAGGCCATAGGTAGTGCGCGTGGTAAAAAAGCAATATATTCACTGACGGAAGGATTAAGTATGGGGGCAGGTCCAAAAGCAGTGAAAAAGGTCAGCCGCTAGTTCGCCACATCTGGAACAGGTTGCTGAAGTGGCTCCTCCCATGAAGAAGTTGTGTCTCGGCAAAATGTTTGTGTATTTTTCAGTGTCATTTCTCAGTAGAAAGAGGAGACATCTATGGTCTATTAGGAAACAGAAGGATCAGCTAAGCAGAAATATCTATGTATTGGAAAGTTCCTTTGTGTAATTGAGAGCTTCAGAAGTGCTCAATATCTCCACATATTCATCTTAACATTGCTTTAGACCTGGGTAACTATTGTTATTATGGTCACCATAATCTGAAGTCTTTAGTATAATTAAACAGAACCGGTAAGTTCTTTAACGTGGAGTGGTTTAGCGAAGTTCACAAAAAATGTGTAGAGGTACACTTCAAAGGTTATCTCACAAAGACAACTCCTTTTAAAACATGAGACTCTGCCGTGATTAGCGGTTATTGACTGGGGAAGGCGCATCTAGGCTTACATTTCTGCGGCAAGCTTTCTATGTAATTTGGATCTGCTGGATCTGTTCTAGTACAGGAGGAACCCCCTGTATGAAGTCTATATGACTTAATAGGGTGTATGTACAGGGGTTCTTGTCGTCAGACAATCCCTTTAAAGGGGTTTGCCCATCAGGGACATCGGCATATCCACAGGATATGCCATAAATGTCAAATAGATGCGGGTCCCACACCTCTCTCTAGAACGGGGCCCTTTTAGCAGGTGTAGTGAATTGTAGCAGTTACGGAAGCATTGTAGCACGCAAGCTACGCAGTTTCTGTAACGGCCATTCACTTCTATGGGAGTTACGGAAACAGCATAGCTCAGCAAGCTATGCTATTTTTATAATTTCCGGCCACGTAATCAGGAAGTGGGAGGCAGCGGGAACCGAGAAAGGTAGAACGGAGTTTAGGGGGCCCCAGAGTTGGGACCTGCCACTATCAGGAACATTTATGGCATATCCACAGGATATCCCATAAATTTCAAAGTGGCAAACCCCTTTAAGACTGGTTCAAGCAATTTATCGCACCTGCTAAAGGTCATAATCCAACTTACATCCTTTACGGACAGTTAAGACATACTTACTCACCTATAAAGTCCATCTCGGTTCGTTATAATCAACTCATAGGCTTTGTCTGCAGTCACATCTTGTATACACAATGTAGCTGGCCGTTCCAGCTCACTAATGTCCACAGGTATGAACTCAAAGAATACAGATTGGGGACACAGTACATACTGTGGGACATCGTCCATTGGCCAAAGATTTACTCCAAACAGACCTGGGAAAGAAGGGATATTAGAATTGTGACACTAGAATAAGAATTGAAAGAATGAAGAAACAAAGCTAAAGATAAAACAAAACATTAAACCAAAAATAGTAATTGGAGATGTACTGAAAGGTGAAATTCATAATTTTTGGTGGTAACAATGTATTTTACTCATCACAGGTTATTAAAAGTAATACTATTTCACACTTAATAATCAACGTCGGTTATCGTCTAAGGACCACCTTTATTATTTAGAATTAAATCATTATTTAAACCTAACAGTGGAGGCGAACTCCACTGTGTTAGAATTTTTAACTAGTTAAACTATAAAATAAAAAGGGGCTATGGCCAAAATTTACAGCCTTTTACAAAGGCTAGGGAGAGCATTCCTGTGGTGGGGAGTTTAGAAAGTGGAAAGCCCATTTGTCTAGAATTGTCAGAAGCGGACTGGAATGCAACTTTGAAATCTCTATGTAAAATGACCCACAATCCCTCTCTACGTTCATCACAGTTATTTATATGGTTTACTTTACTCCAAAACTGCTATTTTCATGGAGTATTAACCCCTTAGTGACCAGCCCATTTTAGGCCTTAATGACCAAGCTATTTTATTCGTTTTTCTATAGTCGCATTCAAAGAGCTATAACGTTTTTATTTTTTCGTCTACATAGCTGTATGAGGACTTGTTTTTTGCGGGATTAGTTGTGCTTTTTAATGGCACCATTTTTGGGTACATATAATTTTTATATTAACTTTTATTAACCTTTTTGGGGGGGATTATAAAAAAAACCTGAAATTCCGCCATTGTTCTATGCGTTTTTAAATTGACGCCGTTCACTGTGCGACGTAATTAACATGTGACCTTTATTCTATGGGTCGGTACGATTACGGCGATACCACATATGTGGAGGTTTTTTTTATGTTTTACGACTTTTGCACAATAAAAACACTTTTGAACTAAAATTATTTGTTTTTGCATCGTCGCTTTCCAAGAGCCGTAATTTTTTTATTTTTCCATCAATGTAGTGATTTTTTGGGCTTGTTTTCTGCGGGACAAGACGTAGTTTTGAATGCCACTGTTTTGGGGTACATGGGACTTATTGATTAATTTTTATTATGACTTTTTTGGGGGGCAATGGAAAAAAATTGCAATTTCGCCATAGTTTTTGGCGTTTTTTTTTTACGGTGTTCACTTTGCGGTTTAAATTACATATTAACTTTATTAATGGAGTCATTACGGTCGCGGCGATACCACATATGTGTACTTTTTTTTTTTTTTTTTTTACACTTTTACTAAATAAATCCACTTTTTATGGAAAAAAATGGATTTATTTTTTTACTGTACTTTTTATTAATAATATTTATTTCACTTTGATGACTGATTTTATTAGTCCCACTAGGGGACTTTACTGTGCGATGTTCCGATCGCTGCTATAATGCTCTGGTATACTTCGTATACCAGAGCATTATTGCCTGTCAGTGTAAATCTGACAGGCAATCTTTTAGGACGTGCCTCCGGCGCGTCCTAACAGGCATATGTCCAGGGCAGACCTGGGGGCTTTTATCAGTCCCCCGGCTGCCATGACACGCCATCGGAGACCCGCGATTGCATTCGCGGGCCGCCGATGGGTGAGAGAGGGAGCGCACTCCCTCTGTAAACAAAGTTAAATGCCGCGGTCGCTATTGACGGCGGCATTTAACGGGTTAAACGGCCGCGATCGAAGTAAACTTCGATCGCGGGCGTTGGAGCAGGAGCTCAGCTGTCATCAGACAGCAGAGCCCCGGCTCCTGCCTGCACGGGTGACCCGTGCAGGACTTAGACTAGGCTGATGTGAAAAGGCGTCAGCCTAGCCTAAAGCCCAGTAGTGAATCACGTTAAAAGGCGTATTAGTGGTCACTAAGGGGTTAAAGATTTAGAATTGCCCTCACTGTATGACAACATCGGCGGATTTAAAGGGGTTTTACTATCAGGGACATTTATGACGTATCCACAGGATATCCTCAGAAAAAGAATGGTTGAACAGCAGCACACGTCTCCAAAATTTCAATCAATAGGTTAATTTATTGGTCAAACATCCAGTAGACAATGGCAATGTTTCCACACGTGACAAGCGGAGGGTCTTTCTCAAGCCTGTCACAGGTCGAAACGTTGCCATATTTTACTGGGTGCTTGACCAATAAAAGAATCTATTGATTGAAATTTGGGAGACGTGCGCTGCTGTACAACCATGCTTTTTCTGCGGAATACATTACATCAGACTGGGTTTGTCTGATTTTACAGCGTGACACCGCTCCCGATATCGGGATTTGTGCTGCTTCAAATACTTTATTTTTGGATATCCACAGGATATGTCATAAATGTCTGATAGATGCAGGTCCCCCTAGAACGGGGCCCCCTAAACCCCGTTATACCACTGTTTTACCGTTGGATTTCCGACCATGTTAGATGAAAACAGCATAGCTCATTGAGCTACGCTGTTTCTGAAAGTCTCATAGGAGTGAATGGCAGTTACAGAAACAGCGTAGCTGTATCTTATGAATAAGATTGCATCTATTGATAAGCTTTGGGACCCGGTTCTTTTTGAGAAAAGGTGGAAAATTTGGTCTAGTCAGTTTTTGATGTCGTGTTTTTTTTTTCCTCTCGACGTCTGAAGATAGTAGGGATGTCTGTATTATTTCTGATTTTGGACCTTAATTTTGTGGGTTTTGTATTGTTATATTATTTTATGATTGGATTGCCATAGAATTGGAAAAAAAATAAAAACAATAAAATAAAGAATGCAATAAATACATTTGGATGGATGAGATGAGCCAATTTGACAGCAAAAATGTTTATGTTCAAATATAATTCTATACCTTCTGCTGCACAATAAATGGGAGAATAAACTGGAATCCCCTGACATACACCGTCCTTCAGAATCTGTCGATCCAAGTCACTGCCTCCACTTTCCACGGCCAGAATCACCTGTAACTTGGGCCACACCTTCTTTGCAATCCCATGAAATCCTTCTTGGAACTGAGAGCGAAGTTCTGCAGCTCGGGTAGCATCTGGGACTAACACGTCTTCTATTTGTTTTCTGGTTTCTAGAGAAACCTTAAGTTCTGAACTAAGACGTCCTTTCTGAATATCAGTAACCAGAGACTCCCAACAATCCTCCAAAATGGAGAAGACATGGCGAATAAGCCAGAAAAAGTTGGCTTCAAGTATTCTTAGGTCTGGGTCCCTGAGAGAGAAGAGCAACTGAGTGTAAAGTATCTCATGATAAGACATGGTGGGATGGACTGGTACTGGAGCACAATAGAGGTCCTTCATAAAATTTGCTGAGAAGGTAGATGGATATGGAATAATGGGAATCCCAGCATCAGAGTGGTGGAGAGTAAGTGGATATGTGAACTTGAACACTTTTTCCAAGGCTCCAGGGAAAGTGTTGTTAATGATTTCCAGATATACAGCTGCTCCCTAGAATATGAAACAGCAGTTTAGAAAGGTAATGCAACAAGTATTGACTGTAATATAAGATATGGCAGATCCTTAAGGTGTATTCCAGCATGCGGTGTACATTTTACAGAGCTTACTTCGTTTGGATTTACTATGAGGGATCCATGGTTTATAGAACATACAGACTCTAAAAGTGGGCTAGTTCTAAGGAGAGCTCATATGGAAAATAAACCAAAAAAAATCCCTCTTTAGGTACATACCATGGTATACCAATATAACATAAACACCTATCAATGTATACCATAATCCAAGTAGTAGTCCAACGCAAATTGATTCAATAAGGATATATTGCATTCAATAGAAAATACCAACAACTGTCAATAAAAACAGTTAAAATACATAAAAACCAAACTGAGGTAGTGCTCAAGGATCAAAATATAAATGGTCACAGGTTCAAAAATACATAAGCTGACAAGTAAAGAACCCCACGACAAATGCAGCCCAAAGAAACCCTTTATAGTTAAATATATAAAATACAGTTTCCGCATCAAGTGAGGGACAAGAAACCCTAGTTAAGGTACAAATGACAATATAAACAGTACATAGGATAACAGTACCATTATTTCAGCATATATAACCTAAAAGATGTCTTAAAAGGCACATAGTGTTGCCAATACAACTAGTGACACATTCCAAAAAAACCTCTAGAGACCACCACCTCAGGACTCCATATGGAAAATAGCTTTGATTCTCTGGCTACATAGCTACATGATGCATTAGGGAGAGTTCACACAGAGTTATTTGACGGGGAAACCGTGGGGCAAAACGCACCAAAAAATGGCCAAAAATGCCTACAATTGATTTCAATGGGAGGCGTCGGCGTTTTTTTCCCGCGAGCGGACAAACCGGCTCGCGGGAAAAAGAAGGGACATGCCCTATCTTCGGGTATTTACGCCTCTGCCCTCCCATTGACATCAATGGGAGGCAGAGAAAGCGTATTTCGCGGCACTCAATGGCCGCGGGCGAAAAAAGCAGCGAAAATCGGCGTGCAGGAAGAGGAAAATCTGCCTCAAAATTCCGAACTGAATTTTGAGGCAGATTTTCCTCCTGCAAAAAACTCTGTGTGAACCCAGCTTAAGGCTATGTTCACACGGAGTATTTTGGGGGAGGAATATCTGCCTCAAAATTCAGTTTGGAACTTTGAGGCAGATATTCCTCTCCCTGCACGCCGATTTTCGCGGCAATTATCGCGCTGTTTTTCGCCCGCGGCCATTGAGCGCCGTGGGCATAAAACAGCGAGATATACGCTTTCTCCTGCCTCCCATTGAAGTCAATGGGAGGTCGGAGGCGGAAGCGCCCGAAGATAGGGCATGTCGCTTCTTTTTCCCGCGAGGCAGTTTTACTGCTCGCGGGAAAAAGACGCCGACGCCTCCCATTGAAATCAATGGGAGGCGTTCTCAGGCCGTTTCTGCCGAGTTTTGCGACGCGGTTTCCGCGTCAAAAAACTCGGCAAAATACCCCGTGTGAACATAGCCTTAAAGCTAGTGGACTTGACCAATCTGTACCTTACTTAGCTGAAGAGTCAACCTGTGATATATTCATATTCGTTCTTTAGAAATCTACTTCACCAGATTAGTTCTCTGGTGTCTAAACTACTTTAATCTACCAAATTACTATATAAAGGCCACCGCATATTTATAACCCCATAAAAAAAAAAACCGACAGAATTGTTGACACATGCAAATTTCTCAACACAACATATCATACTCCATCAGTTTCCCAATTCACGCACAGAGCCAGAAGACCGTTATACCTGAAGAAAACGTTCAGTTGCAGTCTTTTTACCGATAGGGACCATAGTGCGGTTTCCAGAAGTCGATGCAGTTGCCACTAAGATGAAGGGTCTTCCCTGTACCAATATATTTTCTTCTCCCTGTGATGTGCGCTGTAAATAGTCTTTATAGTCGTCATACTGGGTCAGAGGGTGTTTCTTCTGAAATGAGGACACATCTGCAAGGATGATATTGCAGGAAGATGTTACCTTATTATATGTGCACAAACTCCTAATGCAATATAGTGACGGGCTAGGTAATGCCTTAAAGAAGCATCCTCCCTCTCTTAATGCAAAGGCAACTCCTTTATAAACATTTATACAGAGAAAAAGCGGAGTATGGAGCCGTGTATATAAAAATATAACAAAATTTTATTGATCACAGAAATAAGACAAACATTATTTAAAAAGGTACATATTGGATAAGAAGACTATGTTACAAAGTATAACATGAAAAATAGACTTACCATATATTTACAACAATACACTGTATGTTATAGTTCTCAGTTTTTTTGTTTTGTTGATTTTTTTTGTAAATATCTGGAATGGGTGGGATCAATTACTCCAGCAGAGGATTAGTTAAATGTCACCTTACATTTTCTCTGTGTGAGGGTATGTTCACACATGCACGTCCGATACGCCTGAAATTACGGAGCTGTTTTTAGGAGAAAACAGCTCCGGAATTTCAGACGTAATATCATGTGCAGGCAGAGAAACGAAGTACTATGCACACCAATATGGAATTATTTATCCAAGTAAATAATTTATTTATTTGTAGCCAGTGACAGTGCGTGCGACGTTTCGGTCAAAACCTTGACCTTCCTCAGGCACTTTAGTCAATGCTGGTCCTGCGTGGCTGGCGCTGTAAGATTGGCGGGTAACCGCTGTGTGAGGCCGGCATTTTTCGCAGTGTCCATTACGGACGTAATTGGAGCTGTTTTTCTATGGAGTCAATGGAAAACGGCTCCAGTGACAGGCACTTCTTTGACACGGGCATCTTTTTTACGCGCCGTCTTTTGACAGCGACGCGTAAAAAAAATTACAGTCGGCACAGAACATTGTAAAGCTCATTCAAATGAATGGGCAGATGTTTGCTGCCGCTTTGGAGCCGTATTTTCAGACGTAATTCGAGGTTAAAACGCCCGAATTCCGTCCGTAAATAGGGTGTGTGAACCCAGCCTTAGCTGCCCAATGAGGAGCGCGCTCTGCTTGTACGTTGCCCTAGGTGTCGTCTGCCTCGTTCCCGTCTCCTTTAGAGCACTGCGCATGTCTGGTATTGCTGTATGCGTCAGGAACCCGGATGTGCGCTACAGCGCTGGACGCCGGAAGTGGGGCATGCCTCACTTCCGGTCGCGTCGGGAGATATGCGCCGGAAACTCGTTTGGCAGAGAAAACGATAGGACACACCTGGGTCTGGCTCTATTTAAGGCTATGACTGTAATAAGACACTATGCACCACCTGAGGAAGCACACACCGCGAAACGTGCGTTGGGGTTCTATACATGGTATCCAGGCTTCCACGATTGTTGATGTGGGTAAGGTTCCTTGATTTTTTTTTTTGACCATCCAGGACCATTGTGTCCATAATTTGATGGGTTTTTCATGAGGTGATCCCCATCTGTCGAGTTACATACCACCCATTTCATATACCCTTACTATGAGGACTATAACATACAGTGTATTGTTGTAAATATATGGTAAGTCTGTTTTTCATGTTATACTTTGTAACATTATAGAGTCTTCTTATCCAATATGTACCTTTTTAAATAATGTTTGTCTTATTTCTGTGATCAATAAAAATTTGTTATATTTTTATATACACGGCTCCATACTCCGCTTTTTCTCTTTATAAAAGATTTTACCTTATGTTTGCAGTGTAATAGACAGTAAAGAACTTTAAGACATATTTCAGGAAAAGAAAAACAGCAAGCTCAATAACGCAAGACCTGCAAGATCTACTGCACTATACCTCCTTTTTATTGCTGTCAGTTGCAACACTTTCGGGTTTCGCTGGAAAGCCATTTTAGTATTAGGGTAAGTTCAAATGCAGTGTAAACATTGCCAAATTTCCGTCCGGATTTTCTGTGAATAAATTTTGCAGCGATTTGACGAGACAAATTGATATGCTGCGGATTAAAAAGCCATACAGCATGTCAATTTCCGCACGACTTCAGTGGTGTTTTTTTCTGCATCGTGTGGAGATTTGTTGATCTCAGCCACTTTGCTGCTACTGTAATACGCTGCAAATTGTCAGCACAGAAAACATATATTGCATCTACTGTAACTCTCGGATAACCCCTTTAAATGAAAATGTAGCAAAGACCAATCCATTCAATAGTTTTCTGTAATATCTTGGGGCGAAGACAATACTTACCTTGTAAGTCTCTGAAATTGTGCTTGAGACCATACTCTGTGTTTTGATGCTTTTTCAGGGATTCCAATAGTAGCTTATCCTGTATATCATGAGTATTACATGTGTCCCGCTCCAAGTTCTTTCTGTGTTTCTCCCTTGACAGAACCTTGAGGCTCCACTGACGCTTCAGCTCAGCCATCCATCGATTTACTCTTTTGCCGTTCCATAGAAGAAGCAGGAGGACACTCCCACAGGTCACCAAGGTAATAACCAAGAAATACATTGTCCTAAATTACAAAACTATGTGGATTAGTCATGTCAGATGGTAAAATAGGTGACCGATTTCAAATTCCTAAATTGACACACAAGAAGCTTTCTATAGCCCTTGGTTGGCATCAAAAGTAATAAGAAGGTTGTGGCCACATGGACATTTAAAGAGGATCTGTCATCAGACAATGAGGGCAGCAAAGTATGGAGACAGCTCTGCTCTCCAATTAGCCATAACGGCACATAGGAGAGCGGACACGTGTCGATTGGCTAATAGGAATGTTTAAAGAATACACTGGATTCATAGGAGTCCGGCATATTCTTGAGGGGAGCGCTCCTGCCGCCTCGCCCCAGTGATAGACGGGCGGCTGTGTATCCAGAAACACAGCAGCCAGCTGTCAATCACTGCCATATAGGGAATATGCTGGAGTCCGAACTATGAATACGGTGTATTCTTTCTGCACTCCGGCAGCTTTCCACTCACAACACAGGGTTAACCATACAGCTCATTTTGGTGGTGCATGCCAAATAGATATAGTTCCACAAAACTTGAATGTAAAGATGAATATAAGCGGCACTCGCAAATAAATGTAAAACGGCTTTATGCAAATAATGCCAGCGTACTGCACAGGACGACAGATTCCTTGGCCTATGGCCGTTTCACCTGATGTCACGCTTCCTCGGAGGCCCTGAGGACAACACGTGAAACGGCCGTAGGCCAAGGAATCATCCTCCTGTGCAGTATGCGGACATGATTTGCATAAAGCCGTTTTACAGGATTCGTGAGTGCCGCTTATATTCATCTTTACATTCAAAAACATTCTTTGATTGCTCCTATTAGCCAAAAGGCACCACATCTTTTCCTTGTGCTCTATTGACTAATAGAAGAGAGGTCCCGTCCCCATACTATACTGCCCTTATATATGGCAGCATAGTCTGGTGATTTTACTTTAAGATACAGGAATCCATAAGATACCTAATGGAATAGCATGTAGATTGTGCTTCCTGTACAGCCCCTAAGGCGAAGTTAAGGGGTGCTGCAAGCTGTTTGTCCAGTCCTCTAAAAAGGATGTACTGGTGACACTTCTGAGGGAGAGCCTTGTCAGTCAGCGGCTCTAATACATCAGTAGTGCCGAGCCTTTCGGTCTGCAGTCCCATGGATTTTGAAATGATAGGTTGGAAAAAAAAAAACTAACGTCTAATGCGGTGGCCAGATTTCAATTTTTGCTAGTCTGATTCTATATTTCCCCGGGAACATAAGGGTCACAGAAAACTAGCAGCCTCATATATACCCCCTCAAATAACTTTTGTTAACAATAACAAATAATTTCAGGGTCGTATTTTAGTGCTGTGCATCATTACAATTGACTATGGGGAAAACTTATCAAAAGTGGTGCAAAGGAAAGATCTCTCCTGTGTTATTTAAATCTCTGAGTTGTAAAGAACCGTAATACGGCACCTATAGAAGTCTATGAGCCCGCACTGTATTTTCGTATGCCTTTGATTGCGAATTAAGTTTTTTCTTTCAGATTTGGTATAAATCCAACAGAAAATAAATTGTGCCATGTTCCATCGAACGCCGTATTGAGGCATTTTCGCTTTTATGGGAGAACATGTCAATAATACGGAGCCAAACAGAAGCACCATACAGCTGCACACAGAACGCCTGTTGTCCCATATTAAGCAGACATTGGCCTCCGTACAGTCTCTGCCATGTTCTTTGCGCCTAATACTAACAAATGGTCTGAAAAACCTCTGGCCGCTGTGACCGGTCTTTCCGTGTTCCCGTTATACTACAGACCTCTGCCACTCCCTGTTGCTCCTCTGACAGACAAAATTGAAGTGTCTTAGGTCTTACTACAAGGCTGAAAAAATGGCGCAGCGGTTTGATAAATATAATGCACGGTACCTGAACAATTCTCAGGACCGGGTTATCCCAGTTTTTCACTTAACACCAGTGATAACGCATTCTGGCTGTCTTGCCAAGCCTCCTCCTCCGTTTTTTACCTCGTACTACCCACCCCTTAGGACTCGCCCACAAAGCCTGCCATCTATTCCACCACACACTTCGTAGGAGAGTTTCCATTTTATTCATTTTGGCTGCCATTATGGTAACGAGGCCTGTATTTGAGTGTTAAGTTTAAAGAGAAACTTTCACCTGACCATACACGTGCAGCATGTAATAGCCAGGGCTGCACAAACCCTGGGGCACTTTAATTATTTTTCCTACCCTCCTCCGTTACTTAGATATCGGTGCCGTTATATTTGGCACCCGATATTTAAATAAACCCCTGAACGGTCGATGGGGAATGTAATGGCAAGGGGTCGTGTAACATCGCTGTGACACGGTCCAATCAGCTATGGACAGTGCCACAGAAGGAGCTGGGTCAGCGTGTGCGCGCGCGGCTTGGAGCTGTGCGTGCACTCACTCTTCAGCTCTCGGCAGACATGGTTCTCTCGCGAGAGATCAGTCTTGTACTTGTCTGCCGAGAGCTGAAGAGCGAGAGCGTACGCGCACAATTGCAAGTTGCGCACACAACTGCGAGCTGCGTGTACACAGCTCCGAGCTGCGCGTGCTCTCCTCTCTCCAGCTCTTGCTGCGGCACTGTCCGTAGCGGATTGGACAGGGTCACAGCGATGTTACACGCTCCATTGACAGTTTCCATTTCTTCAAAAGCCGTGGCCCAAATTTTGCAACTATGGCAGAACTAGTGACGTTCTCCAGGTCAATACTGGTGTCATGTCAGTTATATGTATCACCAGAACTCTCCTAACATGATAGGTGACCACATGGGCCCCACAAGAGTGGCCATTCTGTGAAGTCAACTCCTGCGCCAGGTCTGTTGCTAAGCAGCTGCCCAAACTCATGCGGGCAACGTCTAGGAAGCTCAGCACTTGAAGAGAATGCTCAATTATAATGAAAAAATTCGGTTATTATCAAAATTTACCTCAAAATATGAACTTTCTGTTTTCATTACTGACAAAACCATATAAAACAGTATTGCCAATATAGTCCCTTACATACATTTATATCAACTCCCTGATAAAGAGCAGAACGTGGCTGTAGCCGGACACTGCGTAGTGGCCCTCACACACGACACATCCCTCCTCCCCGCGCCCAAATTCCAGTCAGAATTTTTACTTACTTCCCAGTTCAAAGAAATAGAGACGACTAAACGAAACCACTCCCCTTTCACGACACGTGCTCCGAACCGCATCCAATGAGAGGAAAGATAGCGAAAAAAAACTTAAGGAGCCATCATTGCTGGTGGCAAGGTTTCTTCTGTACAAACTACTCCATGGAGTTTAATGAGCAGCCATGTTTGTTGATGGCAGACCACGGGGACAGCTGTGTTTACATTAGTATATCCAGGCACAAAAGCTGCCAAGGCAGTAGTATGTGGGCCACCATTGTACCGGAATATTATTCGGATCGGAAACCACCTACGGGACATCGTCTGTTATATGCTAGGCAGTAAATGCAACTGTGAAAAGTTCGCGCAAAATAAAAATAAACATAAGAATAATGCAGTATTGTATTTGATGTATTCCCCATTATGACCACTAGATGTCCTCAGCTGTCAGCTCCTGTAAAGTGCATACTGCATAGCATAGAACAGTGATGACGTATGACAGTAAGGAAATGACTAGGAGCATCTGAATTAGGGCTAAAAGCACAAAAACTTCAGAATCAGAATTGCATTACCACATATAGATATCATACTATTCATGTACATAAATACTGCAAAATAAGTTATTATTCCTGGTTATTTGGTATTGCTATAGTAAGGCCTTATACACACCACACGGCCGAGCTGTGTGCATAGGGGCTGTATGGCGGCACACAGCATCACGATCGTTTCACAATACCATGCAGTAGGAGCCCCATGTGCCGCTATATGGTACTCCAAACCTCACCGTACTCCGTGGATATTCTCCCACTAGAACAGACATGGGCAAACTACGGCCCGCGGGCCACATACGGCCCGTTAGGCTTTTTAATCCGGCCCGCCGAACTTGTCCAAATTATAGTAAAAACCTCCTTTTTTTTCCCCTTTCCCTGCAATGCCCACGTTTTCCCAATAGATGGCGCACTCAAAACACATTGACCGTTGTTAATGTGGCGCGTATTTCTCTTTATTTCACTAATTAACACGCCGCACATCGCTCTTAATTTAAATTTTCAGCTGCAGGTAGGATATTTAATACAGCCTATGTCTGTGTGCTTGGCAACGATACACGTGTACTGTTTGCGCGTGAAGGCGAGGGTGTCCGTGGCGAGTTTGTAGAGCGCGCGGTCAGGACAATCCATCCATGATTTTGCGGAGTTTAACACAAGTAGATATTATTGAGCTTGAGTATTTCGTTGTGTAATAATATGTTTTGAATGTTGAAAGTGATTCCATTTTTCAATAAATGTTGATTTCTTTAACTTTGCACCTTCGATTGAAACTTTTTAAAAAGAGACGCAATCTTGATAAATCACAGTGCGTATGTTATTTTAATCTATTTACATTTCCTCCTCCCAGTATCTGCGAAATAGTATGTAAATGCCATATCTTGCATATTCCTTGAGACAAATTTATTAACTGATAAGGGCTATTTTTCACATTTGAAAGACAGTTAATAAATTGGGTTGTAGTGTTCTTACTGTGCTATGAGGTTTGCACACACTACATTTAATGCTTTAGTATATCCGGCCCAAACACTCCCTCCAAATGCTCCTGGCCCGGCCCCTCTGTCAAATTTTAGAACCCATTGTGGCCCGCGAGTCAAAAAGTTTGCCCACCCCTGCACTAGAATCAATGATTTTGGTGGAGAATGTGAGCATAGAAAGGGGAGAGAAAGAGGAAGTGGCGATCCACTAGGTGATAATGTTTTTGTGGGAACAAATATCAGTGGAAAGTGTCTTTTCTTTGGACTCGCCTAGTGCAGTTGTAGGCACAATCCTACTGCTTTGCGTCTGAGTCTATACAAACCATCCAGCTTTCAAGTATCGCAAAAAGGGGCAACAATTGCGGCAATTTTTTTCCCTTTTAAGCAATGCCTCTAATCCCACCCGGCCCCCACACAGTATCATGCTCCCATAGTGCCTCCCACACAGCATAACGCCAATAGCTGCCCCCACACAGTATCCAGGAGGAGCCGCTGACGTCACTGTCCATATATGGACAGTGACATCAGAGACTCCCTCCAGGAGCGGATTCCCCGGCAACGCCTTGGCCGAGGATTCCGCAGCAGGAAGAGCTACTAACATCACTGTCCATATATGAACAGTGATGTGAGTGATTCCCTCTAGGAGCGGAATTACCGGCCACAGCGTCAGCAACACTCTGGCAGGGGATTCCGCTATATGGGGAGCCACTGACGTCACTATCCATGTATGGACAGTGACGTTGAGTGCTTCCCTGGGCTCAGCGCTTAAAGTAGCGCTGTGCCCAGAGAGTCCTCTGTACTAATGCTGAAGCAGGGAGCTGATGGTTCCCTGCTTCAGCCTTGGGTTCAACTGTATCTGCGTCCTGGGTACACATATACAATTGACTCCGTTATGGTGCTTATTGACAAATTAATAGAACACACATCACAACGTGCTACTAACGACCTTTTTTCTATTATTAGTCGACTACACTATAGTTTCCGCTAAAAAAACCAGAAAACTTAGGTAACGGAGACAAACCATTTGCAACGGAAGCATTACCGCTGAAATCAATGGTAATGCAAACAGAAGCTTTGGTTTCCGTTTGCCTTTCCAACCATGGGTTCCCCCAATGGAAAGCTGCAACGGAGCCCATGAACGGAAACCAACGATGACGTGAACACAGCCTTAGGCCTCATTTACACGAGCGTGTGTGTTTTGCGCGCGCATAAAACGCAGCGTATTGCGCGCGTTGGCATTGCGTTTTGACTGCGTATACACAACGTTGTTGCGTTTTAAACGCGCGCACGACTAGCGTTTGCAATGCGCGTCAAAAACGCAGAGGGGATTAATGGCAAGCCAGCCTACAAATAGGCCAGCTGGCCCAACCCCTGCTTGCTGGGAGAAGCAGGTTTAGCACCTTAATCTCCGCCTCTGCCGAGCTCGTCGAAGTGTGGAATGTGCCATTGGCATTATGCAGAACAGGTGGCGTGTATTTCTGACGACAATGCAATTGTCCATGCAGAATGTGACACGTGTTATAGAAGCGTGTGTCGGGCTGCATAACTTCTGCCGCATTAATGATGCTACCTTTGATGCTGAATATATCATAACACATGCAGGCAGCAGCCACACTGTCCCGGTTATTCCTCTCGGCCGATCTCTTTCATCCGGCCTTCGCGTGAGGGATACTTTGCCGGCATATTTTGAGTGTCGATCAGGAGCCGCCCCGTGGGTGCGTGATGACCTTTGCAGGGTTCTCTGTTGTTTGGTGGCTTCACTACACACGTCACATGTGGCCAGGGTTTTTTTTGGGGTTTGTGTTGGGTTAGGGACTTGCAAAACAAGAGGACCCTTGACGCGGGTTGCGAGCTTACATCTGTCGGGGGTTTGAGCAGGACTTTTGAAAGTTGGCAACCTTCTTTCTGGAGATAGAATGATGTGCGGCCTAAAGTTAGGAAAGTCCAATTGCAAGTGTACTTAGTTTGCTTCGGGGCCCATGACAGCACCTAAACATTCGCACCTCTTGGAAACCATGTCAAACCCCGAGAGATGAACTAAAATCTCATATCACGTGTGTATGCATTGGGCCCAAAGGCCAGAAGTGTGAGAGGGTATAGCCAAAGGAAATGTGGCTCAAACATTGTGTTGAGGGGTATCAATGAAAAACAACACGAAAGCTAACCAATCAACATCCATTTTTTTAATAATGTGTTTGGAAAACACACAAACATATGGCATAACCAACAAAAACACCAACATGGTGTATAATATACATCAAAAATACATAAGACGGCGAGTTGCCATCCCTGCATCAAAATCAACTATGGCGTCAAAATATCAGTCCTCCAACACACTCAAAGGTGTTGGTACTGGTGGCCCGGGGACGAATACGCCGGCATTTCAGCACCACTATGCTGGACCTGGAGCTGTGGAGGTTGTTCCTCGCCAGCATAGTGGTGCTGATGTTGCCCGTGGTATGTTGGGGCAGGGAAGTGGGGAGCCATAGGGCGCATATAGGGATGCGGACGTGGCATCTGGGGGCCTGGATGGAATGGGCCCGGCCTCTGGGGCGTGGTGGCCGGCATGGCTAAACTGCGCCACTGCTCAATGGCCGTGAAGCACTGGTTGGGATTGTGGGGCGGTCTGGAGGCGTCGATCAACGTTACGATCGACGCTTGCAGACGGCCCATACGGTCCATGGGGACCGGCCGGAGTAGGGGAACGATGCTGCGCCCAAAGGCATCGTTCCCGTCCTCATCTGCGGCTCGCCTCAGATATTCCAGGACCCGCGTATCGACTTGCCCAGCTGTGGAGGCCTGTTGAGCACGGCGCCGGCGAGTGCGGGCACGCACGGGGCGTTCCTCAGCCGGAGAGGCAACGGCCCGTGCAGACTGGCCAGGGGCGGGGTCCAGGGGTGTCGGCTCGGGGCTAGGGGGCAGGACATGGGCAGCAGGAGGTTCCGGCAGAGACTCTCCAACGTCCGTCTCCTCTGTCGTATCCTCCAAATTGTCGGTGGTTCTATAATGAGAAAATTACGTTAGAACAGAATATAGAACAATGCCCACAACAACACGATGGCAAACAGGACATGGGCGAACACACATTAGACACATGCAAAAGCAGAATCTCTTACGTGCGCTTCGCCATTATGTCCTTCAGGAACATCAGCTGTTTCGTGTACATATAAGGGCGCTTACGCGATCCGCCATCTCCGCTGCGTCCCTTTTCCCCCATTTCACGGCGGAATTGGTCACGGCAGCTCCGCCACAGTGTTTTGATGTCTTTGACTGTTGGAGTAAAAACAAATATCACGCCATAAGAACTATGCCCTCTCACTTAAATGAGGGGCCCTGCACTGCCAATTACGTGGTACACGGTGATGCGCCTGCTCCACAAAAGGTCATCGGGCAAATGCGCGGAAGACACATACAGGGCCCCAGTTCTTCAATAGGGATGACTTTGCATTGACAGAAAAAGCCTGGTACTCACCCGACCGACTGCGGTCCCGGGTTCGGCCACTCTCCCACTCCTGGCCAAAAAGCTCCCTCGCGACCTCCTCCCAGGCGTCCTCCTTCACCGTGCAGTCGTGGTACGCCTCCACGCTAGTGTCCCAAATTGCATGATGGCCCTGGACCAGGGCGATGAGGCGCTCCACGTCCATCCCACGCGGCATGGCAGCAGATGTCAGTGGAAGCTAACTTCTGTCTCCAGTCAATAGCCTTGCCCACTCGCAGTCAAAACGCAAGCACTTCCTGGTTTTTGTTTGCTTTGTCCAGCTTTATAGACTTTTTCATGGACATAACAAGTGATGCGTGATTTTCGCGCATGCAACGCAGGAGCGTCCGTGTCATGCGTGTTTTTCACGCACCCATTGACTTCAATGGGTGCGTTATGCGCGAAAACCGCACGATTATAGAACATGTCGTGAGTTTTACGCAACGCACTCACGCAGCGCAAAATTCACGCATCGTCTGCACTGCCCCATAGACTAATATAGGTGCGTACGACACGCGTGAAATGCACGCGCGTATATTACGCTCGTGTAAATGAGGCCTTACTAAATGTTGGACAATATGTGAAATCGGAACAATGTAACAGAAAAAAATCATATTGATCTTTGAAGATATCTTGCTATGCATGCTTCGTTAAAAGGGTTGTCTGCGAATAGCGCAAAAAACAGCGCCACACCTGTCCATAGGCTGGTATTGCAGTTAATCCCCACTTAGGACTGGTGGTATTCTTTGGGGTGGGGGGGGGGGGGGGGTCATCAGCAATTTTAGAATACATTTCCCAATACACACTGTTATGACATATGTACCAGGATCTCTTATAAATGTTCGGCTAGGAGGAGTCCAATCGATGCGTCACCTTTATCCAGAGAAGATAGGCCCAGTGCTCAGTTTGCAGTGGAGATGTGGCTTTACATGCATGGTCATCCCTCCCCTCATTAGGCTGGGTTCACACGACCTATTTTCAGACGTAAACGAGGCATATTATGCCTCGTTTTACGTCTGAAAATAGGGCTACAATAGGTCGGCAAATATCTGCCCATTTATTTGAATGGGTTTGCCGACGTACTGTGCCGACAACCTGTTAAACGACGACGCGTAAATTGACTGCCTCGGCAAAGAAGTGCAGGACACTTCTTTGCAACGTAATTTGAGCCGTTCTTCATTGAAGTCAATGAAGAGCAGCTCAAGATTACGGGCGTCAAAGACACCTCGCATAATGCGACGAGGAGCTTTTACGTCTGAAACGAGGCAGCTGTTTTCTCCTGAAAACAGTCTGTCTTTTCAGACGTAAAAGACCGTTCTCGTGTGCACATACCCTTATAATGAACAGGAATTACAGCACAGTATACTTGCCAGAATTTCTGTACTTACCATAGACTATAATAGATGACAGCAAGCTCCCTGCTGCAGGCAGCCGACATTGAATATAATGTGAGATCCACCAATAAAGTCCGTAAATGGCTGGGTAACTGAAAACAAATTCTTTTAATATTCAAGAAGTGAGCATATGCTTAAAATTAGGGGTACTCAGCAGGTTTTAGAAACTCATATGGTTCTTGCCCAGCTTTCAACATTAATAATCTTGGAATGAGAAGAATTTTGGCTGAAAGCTGTTTGAGGGGAAAAAATAAAAAAAATAAAAAAAAACAGACCTGCCCGCTAATCTTTTTTTTTTTTGTGTGTGTGAATGGGTCAGAGATCTGTATCTGAAATATTTATCAACAAGTTGAAATACAAATTCAACTTGTCATGTCTACTAGAACAAACACAATCACAAATACTAAACAGCAATGCGACACATAGAAAATGCAGGTTTCAGTGCTCCAGACAAAATAAATAAGCTGAAAATGTTAATACATATATAATGAATGTTATGGCAACAAGGACCGCTTATGTTTTAGACAGTTCGAGCTGACACTCAAGCCTCTAACAACTCCTTGCCTTTCTGATTGGTCTAGCCATCTGTCCATAGCGCTCTGGTGCATTCTGGATGCAGACAGACCAATCTGAGAGAACTATTTTTGATGCCATCTAGGGCCCTGACTATAGTAATTATATTCTTGTTTGTATGGGGAAGTATTTTATATTCTTTTCCATAAGGGGCAATATTATAGTAATAATATTCTAGTCTATTAAGGACAATATCACTAAAACTCTGCCCCCTCTATACAAGAATATAAACTACTATAATAGTGTCCCTATGTACAAGAATATAACAACTATTTCACTGCCCCCTATGGACAAGAATATAGATACACCCACTAAAGCATAGGGGGAATTATTAAAGACCTGTCACTAGGTTGTATAAGTTGAACAGGTTAACTGACCCGAATAGGGCGGTCTCCCTGATTCCAGCACTGTTTTTTTTATTTTCCCTGAACACACCAGTGCGAGAGATATGGCCCACTGTTGTGGTGGCTCTCTATATGCTAATTTGCTGTAGTTAGCCAATGGGGTGGAGCTAGCTTCCCTGCCTCTGATGCGGACCAATCAGCGCAAGGCAGCTTGAGGGTAGTTTACACCCTGTTGGTTAACTACAGCAAAATAGCAATGATGGAACCAAAACAATAGTCTGGAACTGGGGGGGGGGGGGGGCAAGGGAAAAAGAAAAACCGCACTGGAATCCGGGAGACCGTGCTATTCAGGTCAGCTACCCAGTTCAACTTATATGACCTAGTGACAGATCCTCTTTAAAATAGCTTTACTCTTGCCCATAGGGGGCAATATGTAAATGTCATAGGTTCAACGTGGTAATAGGATTACAGTGCCCAGTATATAGTGTAGAGCAGCAGTTATAGACTATCATGCAATATAAAAGATCATGAGGTAACCTTACACCAGATCATGGAGGTAACCTTAAGGCCCATTTACACGGGCCATGATCGGGCAAACGCTCATTCCCAATCATGGCCCCAGGTAAATCGGGCAACGACTTATTTTATCTTTTATGCTGCCTGAAAATCATAGTTGACGGCAGCACATCTCTCCATGTAAAGAGGGGATATACTGCCGACATTATGTAAACTATATGGGGACCAAACGATCGTATTAACGACGGCTCACCCCCACACAGTTTAGATTGGCACGTGTGAAGGGCTTTTAAAGAAGCACCGATCGGCCTCTACTTATCGGTGCTCATTATGGGCACATATCTGCCCATGTAAACACCGCTTTACACTCTGAATGTGACTGGACTGTCTAAATAATCAAGTTTTTCAAGGGAGGTGCCAGGGCTCACAACAAAAGCTCTCTTGCAGGAATTTCGGCTATTTAGATAGATGTCCAGAATGACATCCTACTGAAGGGATGAGTAGCTTGTTACACGTAGCATACGTTCCCCCACGGCTTAGTGGACTCCTTGTTGTTCCTCTCAGGCAGGCAGGAACTGTTGAGTCCTGTGTTTATTCATAAAAGATTTATTTTGTTATGAAACTTTTGGACTTTGTAGAGCTCTTTACTTTTGTAGGGGATATATAAAATATAATGGAGCTCAGGTTTATGAACATGTTAAAAGGATAAAGGACTATAGGTTTTTCTGAAGATAGAATTATACTCCCATTGAATTTAACAATAAATCTATGTGCAGTAAGCTGCTGTTTAGTATAGAGACAGGTCCGCTTTACTATTAGTCCAGACTGCACACAAAAAAGTGCCGTTTAGCTAATAACCGCTAACAAAGAATATAGAGGACTCCGTTATGAGTCCACTTTATTTATGAGAAAGCTCCTCCCTCCCCTCTGATTGATTGACCACTGCTGTGTATCTGAGGTGGGGGGGGGTGTTCCCCTCATAAATAAAGCGGACTCATAACGGAGTCCTCTGTACAGTTTATCATCAGCTATTAGCCAAACTGCACAATATTTGTTTTGTGCTGTTTGGGCTAATAGTACAGCGGACCTGTCTCCATACTACGCTACCCTTAAACAGCGCAGCATTGTACTAGGACAGATCCGCCTTAAATTTTAGTACATACTTATGTTCCATAATTGAAAGGGACAGTCAGGTTGACCGTGATACTACCACAATAACCATTATCAAACCATCCTTTCCAAAAATATTTTATAAAGGCTTAAATATTTCTAGAAGACATCAGGTTATATAATCGCGTTCTGTAAAGAAAAAAAATGAAAGGCACGCCATTAAAGAACAAAAATGTAACCAAGGTTTTATTTTATAATGGAAAATACATTTTATTTCCAAAATAAAAGTCACAGATGCACAAAACACACAATGTAATTTGCTGAATAAAAGAGTAAATATAGAACAGGAAAAATACACTTACAGTAAGGGTCAGGCAAACATGGGATTTTAAGAAGCAGAGATATCTTTCAAACATTCAAGAAGAAAAAAAAAAAAGGTAAGGAAAATCCAAGAATTTCCTATCCATTTCTTAGACTGCAAGTAAGAGGCTGAGGTGACATGGTCGACCTCCTTTTAAATGGCTACTTAAATTTTTTTTAAAAAGTTAAAAAAAAATACTGTACTAACTTTTGACCCACCTATAGCTAATGAGTAGCTAATTTCTATCAAAGCAGATTAAGGTGTGGTATTTCAGAATAAACCCATCGTGTACTGTTAAAACAGAAATACCTCTCCCTTCTACGAGAAATATCCGAGAGCTACAGCAGCCATTTTATGTTCAATTTTCAAAAAAAAAAATTTAAAATGTTGTACTAAGATGGCCAGAAATGTATGTACCATTTTAAGGGAGTATGAGTCATTTTTTGCTTCTTTAAGGCACACCTAACCACGTTAAAGAAATAGTGGCAGGCCATATAACTAAATAGATTCGCTGAGATTAGCGGTGTCATCTGGTTTGTATGTAAATAAAGTTATTTCTCTCCCCGGTAACCTTACACAAAAATCCAACATTCAAAAAAACATCTTGTATCGTGTGTGGAGAGTTGTACTTAAAAAGATATATATGTACATATTTATACATATGTCCTGAGTGCAGCGGTTCATTTTTTTCATCAGTTTGGGTGAGATATATTATTTTTATGAATCTCTATACAACAATAAAACCGTGAGGATGCATTTATTAAATAGTTAACGATAATCTGATCCCATTATCAGCTGATATCACCAGGGAAAATGGCGGATAGCCTTGATTTCTCCTACAAGAACGATGCAGCAGAAATGAGGCACTGCATGGCACCCACTATAATCAATGGGCTATCCATATAATGCACGGATAAGCCGATCCTCCAGAGGGAGAGCTGCTCTCTGAAGTGGCTCCCGTGTCTTGCTAATTGAGGCGGGGCTCGAGTGGGGAGCCTCCCCCTCTCTACTACATCAGTATGTCCTAATAGGGTACATGGAAAGGGGGTTGTCTAAAGCAAACAACCCCTTTAAGAATCCAGCAGAGGTTGAGCTTGAATCTGAGAGAAACTGTATACAAGAGATGAGAAGTTGTCGACTCAGCCCTATTCTGACATGACAAAAATTTCCAGCAATTCCTGATAATTGACCTGCAGTCAGGATAGGGCATGGACTACCAAGTATTTGGCCTTCTTTATTAATCTGTTTTACCTCTACTTTTTTTTTTTTAATCATAGGAAAGAAGCAAAAATATAAAAAATCTCAGGAACAAAGGAAACATGACAGATTTGACTAGTAATGATTTAAAACCTTTCCTGTTGTTGCTTAACCTATAACCAAAATATTATATACATATACACAGTAGCTAAATAAAAAAACCAGCGTGGTATATAAGAGAAGTGAGAGGTTATGGTCTGGTTGTGTATTTGCAGTGATGATAATCTGTTTGTTATCTGGCTACAAGAAGAAAATACAGATGCCAACTTTGAAGGAAGTGGTATCGCCATAAAGAATTGATGAAAAACAAAACAAAAAAAACAAGAAGAGGTGAGGAGATCTTAAAGAGTAACTACACTTTCAAACTTTTGGTGGAGGTCTGGGGTTCTGAGACCCTCACCGTTGCTGAAACAAAAGGCTGTGATCGTCTCTACCTGCCAAGCTGTAGACGGCTCACATATGCGTTCTATGGGAGGAGTCTTCAACCCAACGACTAGCGCGGATCACAGTTTGATGAAAGTGTATTTCCTATTTAAAGCTAAATCCAGAATTGCACAATTTCTAATAATCTTATAAAAGGAAGGCACAGACAGAAGTGTGTGTGTCATTCCTGACCAAACCAAACTTGCCCTCAGGCCTTAGCGATAAATGGCAGCAATCCAGGGACATCCATAATTCTCCACAGGAATACATTATTTTTTTGTAAAATGTGACAGCTTAGGCAATCTACACCAATTCCATTATCTATCATCCTAGCAAAAGTCAGTCATATGAAAGCCTCAGTTTCTGAACTGCCTCTTCATGGGTGAACGGAGAATGTCTATGCCCAGTTTGAGTCATTGTCATTAGCTCCGTCCATTACATGCAAGTTATTAGACAGTAGGAAGCTGGCAGTGGGCCCCCTTATTGCCACAGGTTGCACATAAGATGATATGTCCACCCCTGGTACAGACAGCAGAGAAGGAGGAAGAGCAACTTGGCAGAAGTCATGCCATCCCGCATCCATGCCAGCTGGTTGTACTAATCAGATTGTTAGGTGAGGAACTTCTTTAATGTAGGGAAGAAGTGGAAAGATATTTGCACCACTGACAAGCCCAGGCTGGGGTCCACCATCATCCGTGTGGGGTTTAAAGGCGACCTTTGTGCCCCCTCAGCAACCTAACTGCTCAGTCCAGCATAGACGTGATCACGTATGTGTCTTGGGAATGAGAAGTATATGATTGTATTCCAGTACACCGATACATCAAGTCTGGTTCGACATGAAGTTACCAGCATACTGTATTCCGAAACACCATATTACTAGCTACATATTTATCAGATAGAGGAACAAGTCACATTATACATATTAAAAATATATATTTTTCTGCATGGCTTTTCATATAACATAGATATTAAGCGTTGGGTTCTATGTTAATAATGTGCAAAATGACTTCAGAGTCACAGTTGTGTTTCTGTTATATGCAAATATCTAGCACTACACCTAGCATGGCCACCTCTACTGGAATTGGTATATGTTGGGTGCTAAACTAGCCGCGGTGTGTTCCTTTAGCCAGGTACCCATTCCCGACCGCCTAGCTGATGCCCCCCCCCCCCTCCTCTAGAGGGAGAAAAGGGTTATATGAAATTAGAAAAAGGTCTTCCTTTTTTCCCAGAAATAGTGGCCCTATTATCCATGGGCTGTGTCTGGTAATACAATAGAGCTCCATTACTTGGGTATTCTCAACTTAGACATTTATGGTATAGTCACAGGATATGTCATACATTTCTGAGAGATGCAGTCCCAGCTCTGGGATCCGCACCTATATCAAGAGTGGGAGTTACCCAACCCCTGTTTCGCATAGTGAGGCTGCCGCTGGCCGCAGATTCCAGGCAGGGACTAGGGGAGAGGGGGCTTCTCCAGTCTACCCTATAGGAGTTAAGGAAACAGTCGACCCCGTTTTGCCTAGCGAGTAAGTAACCCCCTCCCTCTGCTTTTGAGTGGTGGCTATAGTGGTCTCCTAAGGGTTATGCAGAGTACTATAGTAGGTTGTCCTCATTTACCAAGCCCGGCTTCACATCAATATTATGTTCTAATAACACTGAACTAGAGGATGCAGGTACACCTACTTAATGGACTTATTAAGTAGATGTAACTCGTGCCAATCTGGAGGCTGCAAAATAGCTTGACCCTCTTAGTAGAGCTGAATGGGGTCACGTTATATACTCCACATGGTCCATATAGTGGGCACAATCAGCTTTGACAGGGCATTGTACACATGCTCTAAACTAAATGGAGTCTGACCTGGTGATGGGTTCCCTTTAAAATGGGTCTCTTATGGTATATGAATAAAGAATGATGTTCAAATGTACAAAAATATTTTTCAGAATAGTCAAGAAAATTGTAAAGATGTTTGCTGGTCACTTTTTATATGGTCAGAATTCTCACAGGATCGATGTACGTTCTGCCCAAGACTATCTGAGGTCTTAGGGAGATTCCTCTTGCGTTTGTTACATGCCATGCAGCACTTGTGTTGTGGTTGTAGTAATGTATTATAATATTACATGAGCTGTAATACATTCATAGAGGTCTTTTGACAATGTCCTCAATATAAATGAGGTGCTTTTAGAAAAGTGGGGGGGAAAAAAAATGAATAAAATAGAAACAATTCATATAATTAGTTATATTTCGAAGTATATCTATATTTAATGTTCAATAAACTTAAAACCCTGATAAATCCTAAATAGGGTTTATTTATGTTAGCCCTCTGTGATCTTCTAACCCTTTCCATACTGGGACTCAGATATGGAGGAGAACTCTCTACATATTTTGTGAAGTAAACATGACTGACATTTAGCATGATCTGAATCTTCATAGCCTTTACACGGCTTGTGGCTTATCGCTGTGCAACCTTTCACAATCCACTCAAGCAGTGTAATGGTAATATTGACATGAAGATAAAAATCCGTAAAGGGGCTACCGACCTACTCTTACCCCATATAGTATAGTGAAATTCTCTCCTGTCACAACACCAGTTGGCAGCCATAAAGGGCTTTTAACTTCCAGGATGGGGATGCTGTGTTCAGTTCCTGGTCATTACAACACTTATACGCAACTCTGACATGTAAATGGAACTGAAGACAGAGTCCATTCCTGTGCTGCAGATTTAAAGCTCAATATGACTTGCATCATCAGAAAAAAGGAAGGCTACCTGAGGAATTGAGAGTAAGTTCAAATGTGGACAAAAACCTTTAAATGGGTAATAGAATTGAAAGTATTTGATGTGAGGATACGGTTTTGTTGTCAAAAAGTACCATTAAAAAAAATAAACCTATTTATCACCATGCACAAAATACCAAAATTAATTTTTGTGAAAACAATCCACATTTTGATTTTTGGAGGCAGTGAGGCGTGGGCTAGGATTACATCAGGATTGGGCATGGGGAATCCACTGGCTGTTATCCAAGGGTCTCCGGAGCAGCTCCTCCACATGCCTTGCCACATCCATACTATCATCTAGGTCAAAGTCTCCATCAGGATCCAAAACAGAGTCAGGACTGCAGGGAAAAAGAAAAAGTGCTTAAAACAGTCAATGAGCCATCCAAGAAGAATAAAGTGAAGCAGGCATTACAAGCTTCATAATCACATTAAATTGGAAACCGTGAAGCATCTCAGAGACTCTAGACATTCTTGAAACCTTTCAGAGCTACTTAGGCTTCCATTACTAGAAATCTTCCAAATAAAGCTTCTGCTATGGAACCAGTGATTTCAATGTTGCAGTAGAACAAGTCTCGTATGGAAGAACCCCAGTAGGTGAAGTAACCAACTAGTTCTGAAGGGGTTCAGAGTGTCACTGAATATTTAATTTGGGAACAGCTGAGGACTTGGTTCACTGTAATAGGTCAGAAGATTCCTCAATAAACTGTTGGAGCTTATATGAACCACTATTGGAAAAATCATTCTTGGGTACAGGGAAGCTCTTCCTGGTGCGATGTATAAGCCATGTAGTCTAAAACAATCAGATGCCCCCACAACCTTTTCTCCTGATGGAAGAACCCCAGTAGGTGAAGTAACCAACTAGTTCTGAAGGGGTTCAGAGTGTCACTGAATATTTAATTTGGGAACAGCTGAGGACTTGGTTCACTGTAATAGGTCAGAAGATTCCTCAATAAACTGTTGGAGCTTATATGAACCACTATTGGAAAAATCATTCTTGGGTACAGGGAAGCTCTTCCTGGTGCGATGTATAAGCCATGTAGTCTAAAACAATCAGATGCCCCCACAACCTTTTCTCCTGATGGAAGAACCCCAGTAGGTGAAGTAACCAACTAGTTCTGAAGGGGTTCAGAGTGTCACTGAATATTTAATTTGGGAACAGCTGAGGACTTGGTTCACTGTAATAGGTCAGAAGATTCCTCAATAAACTGTTGGAGCTTATATGAACCACTATTGGAAAAATCATTCTTGGGTACAGGGAAGCTCTTCCTGGTGCGATGTATAAGCCATGTAGTCTAAAACAATCAGATGCCCCCACAACCTTTTCTCCTGATACTTTTTCTGTACAAAAAAAAAAAAAAACTGAAAAACTGCAGCTTCTTCATCCCCCTCCTCCCAGTCTTCTACTTAATATCTAATACTAAACTGAGCTTTTTTTTTGTGACGTCGAAGGATTCTCAACATTTACACTTTTGCTTGCAATAGTTTGTATCATCAGGAGTAATAAATTGCTTTTGAGCAGACACGGAAAGCCACAGCTGGATGCCAGATGAATTACTGAATTGTCTTGAACAGAGAACCCAAGAACACAATGGGCTTGAATGTCACTTGTGGGAGTGTGTAGCCGGCTACAGCCTTCAAAACTAGTACTCAATGACAAGCATCAGGGGCAAAGGCAACATCATATACCATATATAAAATGAATGCATGACAACGTATAACTTACTTCTGCTGGTACAAGTTATAGTGTGACGGAGTACAAACTGCAGGGGATGGCGCCTGGTCCATGTAGCTGCTCGGTGGGATTATATCGGTGGCCACAAACCTTACGAAAAACAAACAAAATAATCCTAAACCACTGATTCTTAACAAAAGTTATTATGACATGATGTAAGTTATGTCCATACTACAGTGAGTATACATTTAGATCATCAGCCTAATGAAAAATTCACTGGTGATATTTACAGCTAATAAATGGCTGCGTACAAGCTATAAAAATCTACCAGCACAATGGAACAGAATGTGAAGACTAAGGATACGTGTAATTCTTGTGTCCTGGGATTATATGGCATGTACATATAAATACAAGGAAGTATGGCTTACTCGGGCACCACTTGCTTTATGGCTGGCTTCACATATCCATCTGCTTTTGCTGAAGAAGAAGAATATAAAAAGAGGAATTAAAAAGGACGCAGAGATTGCAGAAGGCTCACCAAACTTCCCATTTATGACTGGGTAATATTATTAACAGAATATATGGAAAAGGCAGGCACATATACCCAAAAAAACTAAAAGGATAAAGTTTATTAAACATCTTTTCTCAGAGTGATTTATTATCGTGCCTAAATTCTAGGTCTCTTATGACTGTCTTGTTGAGTTCTTTTGACCTGAATTAAATACCAAACAGAAGGAATCTGCCACCAGGACAGACCCATGAAACTTTGGTCATCGGGACGATGCCCCACGGAAAACAAGCCGGTGGGTACAACAGCAACTGCTAAGTGCATGGTCACCCCCTTCAATGCACCACTAATAAGTGACTCATTGCTTAAGTGGGATCTCATGGCTGCATCCACTGCCCTTTAGATTCGAAGATGGTTTAAAGTGCATCTACACTTGTGATCTCCCGTCCGACCTGACATCGTGTGTGGAGAGGCACCCAGAGAGTATCGTGCACGGGTCCAATTCCAATTAATTGGACCCTTCCTTGATGCTCTCTAGGCATAGTCTGGTTGCCATGGCAAATATAACAGCCAGCGTGCTGGAGCGTCTCTCCATGCCCGACGTCAGCTCAAGTAGGAGCTCACAAGTGGAGGTACACTTTAAAGGAAATGCATAGGGACCTTGAATGTCTACAGAGGGAAGATTAACCACATACAGATTTCAAAAGTGAATCGACAGAATATTAATTTTCACTTTAGGTGTGAATGGAGAAGATTATTATATAGAGATTGAAATTCGTATAGATAAATATAGAACTCTATTCCATTAACTTTGACAATATGGAAGAACTCAACTATACATCATGTAGTTGCTGAATTAAATAGATCAGGAAGATAGACACATACACAGACAGAGAGAGAGATTGCATATATATATATATATATACACACACATACACATATACACACACACACACACACACACACACACAGGTTGGTCAACGGAGAAGTGAATCTTACAAGGATTGCAGAGCACTGGGGTATAATACTTTGAGAACACTTCATCTTTTGGCCTATCAGGAAACACATAGATGAGATAGTTCAGGTCTCCAAGTCGGTCCGCCAGCGAACGTACTGAAAAATCTCGGCTGGTAAATGGCATCAGATTCCACAAGGCTCTTTCCGCTAAATCAACAAACATATTAGATCTTTAGGAGAGGCAAAATATCTTAATATGACTTATGTCAGAATTAATAATACTAGAAACAACTGGTGGAGTCTTTTACTATGTCTTACTAGGATTCTCATTAGCACAAGACTCGTTTCTGGTTGAAACTTACGCAACTCAAACTTCCATGCTATTGTGATGCCCCCAATTTCAGAATCACTGAAGCGCAGGAGAAAAGTCCCATCCCTTTTGTTCACCAACATGTCATGAGCTTGCTGCTTGTTGACAAAGCCCAGAATGGCCCTAAAATTAAAAAGGAGAATAAGTTAATTCATGCCACAATAAGGCAATGTGCGTGGACCAGCATTCCTCCCCTTTTTGCCATCTTTGACAGTAATCACAAGCTGGAAATGGCAAATTGGTCGTGACCCAGATGTTCTAAGTCAAAGAGTCTGTGTTGGCGGCAGATTCCCTCTAACATAGCATTAGTTGTCCTCTATTTTTCTGCTGTGGATTTTGCTGCGAGTCTGCAGTAAATCCTCATCCATGCATTGCAAAGGGAAACCACAAAATTTGCGCAACAACAGCGGAATGCTATGGGTTTAAAAAACTGCAATGTTCCCTCTGACTTGCCGGCAGCTTTTTCCACTTGATGTTTCAGGGGCATAGCTGGGGGGGGGGCAGGCGGGGCATGTGCCCCGGACGCAACCCGGTGGTAGGGAAGGGGGGGGCGCCGAAGAGCAGCTGATCGCTGCTGATAGGCGCCCTGTATGTCGGACACCTGCAGCAGCTTTAGGAAGAGCCAGGAAATTACAGCGTTCTGACTGGGGTCTGTGACGGCCAGGGAGTGGACCAGTCCAGTCACCTGACTTGTCACCTGACCTCACATCAGTGACATGATGTCAGATGAGACTCAGGTCAGGGGACAGGTCCACTCCCATGCTGCAGCTTTCCAGCTCTGCTGTTACGCATGCCGAGAAGCAGAGGAGGAAGCTCCGCCCACAGCCCGTCCTGACCTGTGATGCTGTCAGCAAGTAGACATGGTGTGTGTCCGTGTCTTACATCTACTACATTATCTGTACTCAGAGAGTTATCACTGTTATCTGTGGTGTTACATAGGACTTCAGGTGACATAACTACATTATCTGTACTCAGAGAATTATCAGTGTTATCTGTGGTGTTACATAGGACTGCAGGTAACCGCTACTACATTATCTGTACTCAGAGTTATCACTGTGTTATCTGTGTTGTTACATATAATAAATAATAATAATAATCTTTATTTATATAGCGCCAACATATTACGCAGCACTTTACAATTTAGAGGGAACATGAAACAAACAATATCAGACATTACATAGTGACAAAGTTCATTTACAATTCAGACAGGAGGAGTGAGGACCCTGCTCGCAAGAGCTTACAATCTATGAGACTGCATAGGACTGTAGGTAACATCTGCTACATTATCTGTGCTGTGTACATATGTGCGTATATATGGGTATGTTTGTGAATGTGTCTTTGTGCTTGTATATTTGTGTCTTTTATGTATTTGTATATGTTCCGGTCTGTGTATTTATCTGCCGGTGTGTGTGCGTATAGGTGTCTGTACGTCTATATATTTACCTGTATGTATATATTCCAGATGTGTGTATTTATATTTGCCTGAATGTCTAAATATCTATCTTTATGTATGTACAGTATATATGTTCCAGCGTGTCCATATATGTGGTTCATTTTTGGTTTGTGTAGGGGGCGGAAATAGAGTCCCGCACAGGGCGCCATCCAAGCTAAGGCCGGCCGTAGCTGTCACGAACCCTAGTCAGAAGGAACTCCGTCGCAGCCTGTGCCGAATGACCTCCTCGGCTTCTCCGGTAAGTCACACCAAGCAGAGCGGAGAGTGGTAGCGGTAGGCTACCGCTCACCGGTATGTTCACAGTGTGCCGCTAAGTACAAGGGGGGGGGGGGGGTGGAGTGTGGCACTATTTAAAAGGGAGGGAATGTGGCACTATTTACAAGGGGGGGGGGGATGCGGCGCTATTTACAAAGGGGCAGCGGGCTGTGTGTGGCACTATCTACAAGGTGGGCTGTGTGGCGCTATCTACAGGGGGCTGTGTGTGGCCTCTAATTTATTTTCTTTTAATTTACTTTTATGTTAATTACATTATAGAACTACATTGCTTGTAAAATGTATAAATGCTTTTATACTCGTGTTACATTAAAAAAATTGTGAAAAAAAATTGCACCTCATTGGTAGGGAAAGAAAACATGGTGACAGGGAACGAGATGTCAGGAAATAAATTGGGGGGGGGGGGGGGAGGGGGACGCCAATCTGAATCTTTGCCCCGGGTGCAGGAGAACCTAGCTACGCCTCTGTGATGTGTATTTGCTTTTGAAAACCCCATTCACATGTATTATACAGTAAATTGTGGAGTAAATTCTTTACAATCCACCACGTGACCCTAGAGTGATTCACCACCTTTCATCATCATGTTTTTAGGTCGATAATTCTGTGGGAATACATTTCTTAAAACAGCCAATGATAAGAGAGACTGTGTAAAAAAGGCCTTTTGATTGGTGGAAGGAGAGACGTGTTCAGCCTGAATGGTTACACTCCTCTGTTTTACATAAAAATTGTGCCGCAGCGCACTCTTCCCTCTGCCTTCACGCATGTGAAGGAATACGCAGGTGTCTAATTTAATAATATGAAAAGCCTTTACATACATTAATGATGCCTGTAGAGACGTTTTTATGGCTGCAGCTCAGAAAAAACTGAGTTCTGATCACTATTCAGATATATTATAGAAATTCATTAGCAAAAACTTTGGAAGTATTTAGATTTAAAAAATATATATAAAATGTTGTTCAATGGTTGAAATTCATTTTATGGACTTTGATTCTAGTGGGAAATCTGCTTTCAGTTATAAATAACGACTTTATCTTAAAATAAAGCTATAGGAACTTGAGAAATGCATGCAAACATTTGTCACAGAGAAAACTTGCAGCGGAAAAGTTCAAATTTGGCATGCTCGTCCTCATGTTATTTAGCAGTGGAGGGCAACATGCCACCATGGACTCCGTAGGCATTTATGAACTATCCACTGTTCACACTTACCCATCATTCCAGTGAGGCTTTAAGTGCTTTTTCAACACTTCCATTACTCCATCAAACCACTGCCAAAAAGTATAATTCCAGCCTGGCAAATTCTCCTGTGTAAAAAAAAAAAAAGAGACACTCGATTTACCCAAACAGAATAGTGTAAGCGAAGAATCATTACAAGGGACTTCCAAATCCAAAGCCTGCATTAACACAGACAAAGAATCCAACGCAGTGATGTCAGTGACTACGCAGACTACAAAAGCTTCCGAATATAACTTTATAGTGTACCATGTAAACAGTTCACAAGGAAAGCAGCCAAATCTGTAAACTGAGCCGTCTTCTACAAGAGTGCAAACAATGAAGTCAACAAGAACATTACTGAATGAGACACAGACTTCACAACGAGGAACAAGTGACCTTACTGAGGAAGTAGGTAGTAATTAGAAATCCAAATCCATAAGATCAACTAGGTAATCATGACATCAATGTCAGCTGATCATTCAATGTGTCAGGGTGGTCAACATTTTATGGGCTAAAAACTAGAAAAGCCAATACACACTGATCAACAATGAGCTCAACACACTCTCTATAGGCATCAAACCAGTGTCAGGGATAGAACTGTCACTAATATAGACACCGACATTGACCTTTTTGAAGATGTCCATATACAGGAGAGCTCAATCTGTCAAACTTTTCTTTTGTGCATTGAGAAACTCCGAGTTAGGCCAAATAAACTGTGTTACATATTGACAAATTCAACTCCGCTACATCTGAATGGTCAATGAGACTTCTGTTGTCAGATACCAAGTAGTATCAGATGAACATGATATTCCACCACACATGGAACTCTACGGTGAAAGTACATAATTGCACACACAACCCATGTTTTACAACTATTCTTACGGTATATGCACACAAGGTGGTAATGGTGCAGCATAGAGCCAGCGCCAGCACCAACACTGTATCGCATGCAGTTTTTGCTGGAGTTATACCGCCATTGCAGTTTTAAGCACAATCAAACCAGTGCAAAAAATACATGTTACTACAGACCGCATGCCTGTTAAACCCATGGAAAAAAAATACATCTATTTACATGCGGTTTGCCATGATGTGCTAATGGTGCATCTCCCATAGGTGACCATATCTAGGTGTGTTTACTTTGGTTGTCAAGCGGACTCTAATCAGTCCATAAAATTTACAGGTGCGGCATTACTGCAATGCCAGCAGGGGTGACCGAGTTTACAATTTGGCACAACTCCGGGTCCAAAACACGGAAGAGGTGCAAATCTTTCCATGATACATTTTCTCGGTTTATGTTCCACTCCTCATTTTGACATTCAAATACTGTTGAAAAATACTCAAAATATACAAGTGTGAATGAGCCCCTAAGTGTAGAAAACAAGTCGTTAAATGAAATTAATCTGTTACATCTATCGATATGAAATGTTGATTTTATTTCTGCATGTGTTAAAAAAAATAGGAGCAGAAATTGAAGAGTGCCATTTACACAACCAGACTCTGTAAAGGATGTGGCATTCCAAAGCAGCAACACTAAACCGTGACCAGCTCAGAGTGTGTGACCCTTAAACTGAGCACAGGATGTAATCACATTTGTAAATGAATATCCACTGGACTGTTCAGCCTCTCACCCTATTGAACTGTGCCCAGGACACAGTCATGTTATTGTAGTCATCCTTGTGGTTACTTGTGTTGTTGAAAAGTTTTTGTGCCAGGAACACCAGATTCTCATCGCTGAGCCCTCGGTTACTCTGAAGCTCTGCCTTAAACTTCATGTTCAGAGCCTCACATAGTTGCGGCCAAAGAACTTTGTCTGGAACCACAAACGGCACCCGGCCCTGTGTAGATGAACGGATACAAATATCAAAAGATGGAAAATATTCCATGGGAAAAAAATATAAATAAAAAAGTAATATTTTGGGAATGTCATCAAAAGGAGAAGGAGTTCAGACCAAGAGGATGTAGCAGCTTATGACTTACTGGCTCGGCAAAAGCATTGTCCCACAAGACTGTCGCTGTAGCATTGTTGTCCTGACTCCCATGAACAATTACCACAACAGGGAGAGAGAGCGTCTACAAGAAAACAGATTTAACAAAAAAAAAAAAAAAAGGACAAAATAAAAAACATATCATGGGAATTAAATCTGTCAAGTATTAACTTTGATGGAGTCAAAACAGTGAGGGTATATAGACAGTATGGATTTGGGAAGACTAACAGATGATTCTACTCATGGCAAAACCATAAGGAAACCAAAAATATAATAATACAATAAAACCCGTCAGACCCTGGATAATCAGTAGCTTATAAAAAGAAATCTATAATTTGTAAGGAAAGACTGCATTTTTTTTTTTAACCATATGAATTTTGTCGTTTTCTGCTTCTGGTCTTGTGAGATTCCACATTATATTGCGATTCTGTGTTGGAAATAAATAGTGGATAATAAGATTCTTTGGATTATTGGATGCCAGATTAAAAGTTTTACTCCATATAGATAAAATTGGTAGAGTCAAACTTTTGTCAATATATTTAATGCATTTAATAGACAATCTACTGGGGTTATCAACCAATTTTTGGTTAAGTAAATCTCTAGCATGTCCTGGCTGTACATCCAAAGTGATTATTGTAAAAATCATTTAACCTAGGCCACAATCTGATAATTCAACATGTTCTTGGGTCCAGAGAGTGCCAGAGTATCATAAAATGTACAGTATTTATAATGGAGACCATTCGTTTCTATTCAAAAACAATATGGTAGGGGGCTTAACATTTAGTCTCTTACCTTCACCTGGAATACCAGTTCATTCCCCCCCACACTGAACTGGGACTCAAACAATATAGTGAACTTCTCCTCGGTGACCGATTCTGCCCCTCGCCGGTCTGAGCGTTTAATCCTCTTCAATGACTGGCAGAAAAAATAAGCGGAATTAGTCAGACAACAACATGTATGATCTAGTTTAAAGATGACATGCAAGGACCCCCTATTAATTAAACCCATTTTAATTTAGAAAAAAAAAAAAACTGATGAAAATTAGGAGTCACAATGTAAATTGTTTAAAGAAAATAACCCTCTCATAGGGTCAAATGTATTTATTACATCATTCTAAGGTTATTTGCACAAAAACATAAAACAAAAAACATCCTTGTAATGACATTTTCTAGAAGCAAATATATAAACTTCTCTCACATAAGTCTCCTATAAGAAATAATGAAAAACACATCAAATGCCATTATTTCCTATTAGGGAAACATATAGCCGGATCAGCCAAATGTCGCCTAAACTACAACAGGCTTCTTCACCGGCAACATTGAAGGAAAACTTTTTTCAGCTACTTCCAAATGCATACTATCTGTGCACACTTACCATGTTTCTGAAGTGTGCGCTTAGTGTGCCAGTGGCCTGGTGGTACTCCATTACACAGCAATTATTCAGGATCTCTCCACTGCTATCACTGTGAAGCAAAGGCAATATATTTAATTGGATTAAATTAGATTATGTGACAAGAAAAATAATGGCAGACACAAAAATTATCCATGATATCTATCCTGGATTAGGATTTATGATATAAATAACACTGACCATAGTAGGTAGCAATTCGATATTAGAATATCAAAAGACGGATGCCACATACAGATGGAGGGCAGGTCATATTAAAAACTAGGGCCATTATCAGCCACATAGATATTAGATTATCAGCAGAATACTGTGCAAATCAATGAGATCTGCTAACAAATATCCATTATCTATAGCCATTTCAAAACCCAAGAACGTTTAGGCTGTGTTCACATCAGCGTTCCTTTCCGCTGAGGGGTTCCGTCGGAGGTTTCCGTCGGGTTAAACCCTCAACGGAAAGGCAAACTGAAACCATTAGCTAAGTTTTCCGTCACCATTGCGTTCAATGGTGAGGGAAACGGAAGCGAAGGTTTCAGTTTGCCTTTTCGTTGAGGGGTTAACGGAACCCCTCAACGGAAAGGAACGCTGATGTGAAAGGGCCCTTAGATGGGAAATAAAAGGATTTATATCAAGGTATGTCACTAAAGGTGGTTTTAGACCGGCAGGTTGTTGATCGGCGTTCCTTTGCTTTCTTTAAACTGAGCATTGATCGTTGGTATGGGGACGAACAATCTTCACCTCGATCATTCGTCCCCATGCATTTGCATCGCTTACACAGGGAGATGTGTTACGGACTATCGACCATATTTTTGGCCGCATAAAAGATGGGATTAGCCGATGAACAAGTGTTTGCGTGTTTATCTGCTGACCTTTGCCTTGTTTACACAGGGCAATGATTGGAAACGAGCGTTCATATGAGTGCTCGTTCTACGATAATTGGCCCATGTAAAAGGGTCTTTAGGGTACTTACTTGCGCGTGTTTTCATTCTTCAGAAGAGCCTTTGCTTGTAATTCACTAATGATGGTGGCTTTCACCTGGGGTGGGTTCATGTGGACATTCAGTTTGCCACCAACCAGCAACCGAACTGTTGCTGCAAACTTTGTCTGTGTTTTTAATACCTGTGGAGGCTGCTTTTCAATTATAAATGTGCTGCAGAAAGAAGCAGATAAAGAAGACAATTAAACAATCTTATATTATCTTTCTACAGTAAATGCAGTCAATACGTGACAATAAATTATAAATGTGCTGCAGAAAGAAGCAGATAAAGACAATTAAACAAAATCTTATATTATCTTTCTAGAATAAATGCAGTCAATACGTGACAATAAATTATATGTGTTAAAGGCCACCAATAAAGCCATTGAAATAGTAAATGTCATCAAATTTGACTCTAAATTTATGTCTTCGGCAATCAAAAATAAATAATATGCTCTTAAAAGGGGTTCTCCTCTTTGATGAATCCTTTCTTGTTGGAAGGACTCCTTGACAATAAGCTTATCTCAATGTGTCCCCATGCTGGGAGCCCCAACAATCAGCAGCTATCTGTGGGAATCCTGCCCGTACACCTTCAATATCCCAGCAGCGCCACCACAGGAGAAATTAGGCATTTCCCATTCAAATCAACAGGCTTTCTATCTAATGTAGGACTCTCCATTCTGGCCAAAAGAGGAGGTTCCTGAACAAAGGACCCCCCCTCTATTAACTCCGATAGGGTATATGAAAATGGGTTTTCTAAACTAAACAACCCCTTAAAAGAAAAATGGACTCTTGAGTTTCAAAGATGTTTAGGAGTGAAAAGACCGGGATACTTTCCTTGTTCAAATACTAAACAAATAATGTTAAGAAGCCTCATGATTTAGGGTTAATCCTATTGCAGAAAAGCTGGATTGGTATGAACTTACCTCAGAAAAGTCAGAATTACGGTTACAGCAAATAAAGTTATTCTTCGTATAATGAAAAGTTATAGAACTTTCCAATATACTTTCTGGTTCCTCACAGGTATAAAGATCTCTGCTTGTTGTCATTCAATATGAGCCTTCATTATTTACAGTATTTCTAGTTGGTAAAAACTTGTCCTGGTCACTTGAAGGACACATTGGTGCTCGGCTCATTACAAGACAGAGAATTCTGATAACTGTATCGTAACCAGTCCAGCCCGTGTGATCACCACATGACCAGGACAGATTTTTATCCACTGGAAGTAAATAATTACGGTTCTCATTCAATGATAGGAAGCGGAGATCTTGCAAACCGTGAGGAATACAGAAAATATAAAAAAGTCAAACTGGATAATGTTTCATTATACAACGAAAAACCTTTATTTCATTAAACCATAATACCCAGTCAGTGTTGAAGAAGAACATGAGGCGCATGTGGTGTGTTATAGGTTACCTGGTTACTAAAGCAGATATGATATCTGTGATGGTGGCATTTAGTTCAGCGAGCAGCTCCTCCACGGGCCCTGGAATAGGCAGCTGTTGGCACAGGTGCTCTGCCCGCCTTATCTGCTGTCGGTTCTGCCAGATTATTTCTGCAAGTTTTTCACACCTGTCGATAGTAGAGATGTATTACATGTGACAGTACAGTAGACCATGGCTTTTCTGTGCTAAAGATTATGAGACATTAACAACTTCACTTCACCAGTCCTCTTGGCAGGTCATACATACTGCATTACTCAGCAGGGGAGACAATAAGCACAGGAGAAATCTTTTCCCAAGGGCAAAAGCAACTCGACATCTGTGGTTTATGTGCGTCCCAAAATAAAAGCTTTATACACACTCCGGGTACACACAGGTTGCATTAATATAAAAACATCTATCAAGATTGTGAGGTCTTCAGCCCAGTGCCTCATACAAGAAGAAAGCATCTTAACCATATAGTCCCACATAAAGCACATACCATGTCTGTAAAAGGTCTAAGCTGCCCTCTGGAGTACCACCGTTCCCTGCTAGCTGCTGCCGTCTCTTCCACTGAATCAGTTCATCATCCAAGATGATGGTTTGTTGCTTGCGTAACAGCTGCAGAGTCTTTTGGTGCTTCTCAGACAAATCCTGAACAAACAAAAGTAAACCACAAGAAAGGTTAAAAACGCATATTCAGGAAGATGGAAGTACTTTTTGTAGTTCTAAGGATGATAATAAAATTAATAAAAAGGCAATGGACATATTCATTATAATGGACTCTCCTGAACTCCTGCAGAAACTCTGTAGCAAAAATGTCCAACATTAGTAGTTATAACAAATTAAGCTAAAAGCAGGCCATACACAGAAGATTAAAGTCTGTATAACCGACCAATTTCAGCGGTAACTGCTGATGATTAAGGCCTAATTCGCACGTGCGTGTTAGGTCCATGATATACTGTCCATATGTCTGCCGCCTTTCCTGGACCGAACACAGTGCAGGGAGCCGGGCTCCCAGCATCATAGTTATGTATGACGCTAGGTGTTACTGCCTCGCTGCGGGAAAACGGTCCCGTACTGTAATCATGATTACAGTACGGGACAGTAGTTCCACGGAGAGGCAGTGACACCTAGCGTCATACATAACTATGATGCTAGGAGCCCGGCTCCCTGAACTGCGTTTGGTACAGGAAAGGCGGCAGACATATGGACCGTATATCACGGACCGAACACGCTCGTGAGAATTAGGCCTTAATGTGTCTGGAGATCTCCCAACTTTCCCCCGACAGCAAATTTCAGGAGAAACTAGGATCGGCATATTGGATTTCAACATACCCAATCCTTTGTAAGCCACCTCCCAACAATTGCTGAACTTCCTCTGCCCATAGAAATAGGGAGGTCTAATGAATATTAATTCTTGTATAATGAAAAGTTATACAAATACCAATATACTTTTTGTATCAATTCCTTTGCTTGCGGTCATTTTACTGGAAGTCAATTACTCCCATGGAATACAAAGTTGTCCTGATTATATGATGATCACAGCACCTGATTATGATCACAGCACCCGATTATGATCACAGCACCCGATTATGATCACAGTGTAACGAGCCATGCACCTGTGTGTCCATCACATGACCAGGACACTTATCCACTGGAAGTAAACAATGAAGGTTCTTATTAAATGCCTGCAAATAGATCTTGAAAAGCGTGAGGAATTGATACTGAGAGTATATTGGAAAAACGTACAACTTTTCACACACTACATAAAAATTTAGACCAGAATTTGACCTGCGGTGCATATTTTTCACAATGCAGCATGTAAATTCCGGCTGCGGAAAGTGGACTGAATTGCTGCGTTTTTCAGAGGAGATGTCATCATCTCCCAACATTGAGAAAAACACAGCAAAATCCGCACCATTTTCTGCAGTCAAAAAACCCCCCAAAAAACAAGAAACGGGCAGTTTTTCCACAGCGGAATTTCTGCTATTTTCTGCGGAATTGCTGCAGAAATTTGCAGCAATTCCGTTACGTGCGGACAAGTCCTAAAACCCTCATGAGAGTCTGGCATGAAAGCAGTAAGGAACTCAAGGTTTCCCACGTTCAATTGCTCTGCTCCTGCTGCTAAAATAGGTGATACCATAATAACAAAACATTCATGCAATTCTGCCATTTTTTACCTAAGGTACAACTGAGCTGATTGCAAACCCTAAAGAAATATTCTGAAGCAAAACATGTTTTACTTATTTCACAAGACCGTGCCTCTTCAGGTCTCATAAATGCTAAGAAAATCCAGCACCATCTTCCTCCTTTTTAAAACATTACCAGTCTGTACTGTTGCAGAGTCTGGGCCTCTCTCTGTAGCCAGGCCTCTAAGGAAGCCTGCCGCTGCTGTAATGTGGCTTCACGTGGCATGCGTTCCTGGGGGCTCAGCTGTGACAGCTGCGAGAATTGAGCTGTGAGAAGTAATGGAAACAAACGACACCTTCATTTCATTTCAAATTTGAACTACACATTAATACAAATGCATATTTTCTACCAAAAACTCTTCTTAAACCGGATCAGCCATAGAACAAAACTTCATTAGTAAACTAAGTGTTCCTCTACGGCCACTCTGCGTGCAACAATCGAACGACCAACAATAAATAGTTCGGTTTCTGTGAATCGCCCAGATCTACCTGGGAGATTATTGTTTGTTGACGCCACATTCCCTCGTCTAATCAGAAATCTTACAGTCATTAGCAGTTCAGAGATCAGGTGTGGGCGAACGAGCAACGATCACAGTAACGCCTGAACAGCGAAAACCTTTAGCAATTATTGTCACGTGTAATAGACCGTCTTCTGAACGCAAACTACTCGCTAAACCATCACTCTTTCATGAAAGAATATCAGCATGTTGAATAGGACCCTAAGGGTATGTTCACACGACCTATTGTCAGACTTTTTCGGCCCATAAACGCCCGAAAAACGTCTAAAAATGCGAGGGCTGAACGCCTCCAAACATCTGCCCTTTAATTTCAATGGGAAAACCGACGTTCCGTTTCCACGCGGCTTTTTTACATGCCCATTTTTAAGAACGGCCATGTAAAAAGTACCCTCGTAAAAAAAAAAAAAAAAACTGCATGTTACTTCTGGAGCCATTTTTGTCGCAGTTTTTCATTGACTCAATAGAAAAACAGCTCCAAAAACGGCTGTAAAAAACGCAGCCAAAAAACTGCTAAAAATAAGAGTCTGTTTTCCATTGAAAACCGCTCTGTATTTTGAGCCGTTTTTTGTTAAGCGTGTGAACATAGCCTAAAGATGAGGACAGTGGGGGGTATAATCTAGAGGAACGGCGAATCCTGGAACGGGTTGTATTATACATAAACATATACCCAGAGGTAGACTGTTCATTGGGGAAATAAAAGAAACTGGGAACAATTCTGATCATGAACAGACAGACGTTTGACTGGTAACACTGACGGGGGTATTTTATCACGGTTGGTGCTTTAAGTTCATACAGTTAACAAATTAATTCATTATCATTAATGCAAGTTCATTGATAAATCACATCACATCACATCTATTGGTTCAATCTTTCTGATAAACGAGTCTCTGTCCTGTAACTGATTATTTTTATTTTTTGTGGGATTGGCCATTTAACATTATTTCTTTAAAAATGTTGCATTTTATCCACACAACAAGGTATCCAGCACCACAATGATAATATAAGTTTTTGAAAAGGCGGTTTTGGGTACAAAAGGGTATAGGGACAATGGGTTGTGAAGACTGAGTTACCAGATACTAAATCTAGAAATCAATGAGGAAAAAAAAAACAAAAAAACAGAAAACCTAGATGTCGATCTGAGACAACAGTTTCCAGTCTTGTAGAAGTCAGGCACAGATTACAGGACTGCACCTTCTCATGTTATAAGGGGTTGTTTTGAGATCCCTGCTAGAAGCCGAAGTGGAGAGCCGCATTGGCCGACCCGGCTCATCCATGTATTGCATAGCCAGCCATTCTTTCGAATGGCCGGCATGTAATTAAAAGTATTTCTCCTCCAATGGCTGGCTTCAATAAAAAATGTTTTTTAAAAAAGGTTGTCTTTTAGAGACAACCCTTTTAAAGCGAGGAGGGATATAACTTGCTTGGTCTTCAGATAGACAGAATAGCGGCAGGAGGTTTCTGCTGCAGCAAGATACATCCCATAGATTACTTTCTTGATCTTCATCCTTTTGAATGGCAATATGGTACAAAAGCGAAGACAGATATAGTAGTCCTGGTCAGTGTTGCTAGTATTAGATCTATCTATATGTTTTTGTAGCAGTATGCTAGTATGTGGCTTTCATGATATATTGATGCAGAAATTCATGCAAAAGGAGCCCAGACCAAGTATTGAGGGCATATACTGTACATACTTTTCAGTAGGCCAACATTTCAGTTTTAAAAGTCATTTTTGAAATTGGGCTTATTTAATATTCTAATTTTCTGAGAAACTAAATTTTGGGTTTTCATTAACGGTTACCATAATCATCAACATTAAAAGAAAAAAATGCTGGAAATAGATCCCTCTGTGTGTAATGAATCTATATAATATGAGTTTCACTTTTTGAATTGAATTACTGAAGAAAAAAAAACTTTTTGATGATATTCTAATTCATTGAGAAGGACTAGTATATTCCAGCAGCTCTGGATTCTGTATCACAGAGTTAACAAAGTACACTGATCCATGGAGTGAACATTGAAATAAACCTGTATAACAAGGAGACAGCAAGAAACTGTGCGAGATGCCAAATGTTCATCTTTTATCTCCATAATAAGCTGGTCTTTAACAGAAAACCTTGGCGGAGCAACTTTATTACTTTAAATTATTCATATTTTGTTTTTTACTGAGTATTAATATAGTCTTATTCAAATGTACAGGAGACACCATAGTTGACATAGCTACAAATGCTGGATTGCATAGTGATGATCGTATACTTTACAATATCTTCTCCCACAGGTCCATATCTGGCCAGGACCTATAGTACTGTTCATCACCAGCTTCCTGGTTTATGATTATAGTGCTAGATCTGGCAGAACTACTGTGAAATCTACATAGGCAGAGCAGTATAAGAGAAAAACAGAGTAAATGTAACTCCATAAGAACACAGATTTACCATTCGGGCAGGTCGGAAGCTCTATCTGAACTATAACGGTTTATGGTCTCTTAAACAAAGCGATCTCCAAAACAACGGAATAGAATAAAAAACACAACACAGGGACAATTCAGGGAAACCTCTCCAAAAGACCACCTCTTTGTGAAGGCCAACCATGATCCAGACCAATCAATCAAGGAAAAAAAAAAAAGAAGAGGCAACACTCCAAATTAAAAATGACGAAAAATGGTTTTGTTCACCCATATGTGCAAGGGATAAAGTCCCAAGCTTGACAAAGGCTGCATTAAGCAGCTGAAGCATTGCATTCCTTGCACAGATGGGTGAATAAAACCATTTTTTTTTTACATTTTTAATTTGGAGCGATGCCTCTTTCTTGAGCTGTCTACATTTGAGGGATTCACAAGTCAGATTTCTGGAGGCTGGTGCTCTATTAACCCTTGTGAGGTCCAGTTCTGATGTGCTGCTCTTACTTTTGCTATTTGGACATGATCCAGACCACATATTCCTGTGTATATTGGCCTTCTGCTTTGAGAGGACCTCCCATCTAGAAGACCACTGCAAATTTCTGCATTTGTCCTGAAAAGATTGCACTGTCCCTATGCTTCCAATCATTGCTTCATGTAAACGGAGCTAATGAACGCCAATCAACGTGCTGCATCATTGGCCGTTTACCGGCCACGAAATCTGGCAGTGTGAAATCACCTTAAGAACGATTTTCACATCCGGATGCTGTGCGAGGGTAGTACGGACTGTAGCCTCTGACTGAACACATACGCATTATAGTTAATGGGCCAAATCACACCACAGGTTTTGGTTTGGTCTTTAGCTTACAGAACACCCGTTCGGCATGGAAAAAAAAAAAACCCCAAAAAAATAAATAAAAAATTGCAGCATGCTCTACCGTTGTATTTTCCACGCAGGAATCACCCATAGTAGTCAATACGTCAGCATGAAAAACGAACACCACATAGCTGCTCCGTTCCCTTTTTCACGGACGGTTGCCTGGAGACACTTGAGAAGTGAAACCAGGAAGCGGAGCCAGAGCAGTGTGGTCCTAAATACAAGACATGGTCAGAAGCCAAAAATACGCACAAGAAACATCTCACAATGCTCTCTATGCTAAAAGCCATAGAAAATGGCTGCGGTCATGTGCACACCCTGGGGTTGGGATAATTAAGGACATTCTTAAAATTATTTGGCACACCAATTCCGGATGGAAAAAACCGACAACCCGTCAACCGTTTTTCACGTATGGAATTCTAACAACGCTCGTCTGAATAAGCACCAAGTCAGATCTTATGGCTAGGACACAAGTGATCAAGCAAGAATGGACACCTATTGAAATCAATGGGATTCACAGAAAAATTAAAGAACTTCTTTAACATAAAAAACACTTTAAATATAAAAATCAGTAGACATTACAATGTAGCCTGTAAGTGATATACTCTATTGTGTCATGGGCACAGCACCATATATTTAAGGCTGTTTGTTTACCCTCCGCCCACCCATGCGCAACCCAGTATGTTGATGCTATTTAGAGGCAGCCATGTTAGTCTAACTATCCCATTACTGAGCGCTCTCCACATGTTCCAGCTCGGCGACGCATTGTTTACACAGGTTATGACAGAGGCAATCTCTGAAGGAGTTTAATTATTCCGGCAAGGTTTAACGATCGTGAATCCATCAAGCTTCTCAGCACAGCGCAGGGTATGTAATTAAGTTCCCATAATAAGCACCTTTATGTAGAGCTGCTCGGTGGGTAATTGTTGGTAAAATGATAGTAATTATAAAAATGCAAATAATCAATGTAAAAAGTAACAAATTGCAGTGGATGGAGAAAGAACTTCAAGTGCTGCCAAATTGTGACAAAAATTATGGAAAAAAAAAATCATTGCCATCATGCATGCGGAAATTCATCAATTCATTCCCCAATATGTACAACAAACGTATGCATATAGATTGTACGGTGTACTAAGCAGCAGATTTCTAACTGGGAAGGTGGTTTGCCTTATATACCAACAGTCTGCCTTTCCGGAGGAACATGCATATGATCTATAAATTTAACGAACAACAGCTTTATTTCCAAGTGCTGTCAATGTCAAGATAGTCTAAAGCATGACGCCATTCTGTCCTGACTTAAGAGGCACAGAGTAGACCGTGTAGAGCTCACTTCACTGGTGCGCAGCTGCTCCATTCATATTATATGGGACTGCCGGAAATAGCCCAGTGAGTCCCATAAAATAAATTGTTGGTTCGACAGCGCCCATGCGTGACCTTCGTTCATACAGGGGACTCGGCAACCCATGTTCTCTTGATCAATGTGGGTCCCAGCAGTGGAACCCTTAGCGATCGAACACTTGTCACCTACCCCGTGGATAGGTGGTAAGTTGTTGCAGTGGGATAACCCCTTTAAAGTATAGGGGAATGTCTTTGGTTTTTTTTATAAATAAAATTGTGCATCAGTGTGATCGGTGAAACTTCCTAAATGCATTTTATTAAACATTATTTTTACTTTTTGAGATACAGCTGCTTTGTATTCTGTATACAGAGCAGCTGTATCGTTCGATAAGACCTGAATCCGTAAGGTCCGCGAGACTGACTGGTGCAGCGACAGCGGGTCCTGCGTGTGATCCACCTGTAAAATCGACAACATCTAAGTTATGAACATAGAGGTGATCGTTAACAGCTCAATCCTGCGACAGATACAAGATTCAGCGCAAGATACAACTGCTCTGTATGCAGAATACAAAGCAGCTGTATCTCAAAACGTAAAAATAATTTTTAATAAAATGTATTTAGGAAGTTCCACCTTTCACACTTATGCACAATTTTATTTAACAAAAAAACAAACAAAAAAAACGCGATGTCAAAGGTGTACATAGCCTTTAAATAGCAATTTCCCAACATCCCATTACTGGAGTGGCTTCCTTTAGCTGTGGGGGGGGGGGGGGGGGGGGTAATTTGACACCATTAGACATAGTTGTGGTGAAATTCCTATTCCTAGTTTATAGAATAGTCTGGATGTCATTTACAGACTGCCGTAAAATAGCCTGACAGTAAATCAGGAAAACTGGAGAGTATGAATTGACCAGGTAGCTTTTATTATCAGAATGATCCCATTGTTAATAGTAGTGGTAGTAACAATACATTATGGAATTGTTAGTTGAGCCGTTCACTATCCAAAACTTTAACCTACATTTTAAAGTAACATTATACCCCAGCACACATCCAACAATTTATTGAATGGAGTGTATAGAGTTAAGGGGACACACTTACCCTGAATTCTCAGACTTTCCTGATACTGGATAATGAAATACTCTTGTGTCTGTTGTAACTTCTTGAGTCCATTCTCTGTGTCCTGAGTAATAAGTCTCAGCTCTTCAAATGTCTGATTAATCTGGAGGTGCTTCTGAGACAAGGTGTCCACAATGCCACCTACCGGTGAACTGGACTGTAGGAGAAATCAGAGCCCATTAAAAATGCAACAAACCACATTTATTATGCTGTTAAGCCAAAAAATAAAGTGGCAAGTGGTGACGTGCAACAAACTGTTCGAAAAGTGACAAGAAAAGTTGTCTCCAAGAAGATGTAGTCTAGGCCACATTTATTAAGGTAGGTAAAAATGGCACTACTTTTGGCCCAAATCCATGCCTGTTTATAGCCCAGATTTATTTCAGACTGTTTAAATTGTGCCAAATATATTAAATAATTTGAACGTTTTAACAAATAGTGCAAATCACTCCAAAATTCCTCTTTTACTAAGACTGGTGTAAGATATACCAATCATAGTAAATGTGGGCCAATAAGTGGATACGGTAAGTAAATGTGAGGAACCATTGTGACTGCTCTTAGGTAATGCAGGAGATATGACAACATCGTCAAATTGCTGAAAAGCGAAAAAACTATAAATAGTCTTCTGAAAATGTTGGATTAGATGTGAACTTACGTTGGATGCTTCCCGCACTAGCCTCTGCTCGTGGTATAGGATATGTCGAATGCATCTAACCAGCTCCATTGGACATCTTTCGTATGTATTCTACACGGAGTGAAGAAACAGTTACTTTACTTAAATTTTTGAGAACCCATGAAATCATCTGCTTTATATTAAATACTGGCTTAAAGGGGGTTCCATTTGGGGTTTCCGTTCATCCATTCCGTCAGAGGAACAGATAAACGGAAAGCCGAATGCAAACTATGCTTTCCGTTTGCATTACCATTGATTTCTATGGTAATACTTCCATTGCAGTTAGTTTCCACTTGTTTCCCTTCCGTAAAGCTTCCGTTTTTTTATAAGGAAATAATAGTGTAGGGCACAAAATTTGTTAGCTACCTTGTCCAATTGCTGCCCCGGGATAAAGTCACTGCAGCCAGCAATTACTATACTTTTATATTCGTTATGGACGAGGCTTTCCCGATGTCTAGTCCATACAACGAACAGGGTGAAAAAGACAGCACTGTATTGGATCGAAATGCGGTAAGAATAAATGCTCTTTTTCTTTATTTTTATATTTTATTTTAGTAAACAATGGGCTGTTTGGAGAAGGTCTGATTGTTGGACAACAACTTAAAGAATGTGTTTATCTTTGAACATTATGATATTGATTATATATAGTTTACATAAAAAGTTGATACTTTACATGTCTTATACTAATCGGGAGTTACAGCTGATATAGGTTTAGAGCTGCACTCACAATTCTGCTGGGTGCTCCAAGAGATTGTTGACACATTTCTAATAACAAAGCCGAGTACCTATAACGCAGTAGGACAACTATTCCCATATCAAAGTGCAGAGCCTGGTGTAAAGACTATACTTCCCAGAATGCAAGCCATTAGAGCAAGGAACGCTGGGAGAATTCAGCTCAGAGGTCTGAAAAATTGTGAATGCAGCACTAGGTTATTATACAGAATAATGGATGATCATTACACAAAATGCAATGTTTTCACAAAGTTAAAGTTTATATAAACATTTGACAAACTTGTAACATTTCAGAAGTTTGGATTGGTGGGTGTCCGAGCACTGAGACCACCACCAATCGCTAGAACGAAGCAGCTGAATTGCTCGTGTGAGCGCTCAGCCGCTTCGTGTCTGTCCGGATTTTTCCGGGAAAGCCGATGTATATGTATCGACGTACAGGCTCATACACTTTCTATTGAGTCCGTACATTTATTTATGGAAAAAGCCGAACAGACACGAAGCAGCCGAGTGCTCACACGAGCACTTCAGCTGCTTCGTTATAGCGATTAGTGGGGGTCTCAGTGCTCGGACCCCCACCAATCAAAACTTCTGACATGTCACTATGATATGTCAGAAGTTTGTCAAACGTTTAGCTACACTAACATTTTCATATAGATTAATTCTAACTGTGACTGTATTCAAAGGTGGATACAAGATTATTTATTCTTACATAAAAAAAAAAAATTTCTAAAAAAACAGAAAATAAAACTACCTTGAACTGTGTAGCATAATGGCCAAGTTTAATCTTCAGTAAGAACCCATCCTCGCCTACTTGATGCTCTGCTTTCTTCTGCAGCTCCTGCACCAGCCCTTCCAGCAGCTGTGTGGCCTTCATATTGTCCTGTGGGTTCTCGGGGTCCACCGAGTCCCTGTTAATTGCATTGTGATAATAATCACTTTGTCCGCTTTGTATAATACTTTCATCTTACCATTGAAGTTATTTTTTTATGAGAAGTAACATGGGTCAGACTGCCATACATTGGTGGTCAAAAACCTAATCGTTCTACTGGAGGGGGGGGGGGGGGTCAAAGCCTCCCATCATCTCCCTTTACACCTTGGCAATAATCAACACGAGATCCATTGATATCTTCCAAGGCAGAACTTTTAAATGACACAAAGTGGAGTTAATGTTAATGGAGATGTGGAAAACTCCGGTACATGTTATGGTGGATTAAAGCAGATCTTTCATCAGACTATTCTGCCCTAAGGGCAGTATAGTATGGATACAGATCCGATTTCACATTAGCCAAAACCACACATGAAAAAAATAATGATTTTGTGCCGTTTGGCTAAAAGGAACAGATTAAAGAATACACCGGATTCATAGTATGAGTTCTGTGTAATCATGAGAGCAGCGCTTCCCCCGCCGCGGAGTCAATGTCTACCCCCTCAAAGATGCTTGGAACTTAGGTGTCTCTGGTTTGGCTAATACACTTCTGTGCTCTTTAATGAAGTTGTTGCTCATCGTCAGTACAGAGCAGGGTTCAGTTTAAGGAGTTGCCTTTTTAACCAACCATTAGGTGGCGTGCTTGAGAGACAGTTTTCTTCCTTCTGGAGGAGATATATTTTGGATTTGAATGTTTATCCTTCCACCCATCTGACATATGAAAGTACTGAGATTAAGAATGGTGTTGTCTCACACAATTAATTAAGGCTGCTTTCTTTTATTGCTGTCAGTTATAATCTAGGCTTGCCCCATGGTGGCAGCATAGCTTCGTCACAAAAGAAAACCTGTATGCCAAGGCATGATACTCAAATATATGTCAAGCCAGCACCCAGGAAATAGCCTAAGCAAAAAAAGGAAATAACACATTGTTCAAGCGAAACTCAATTAAAATTTGTTTGGGTTTAGTTTATCTCATGAGCTTAAAGAACACAAAAGTCACATAAATTACACAAATTAAAAATAGGATATTCGGAACATACCATGACTGTGCCTCTATCCAATGTGATAGATAATGTCGGACTTCTATAGGAAAATGCTGTCCATACAGAGCCTGCATCTGACGTAGGGCATCGCCCTGGAGCTGCTGTGCCTGAATCCACACTGCCATGGTGACAATCTGCAGGGCATGAAGAGAGAACATACATCTTACATAATTCTATAGTTCTATCTCAGAATTATAGAAATATTTATCAGTAGCAGACTGAAACCTTAGTGCATTTACATCAAAACGTAAAAAAGAACCAGTCAAAATATATGAACAAAATAACCCCTTTAGTTATACGTTTCCTTAAGTTTGTAAAAAGTTTGTTCTGCAGTTTCCTAAGAATAAAGGTTTTCTGTCCTCCAAAAGTGACAACAGAAAACAATACCGCTACAATGATTCTTATAGGCGGTCACCCATTTCTTCCACATTCCTAGAAGGATAAATCCACCATGTTAGGCTCTGTTCACATCATATAAGGTATACCTCGGGATACACCACTACAAAAGGTATATAGCGCCATAGGTCGCCCATACGCCTGATGCTTTTCCCCACGTATGCGCCAAAACGTAATCCTCAAACATGATGTGAGCTCAGCCTTATACAGCGGTACTTTACTTGTGCCTTTATAGCTGTGAATGCTATTCAAAACTTGAATTGCCACCAGTTTGTATGTGGTGAGATTTATAGGGTTTTTCTCCTTCCAACAACTTGTAAAAGACATTACAAGCTACAGAATTGCGATGTGGTGTGTTGCACTGGCCTTAATACTACATTTTACTGGAGTTAGTCATATATTGGACTTGGTAGGGCTATCGGGTCCTAATTCTCTTTTGAACAAATAAAGAGGACGCTTCCAGAACTTGACGAAACTTATGGAATCTTTGTGCGCTAATGTAGAGTTATAAGTGACCAGGTCAGAGATGCTTGACTCACATAACTATACCTGCTCAGATCAGCCGAGCATGCACGTTTGATCAATTCATTAGGAATCAGGCTCATGAATATCAGACCATCTTAGCAAACAGAAAAGTTCACAAAATAGCTTGATGTAGGCAATTGGTTCACTTTAGGTATGAAAATGAACATTTGATGGCCCATGATCAAACATGGAATGGAATACGCGGACTTTAGGAAATGAGGGAATAGGATTTAGACCTATGTAAAAAAAAAAGATTAAAAAAATATGTGCGCATATATATATATATATATATATATATATATATATATATATTATGTCATCATAGTGGAATCATGATATGGATTGCATTAAAGGGCTCATTCTGTTCATGAATTAAAACAGCTGACCAGTATAAAAAAGAACAAAACAAAAACCGGGTGGTCTGCTTTCCCCTCTCAGATGCAGCACCACTCTTGTCCATGGGTTGTGAGTAATATTGCAGCTTAAAACACTTAGGAAGTATTTTTTATTTTTTTTCTAATCCTGGATAACCCTTTTAATAGCTCTGATGACCAGTTGCCCATTATTGCACAGATATTATATACTACAAATATGACTACTAGTCAGAACAGTTCTTTCTGGTGAGAGAAGAGTTAACACATTCATTTCAACACACAGCTGTTACCGGAAGATGAATTTCAGGCATGATTCTTGTTGCGCAACCCATGTAGTACAGGAGGGGACAGAGGATAAAGAGAAACATGATGAACTGGCGCTACAGACTGTATTCCTAACAGGAGGCCTTCCACTAGACATCATAGGACAGGTTTTTATAATCAGAAATGACCGGAATCTGAGAAGTACGTGAATTAAGGAAACGGAATGATATATGCAGGGTTGATTCATACGTACATTTTTGGAAACATTTTAAAAATAAAAAAAAATTCAAAATATAACATCTGAAATCCTATTTGTGACTTATTCTTTGTAAAACGCAGGACTTTGCCATAGATCTCTCTCAAGTGCGATGTTCATAGATCCCCGACAATGGTTGCTCAACGCCTCAAGTTCACGAGATTAGGTCTCAGCCAAAGAAAACAAACCAGATATTGAAAAAAATAATAACGAAAAACCTTTGCAAAGCTCAAAGACTGAAGTGTATCCATCTTCCAATGCCTTTATCTGATTTACAATGGATTATGTACAGATGTTAATAGTCAAAACCAGCCGCTGATGTTCACAGCACAAACCGAGAGACACTAAAACGTGGAGTTGATCATACCAGGCAAATGATATTTACACTTCATGTTTCATTCTCCCCTTTCCTACTATTCAAAAAATGCTATGTCCACCTTTGCGACAATTTTTTTTTTTTTTTTTTTTTTACTGCTCCGATGCATATAACATATAAAATGGAGCAACTTTACAAATAGTCTTGACTATTGGTACCTACAGCTACTATGGAGACTTCTGTATCGCTATGGTTACAGACTACAAGCAACGCCTGTTTAATCTGATCCTGCGGTCTTTGCTAACATACATTCAATAGGTTGGTGGCCTATGGAGCCCAGACGGGCATTGGTCTTATCATTGGGATTTCTGCCCAATTATTCCTGGCATACGGTAACTATTACGGTCAGCCAGCCTCTTCCACTACAGAATTAGTAACTTCCTTACCATCCCGTAGCCCCACAGTGTTTCTGGAACAGTCTATAAGCCAGGATTGCAATGATATAGCAATGTTTGCCGCCAAGTTAACTTTTATTTAATAGACATTTTTGGCTAATAGGAACCTGGAAAGATAAAGGCCTGATCTACAATTCACCTGCCGTCATCAGCCAGAGCCAAAGCCGGAAAAGGAAAGGGAAAAAAAAACAAAAAAAAAAACACGCCATGAAAGTGATCACATCATGAAGGAAACTATTTAATGGGCAATTCTGAAAGTCTGAGCGGGTATGGCGCTAATGATGGTAGTAAACCATGACATGGATTCTCTATGAAGCATCCTCTAAATACATTCTGGCCTTCCGGGGTGACTGTCAGAGGTTAGCAGCAGCTGCCAGTTATACGAAAGCGGATTCTCTGCCTGCACTAAGTCCCCTTTGCTTATCGCTTGGATGCAATTTTTTTTAGTTACTATGGGAACTTGGAAACTGGTACTTAACCTGTCCTGAGAACTGGCACATTTAGAGGAATAATGTGGCTATGTATTAATAAGTAAGCCCATAAGCTGGGAAAGACAACTCCACAGCCCGTCCACTGGCTTAGGGCAAGCAACAAATTACTTACTGCAACAGCATCTGTCTTCAGAGCCGGAGCAAAGGCCAAAGATGTGAATTGTATTAGGATGAATTCACACATGTAGGTTATGCAGCATTTTTTTGCCGCGATTTTGTGTAACTGCAGCTTTTTTTGCCAACATTTTCTGATAATCGCGGCAAAACATGCCCGAGTAAATACAGCTGACCGACCCTGTGTGCCCCATATGAATGGAGCATTATCTCCGGCAGCCCCATAGATGAATGGAGCAGTACAGCACATGCTCGGCCACCGCTTCACAGGGGTGCACAGAGACTGAAAAAAGCCTGTTCTCAGGATCAGTGGTGGTCCCAGCGGTCGGACCCCACCTATCCTGTTGACAGGTGATAAATATTGATTATGGGAAAACCGCCTATAAAGTAGATGAGGCAATGAAAGTTAGCTGGGTCTAGGGAGACCAGAGGGAGTACCTAAGGAAACTGTAGGCAAGGTGTCCTGAAGTTAAGCAGGATTTCAGGGATGACAGAAATAAGAAAAAAATCATCTTTCATCTGATAGGTCTATGCGGATTTATTATCAAATATATCTTTACGGGGCCCGGAGTCGCATTTTTCTGATATAGAGCTCCAAATCCCCTGCATTGATAAAATTCTGGTTGCTGTAGGGGAAGTTTAGAGACTTACTGAATACGGTTTAGAGCAGTCAGCTCCCTCTAGTGGTCTCTGCAGACAGCCAAAAAGTTCATCTACCTATAAAATAGGAGATTTAGAGTTCTGGATCAGAAAACTGAGCTCTGACAGCTATAAAGATATATTAAGAAAGGAAATAGCAAAGAATGTTGGACCTAAATATTAAAAAGGTGAACATGGACTTTAAAGGGACACAACCTAAATACATTATCTACAAATGCTGTATAGTTAAATGCTATTCAATCTGTTCTTCCTTGTTATCCTCCATTTCAGGCTGGGTATGTGCGGACTGCGGTGTTCAACTCAATTACAGGTCCAGAAAAGGTCCAAAATTGTAGCAAAGGCAACAGCATCCTATTCAATGATCCATGTGTATTATGTCCAAATAACATACAGAAGCGAAGCAATACGTCGACCATTTACAATTGCTGGGTCTTTCTCAAGCTCAAGTCCAGAAAAGGATTTGTACCCATGATCACTACTTCACCGCATATATCTCCAGTTCTAAAGAACCTACACATACATTTACATATATGCGTGCGTGCATTGGTATCTGAAATAAGGACATTAGATTGTAAGCCCCATTGGGGACAGGGACGGATGTGAATGGCGACAATTTCTGTACAGCACTACAAAATATATGTCAGCGCTACATAAGCAACAGAAAAGAAAAAAAAAACACCCAGGACCCCAGTGCTGTAAGGCAACCATGCGAACCTTGGTGAATGTGAGGCCTTAAAGGATTTTGGACTAGAAAGGTGGAGATGGATGATCACCAAGTACTCACTATTGTTTCAACTGTATTTCTAGCCAGGACCTCAGGCGGTGTATGCAAATCAGACTGGCAATTAGAAAAGCAAAGAATATGAACTGGTTAGCCCAGACTCATTCAGCGCACATTATTCACATGGCACCGATTTGTGTACACAATAAAGGGTGACAAAAGCCTAAAACGTCAAATAATCTGAGGGTGTCCTTGAATAAACTAGAAACGAGCAGAAAGAAAGTAATTCTTACACTATCATCACACGCAAAGACAACTGTACTGCAACTCAGTGTATGCTCTTGCATAATCTATCACCTCAGAATAAGAGCGCAATATCTCCCCATATCGGAGCCAACTGTCAGCCCTAGACGCAGCAAAGTATTGGGTGAGGGCTACACGGTTGCATGACTTGTTGCTTTGTCTGTAGTGCACCCAAGTACAAAAAAAACTAATACCCTGTAAAAAACACCCAAGTATAAGCCGCATAATACACTTTCATCCCTACCCAACCGCAGTCTAACTAACTCAGCTCTGCTACACATATATACACCAATGAACAATGAGGGTATATTCACACGCTGAGCCAAAAATGTCTGGAAACCGTTCCTGATTTTCAGACGTTTTTTATGCCTCTCGCGATTTTCGCTGCTTTTTTTACGCCGGTTTTTGGAGCAGTTTTCTATAGAGTCTATGAAAAACTTCTCCAAAAACGTCCCAAGAAGTGACGGGCACTTCTTTTTCGCTGCCGTTTTTTTTACACGGCCGTGTTAAAAAAAACGGCCCATCGGAGCAGAACGCTGTTTTTCTCATTGCAGTTAATGGGCAGATGTTTGGAGGCATTCCGCTTTGGATTTTTCGGCCGAAAATGGGCCCTTACCAGCAAGAGTCTACATATCAAGGACAGACAAAATGGTGCAGAATGAGAAAGTCTAAGCTACTTGTAATAGTGCTTTACATGGCGTTTTCTCAGACTTGCAGACTATTCCGGCAGTGCACTACAACTCCCTCCGTGTCTTCTAATGAATCTCATCAATTAGAGAAGTATTGGAGCTACTGCTCGGACAGCATCGAGGCTCACAGTGGGGAATAACGGAGAAGACATGGATAGCAGAGAGCAAGAAAAAGAACATGTCAGCTATATGCGGAGCATCAAAATGAACACAGGTATAATTGAGCAGCCATCATCCCCTCCGGCTAAAACCCCACTGCGTATTAAAGGGGACTTGTCAGCAGGTTTCTACTTACATTTGATTTGACTGTATACAGGTGCATTGCAAGGATTTTAGGATGAGCTTTAGATATTTTGTGGATTTCTCAGATCACAATCATGGATATTTATATGTACCCCCGTGACATCGTGAGGGAAGTGGTTGCCAATGATCAAGTGTATCGGTAACAAGTACCTGACCAACCGCTTGACCCAAGATCCTCTATTCTATGTTGGATCCACATTTATTTGCAGTGGATACAACGGTCTGCCCAATTGTCCGCAATGTGCCTAGGGTCCCTTTTCTATTAGGGGATATATGGTCACTATAAAGTAAGGTCCTCCATTAAGGACCCCCCCCCCCCCCCAATTGGCCAGACTGCCTCTGGAAAGAGGCCCTTGCTTCAGAGGACTTGTCAAATATTTAATAGGGATCAATTTATGATCTCCGATACAGAGGAGCTCATACTCCGCTCTACCGCAATATTAGGCTTCACACAACACCGTTGCGGTCACGCTTGCTGCATTTATTTGATTTTAATAGAGAAAACAGGGAACAGATGCCAAAAATAGGACACATTTAAAGCTCTCTCTGGTTCTAATCTTTTAGATCAGTAACAGATCATTATTGTAACTGTTGCAATTATAATCATTTCAGGAGAATTTTGCCACTAGAGGGCACTATTTCATTAGCGTAAATAAACTCCAAAACTGAATTGCTAAATACTATTGCAGTTAATGTATTATATACATCTAAAGAAAGTTTTATGGGAATATTACCGGAGATCCAGGCGTGTCACAGAGGAGGTATAAAAATAAATCTTAATTATTAGTAGTAATTTTAGATTCTGGTTTTGTCTTCCCTGTGAAATACAGCCGTATATGTTTTAGAATAAGATTTATCGTAAAGAAAAACTCTAGAAAAAGTACATTATTTCTCCATTGCAATTTTGTTGAATATGCAGTTTGCTAGGCAGTGGAACAAATAAGTTCAGGGTATTGCCTAGCGACACAAGCCATAACCAGCGGCTGACTACGTGTGCACTCTCCTATGAAGGCCAACATAGTCACCCACTAAATATGGCAGCAGCGCTGGCATCAACACCTCACCAAAACTTTCATCCCGGCATTTCTTGGAACAAGTCCAGTGTAGAAACAAAGCAGTGTAAAGAGGATAAAATTATAACGTTTTTCTACAGTAAAAGGTGACAAGCATGTGCCCACTTCAGCATAACCACCACAACACCTTGGCTAAAGCAAACTCTCAGAGAGAAAACACAAACGCCATGCAGATGCGAAAACCTATAGTCATAGGACTGCCAGGAAGAAGCGCTCACTGTGCCCTCCACTGGTTACTATTGGTAACAGCACCATATTTGTTTCTTGCTGAAATAGCCTGTTTTGATGGAAAATATAAATGCAAGCTACGTCAGGTCAAGGCACTTCGTTTACAGATAAAGTAACAGCCGTTGTAAAGTAGATGACCGACGACAGTGACGTAGTTCAGTAAAGGCATGAATTAGAGCACAGAGGTGTCACTATACACCGCAGCAGAATAGCACCACATAACCACAACAGTCAACGGAGAGGAAACACCATCCATGTGTAGGTGAAATTTACAGTAAATGGAAGATTTCATCAACCACCAGCCCCCCATCCACATCTCTATTTTAATCTACATATGGTCATACAAGGTTTCTACTGCAGCAGGTAACTCAGCCCAACAGTCCATCACCTCTCCACAGCTATAGTAATACCAATTACTAGTGGTGGATTTACGAGCCATCAAGATCATTTTCATCCCTCTCTGTAATGTGTTAACAATAGACTGCAGAAAAACATTAATCAGCACCATTTATTATATTTAAAAAAAAATTGACAACATTATTTTTTTACATTTTCTTTTAAAGGAAAAAGTGCGAACAGATTCCAAGAAGGTAAGAAGATTATTAGCCTTCCCTTCGTGGTATCTGTTCCAATGTTAAAAATGGGAAAACTACCTACATGTGATTCTTCGGGTATCCAATCTCTTGGAAGTTATATTACTATCAAGTTAAAGTAGCGCAACAGTGGTGTAAGGCCCTCTACATTGCTGCGTTGGAGGCTCCATTAGGGCGCTATGTCGCAGATTTCACTGAAAACAGCGGAAACAAAAGCGCAGCATGCTTCGCTAATGTTTCTGGTAAATCCAGAGACACCCCTCGATTGGAACAATGGGTTCCGTTGGGCGCCGGTTGTCTCTGTTGTTCAATGGAGCCTGGCATTTTCGTTGTTCTGCTCCTCTGACGGAAGGGAATACCGAACACAAATGTGAACAGGGCCTCGGTGGAAGCTTTAAAGGATACCTCAACAAAAGTATTACACGAAAACCATATAAATGTCAATACTACTGGAGGTACAACATCAATCCTGCTTTCCACTACCTTTAAAGAGGCTCTGTCACCAGATTTTGCAACCCCTATCTGCTATTGCAGCAGATAGGCGCTGCAATGTAGATTACAGTAACGTTTTTATTTTTAAAAAACGAGCATTTTTGGCCAAGTTATGACCATTTTTGTAGTTATGCAAATGAGGCTTGCAAAAGTCCAAGTGGGTGTGTTTAAAAGTCCAAGTGGGCGTGTATTACGTGCGTACATCGGGGCGTTTTTAATACTTTTACTAGCTGGGCGCTCTGAAGAGAAGTAACATCCACTTCTCTTCAGAACGCCCAGCTTCGATCTTACCTGCAAACGCTGATGCTGCTGCAGAATTAACTGTAGCCTCTGGTGCCGTCACGATACAGGACCTGTGAGTGACGTCACAGATCTGCACTGCCAGAAGCTGGGCGTTCTGAAGAGAGGTGGATGATACTTCTCTTCAGAGCGCCCAGCTAGTAAAAGTATTAAAAACGCCCCGATGTACGCACCTAATACACGCCCACTTGGACTTTTACTTTTAAACACACCCACTTGGACTTTTGCAAGCCTCATTTGCATAACTACAAAAATGGTCATAACTTGGCCAAAAATGCTCGTTTTTTAAAAATAAAAACGTTACTGTAATCTACATTGCAGCGCCTATCTGCTGCAATAGCAGATAGGGGTTGCAAAATCTGGTGACAGAGCCTCTTTAAGTAATGGATGATATACAGGTCCTTCTCAATTAATTACATCATCAAAAAGTTAATTTATTTTAGTAATTCAATTAAAAAAGTGAAACTCACATTATATAGATTCATTACACACAGAGTGATCTATTTCCATAATTTTATTATTTTAATGTTGAGGATTACGGCCAACAGTTAATGAAAACCCAAAATTTAGTCGCTCAGAAAATGAGAATATTGGGTAAAAGTTGAAGATTGTAAACTCATGGGGTCACACTGTAATCAGCCAATCAACACAAAACACCTGCAAAAGTTTCCTAAGCTTTTAAATGGTCCAACAGTCTGGTTCAGTGGCTACACAATCATTGGGAAGACTGCGGACTTGACAGTTGTCCAGAAGACAGACATTGACACCCTCCACAAGGAGGGTAAGCCACAAAAAAACATTCCTAAAGAAGCTGGCTGTTCACAGAGTGCTGTATCCAAGCATATTAATGGAAAGTTGAGAGGAAGGAAAAGGTGTGATAGAAAAAGGTGCACAAGCAACAGGGATAACCGCAGCCTTTAAAGGATTGTCAAGAAAAGGCCATTCAAGAATCTGGGGGAAATTCACAGGGAGTGGACTGCGGCTGGAGTCAGTGCTTCAAGAGCCACCAGACACAGACGTATCCAGAGCGTGGGCTACAACTGTCGTATTTCTTGTGTCAAGCCATTCATGACCCAGAGACAACGTCAGAAGTGTCTTACCTGGGCTAAGGAGAAAAAGGACTGGTCTGTTGCTCAGTGTCCAAAGTCCTGTTTTCAGATGAAAGTAAATTTTGAATTTCATTTGGAAATCAAGGTCCCAGAGTCTGGAGGAAGAGTGGAGAGGCATCAATACAAGTGGCTTGCGGTCCAGTGTGAAGTTTCCACAGTGAGTGATGGTTTGGGAGCCATGTCATCTGCTGGTGTTGGTCCACTGTGTTATATCAAGTCCTGAGACAACGCAGCCGTCTACCAGGACATTTTCGAGCACTTCATGCTTCCCTCTGCTGACAAGCTTTATGGAGATGTGGATTTCATTTTCCAGCAGGACTTGGCACCTGCCCATACTGCCAAAAGTACCAATACCTGGTGTAATAACCACAGCATCCCTGCACTTGACTGGCCAGCAAACTCACCTGACCTAAACCCCATAGAGAATCAATGGGGTTTTGTCTCATCTTCCTCTTGACAAAAGACCCAACAATGCAGACGAGCTGAAGGCCACTATCAAAGCAACTTGGGCTTCCATAATACCTCAGTAGTGCCACAGGCTGATCACCTCCATGCCACGCCGCATTGATGCAGTAATTCATGCAAAAGGAGCGCCGACCAAGTATTGAGGGCATATACTGTATATACTTTTCATTAGGCCAACATTTTGTTTTAAAAGTCATTTGAAATTGGGGTTATGTAATATTCTAATTTTTTGAGACACAACATTTTGGGTTTTCATTAACGGTTAGCCATAATCATTTGATGCTATTCGAATTCATTGAGAAGGACCTGTATGTAGTAGGCCTCCTAGTATTTTAGAAATACCTTCCCGGTTGGTTTCCTTTGACAACAATTAACAAATCAGAGAGCTGGAAAAAAAAAATGACATTTGGGTGGTTTTACACATGAAGATTTTCTGCCCGGTAATGAGAACCGATCGAAAATAACAATGTGTCGATCAAGGCTCATTTGCTCCATTTATACAGAGCAATGTTTTTACAGAAAGTGGTTCCTCTCCATACATTCTGCATCTTGTCGGCAGCACATCCTCTCTTTACTTGGGGAGGTATGTGCTGCCAACAAGTGATCATTTTTATGGTGACAAATTATACGGTCAGCCGACGAACGAGTGATCAGGAACGAGCGTTTGTTCACCCAATCATTGGCCCATGTAAAAGGACCATTAGGGTATGTTCATACGCGGAGTAAAAAGGGCTGAAAATTATGGAGCGGTTTTCAGAGAAAACAGCCTCTGATTTTCAGACGTTTTTGGAGCGGTTTTTCTATTGACAGTGAAAAACGGCTCAAGAAGTGACATGCTACTTCTTTTTACGGGGCATTTTTTTTTTTTTTTTTTTTTTTAAACGGTGGGGTAAAAAAAAAAAAAAACACCCAGTCTGAGCGAAACACCGGTTTTCCCATTTAATTTAATGGGCAGATGTTTGTAGGCATTCAGCTACCGTTTTTTCAGGCGTGGTTTGGTGCGTTTACACACTGAAATACGCCTGAAAACGCAGCGTGTGAACTTACCCCTAGTCTGCAGACAGGAGATCTTGGTATTGCCAAATGTAATCTGGAGAGATTAAAAATTATTAAATTGATCCCGAATTCTAATTGATCTAAAATGTGCCAAGACTATTGCATTTGATTAATCCTGGTTAGGATGTCCCTAGAATTATTTTTTGTTGTCATATTGAGTATTCGCTGAGAAATCTAGGAGCACTGCCACTAAAATATCAAGAATTTTAAGAAATTTCCAAAAGTAGGAAGATAAAGGAATGGAATGGTAAGAAATAGTAAAGAGGAGGGGTCTTTCTATGAGTCTATAGCCAAAGGTCTAGTTAGATTTATTTTAAGTTCTGTGTGATTTTTCTGCAGAAACTTGTGCTGACTAAATGAAAATCAACTATTGTGGACATGCTCACGAGGTACTTTTTTTTTTTTTTCTTTTAAATATTGTTTTCTTTGGCGATTTACAACGGCTTAGGCTCTGTTCACACTACCACCGTGGTTTCTATCCCTAAGGGAGCCATGACAAATCTATTTCTGTGCATATTCCAATGAATCTTGACGGATACCATTGATTTGTAATTATATCAGTCGGGGCCGTGGTGTTTTTGACAAGACTGGACCCAGCACTTAAGACAGATGCATGCCTACTTAGACCACCAAGTTCAAGTTAACAAAGAAGTATACACTTGGCCCAAAACCTTTGCACCCCCAGGCAGGTTACTGAACATGGTCTTTCCCAGTCTGCAACCATAAAAAAACCAGGTGGGGTGGAAATGTGGGGAAACAATCTGCTATTTCAGATGCACCATGTCCCCCAGCATCAATACCCTATAACTAGCCCCCCCGGGATAATTTAGACATTGGCGTAGTGTTTGATCACTTACAGGCGGAGGAAAAAAATATGAATGATGATTGCAAATGTAGGGATTATCTTCCGTGCAAAATCAGGGCCATTGGATCACATCTCTGCGCATGTATGCCTCTTTACCAACTAATGTTCTATAGTAAATATTTTTTTTTTATATATGAAAAAATCGATAGCAGTGGTGAGAGTCATGAGCAAAATGAATACAACAACATATACGCCGTTATGTTTGTGAGGCAAAGGTCTGACAGGGTGTTAGATAAATAAAAATAGGACATTTTAATCAAACTTTACTGGGAAGTTTGTAAAATCATTCCATCTATAAGAGGACCTATGACAACATAGCTGGGAGAAACCCTACATAAGCTGAATGACTTTTACTCACGTCTCAGAGTCAGGCCCAGTGTGAGGTGACAGCGTGGATAGGATCCAATTGATTACTGGCAATTTCTGCAGAAGGAAAAAAGGAGTTAAAAAAAAACAAAACTAAAAAAAACTTACTGCTCCAGCTACGAACATTTTATGAACGTTTCTGCAGACACTTTTAACATTACACTGTCATTGCCTGAACAGACTAACACATTACATACACAAACACATCCATACATCCGGCACACAATCTGAAGGAACCAAACATAGATAACCAAAAAAGGTAGAAGGATAGAAAAATACCAAACACCTAACCAAAAATATTCTAACATCAAAAAAAAATATTACATAACGAATGAGGATGTCCATCAGTGACTACCCAGCAGGCATCACATATACCGAGCACTGAACCCAACTGGCATTCACCAAACCAAAAGAAAAAAAAAAAAAGGACAGTGGGAGTCATAGGTATAAATCATTGTGCATAAGACAAATGGAGCAAGTATGGCATAAAGAATGTATGTACTTTATATTCATGTGATCCTTGACACGATATAGATGTACTACAGGGTGGATCCCTCCAGTTCAAATGGTTGATTAAAAAAAAAACAAAAAAAACACGTAAATGTTTTATAAATTAGTCATTTATGCCATCTTTCTAGGTGGCATCTCTACAAACAAACACCAATATTACACAAAAACTGCCAATGTATCTTTACCGAAGTCAAAAATAGGTGAAGGTCTACTATAATCGGAGGTAACAGAGCTGTTGTGTATAGAGTACTAAACCTAAAGAAAATCAAGGGCTCTGTGTCCATCTTATACTTGCAGTCTATAACCCTGCAACTAATCCTTCACGTTTTCTAACGTCTTCGTGTTAAAATAGAAAATCCTGGGCCATAGTTCAATATATCTTAATCTCCGTATTAACATTAAAAATCATAAAAAACTGCAGCTGTTTGGACAGATGGAAAGGGTAAGCTGCAGACATACCGAGTAGTCAGTGTGTAGGCTTAAGACTATAATAATTACAAGTGCGCAGAATAAACCCTGATGTCAGCCATGATGACCACTATGTGTATTAAGTGGAGGCCACCCAAATTGCAGTATCTTAATACAAGCAATAAGGAGACTTGGGCTTCTGGCAGGGCAAATCGTAGATCCAAGTTTGCCAATGTACTCAGGTGATAATAGCAAATTTCTAACTTTTTGGAATGTTTTTATAGAGGTCTATGGAAGTTCTCATTACTAGGCCACTAACCAAGTCAAACAAGCTCCTAGAGTGACCTAGCACACAGTTTCTCAATATCATTTTACTGGGGCCTCACCAGCCAGAACACGGTAATGCCTGGGTCTCACCATCGGTTGTAGTCCATGCAAACATTTTAACGTATTACCTGAATCTCTTAAATTTTGTCTTTTACACTCAGTAGAACAAAAAAAATAAGCAGAGAAGGGGACGAGTATGTTGCTAAACCACAGATTGATGCAAACATAGAAAGGTCTGAGCAGCGTATAATCATTTTTGGCAAAACGAACTACCGAGCTGTGCCACACCTCCTCAAGTCTACAGTATGAAGACCATGGTATGGTTCGAAATTGATCAGATTCAATAAATTAAAGTTTTTTTTCATAATATTTAATGGTTGTACTCAATGACTAATATAATCAGGACACGTAATTGGTAATCTGGGGAGTTGTGGACAATCATTTTCTGTAAAGCAAGTGGAACAAACTAGTGCGGGTTATCAGTAGACATCAATTATGTGTGAAACTATTATTATTATTCATTATTTCATTTATAGGATGTTATTTTGCAACTACCCTTAAAAGATTGGACATTTCATAATTTTTAATGAAACCTGTATATGGCCAGCCTAACTGGATAGTGAGGTAAAAGACCTTATACGAACCTAAAGGTCATAAATGGTCTCCAACCTGCAGTACTTCAGACCTTGGGAATGCTGGGAGTTGTAGTTTCCAAACAGCTGGATAGCCACAGGTTAGGTACCACTGATATAGATTAAAACTCTACTGTGATAAGAAAAAGGTGACCTTTGAGGTGACCACCCGAAATAAACGGGTGGTCCTCTCAAAGAAGGCCGCCTATATACATATACAAAATCTGGTCTAGATCATGGGTGGAAAGGTTTCTCTGTACTAAAGCAGCACAATTTTTCTGGCTCTCAAATAGAAACATGCTGCCATTTTGACGGATCTAACAAAAGGTTTGTGATAATATAAAAGTAGTGGACAAAAGACGAAAACAGAAGCTAGTAAAAGCTTTTGAGGAGCCATTTTGACCCGTTATGGGTGCAGCAATGAGTTCTATAAATACCAAAAGAAAACAGCGCATAAGTTCGGCAACCGTGGCAATTTTTGAAACGTGCTGGAGAGATATGCTTATCTGCCCACCGTAAGTAGCGCAACTTTTGTCCACTGACTTTTTCTGGTATTGCAGTTCAGCCCAAATGACTTGACTAGGTCCAAGAGTGGCGCTGTTTCCGGGACGACAATTATTTCTAATCTCATGGCAACCATATTAATGGAAAGCGATCACAGTATTTTATTATTAACAGGGCAAAAATATATAAAAAAGTAGTCAAAATTCCCTATACCTGGTCTTTTGTACTGGCCAAACATACATCTCTTGTCTTATCACTATTTCCACCGATTCAGATTTATAATACAACGGACTAAACATTGTTCCCGATTAATATTTAAGAGGGATTATTTTTTCCATGTTTAATTTTGTCTCCTTTGACCTACATCGCATATTACAGATTTGCAGGCCTCATCTGATCTGGTCTTCCAGATCATAAACCTTATTAACACAATGAAGAGGCAGACATAAGACGTGTTGTGCCACAAAGGCTAAGGACATTACATCAGGCCGCAGCATCTTGGTAAATAGCCGTCAGGATAAACATTGAATATTAGAGCTGGAGTCTGCATGACAAACGCCACATTAATCATGGGATTTAGGGATTAAGCGGATACGCTCCTGAGGGGTAAAGGTTATAAACCAATAGATTCGGAGGAGCGCAAACTAGATTTGTGCCCTAATGATAAAAAAGTGCATAAGGAGAGGACATTTCATTAGAGGAAACCAAGAAGGTTTGAGGCACAAGAGAGCTCTGTGACATTTTCTGGGTTCTTGTTATTAGGTGACTGTTACAAGGAAAAAGGAGTATTGCGTTATTTGCCTACACATGCCGGAATATTTCCGGTTATAAAATCACATGCTCTTATATGATCTTTTATGCCACTATTTGCCAATGTCCTTGTAGTCGGAGCTATAGGGAGTTGTTTTCAGAGTCCGCATACTGTGACACATAGTGAACAAGGTGGTCTCCGGTGAATTTCTTTTTCTCCGACTAACAAAATAATTACTCTGTAAGGTTGAAAGGTCGCAATTAATTTTTTTTCTATTGCAGGAAAGAAAACCAAGAGTGATGCCATTTATACCTCAATGTCAGACAGGAAAATAAAGAACTACAACACTGTCCAGTATGAGGAAGGTTCCTAAAAACTCCTCATGCCTCAGCTTCTCCGGCCAATGTAAGAAAGAAACTGAGGGTGTGTTGAGATATCAGGGTTCACTACAGTTGCATCTGAGTATATAAAAGTGACTTCATTTGATCAGAGTATTAGGCCAAATTCAGACGACAGTGGTATACATCCGTGTGACAGCCATTAAAACAAGACTATCCCTCGATAGACTCAAGTCTATGGGGATCCGTGAAAACAGGACCCACTCGGGGGCAACTCTGACGTGAAAAACTGTAGTTTTCACGTCAGAGTTCCCCCACGTTCGTCTGAATTTGGCCTAAGGATGTGGTTAAGGCTAAAAGTGGATGGCTATGCGCCAAGTAATACTACGTGAAACAGTATAGTGCGACTTGAGTTACAAGACACTATTCACTACACATGGTTTTCTTTTCCGAAGAAGCTAACATTACCAACCTGACATGTGACAGTCAATTTCTTCTTCTTGGGAATGAGACGGTCATATCAGCGATGAATTGACAAATGTTACAGCAAAAAACAACATATGGCTCCTGCTGCCTTCTAACTAACAGCCATAGGCATAGTTTAGCTTTAGCCTTACAGCCAAAGCTGGTGGTGTAGAGGAAAGGGTGTTCAAAGATTGAATACATGGAGTAGAAATAGTATAGGGATTAGGTGTAAACGCTAGGGATATCTTCTCAACCCTCTAATCATAATGGGAAATAATTTACCTCCCTTATTCAACTAAGTGTAGAGAAATTAATTTTGTAGGTAAACACCCTATTATATTCCTATAATATTCAGAATTGTTGTATTATAAAGACTTAAATAAGCATAAAAATAAAGCATTTTAAGAAGAAAGACTTCATGATTGAAGTAACGCAAGGTTGGCCGTGGTGTAACATTTGCCTTTTCCCTATGATCATCTGAAAAAGCATCCCTAACCCCAAAGATATAGACAAAGCACTACATTCTGCAAGTCTCTGGAGCAGAAGAAAACCTGTTGTGAGGAGACTCCAAACTAACTGGCTCCATTTCTGTGACCTTGCAGAGACACAAGATATTGTCTCCTTTAGCATTCTTTGCTTTACTCATCCATCAGGTCAGGCTGAAGCTTTTCTTCAAACCTTTGAATGCATGTGCAGCAAAAAAAAAAAAAAAGAAAAAAGTTGGAAAATGATCTCCGTTTTCCACTAGAAGTCACATTAATACTATATAATACTAATAAACATACTTTATGTATTTAATAGAACCCAAGACCTAAAGAGTTGCTAATGTCATTCCTACATTCTTTTCTGGAATTTCTCAGAATTTCCGATAAAGTAGTGATCATGGGGGAAGGGATTGTTCAGGATTGCTCCTGTGCCAGTGAAGTTGCCTATAGGGAACAACAGATCACATCAATTTGTGGCTTAAATGGAGATACCAGATATTATGGCAGGGGTAGAAAATTAACGAAACTTTTGAAGCCAGGAATTATGAACTTCGATAGAGCGCAATACAAAAACAGTCCAAAAGTGGTAGTTTCTTGCGCTGCTTATCTGGAAGAATGGAGATTGCGATGAGATCAACTTTGAAATTCTCTTTATTTTTTTTAGTGGTATCCGTAACGTTCGGGTGTTTCGGGACTGTACTAGTCCCTCTCTCAATACAAATAACGCGTTGGTCCAACATAATACTCATTCATGTCCACCAAGTATGTGACAAATTTATGGAACTATTGTGGAGCGCTTCATTTGATAAAGCCCATCAAAGTCAGAGTCTAGTTGGTTTTACTTATAAGATATTCTTGGGGCCTAAAGTTAAGGTGGCCATACATATTAGCTGAATTTCAGCCAAACCCGACGACTTAGGAGAGAGCGGCCGGCTATCTGATGTGTATGGCGGCGACCGGCTATGTAAAGTGTATAGCTAGCTTTACAGTGACCAACTGGAATGAGTTTAGAGGGATGATACGTTTTAACAGTTTATCTTCACAGACACTTTAAAAACATTCTTTATAGAGTTGAAATTTACACAGAAAATGATGCTTATAGGCAATCTGTATAGACAAGTGATATATGTCGAGTAAGATCTATGGAGACAAAGATTCACCTATACTGCCATGAGAATGGACAAGCAAAATGGAAGCAACCGCCCCCCCCCCCCCCCCCCCAGTAAAGCCAGAGAGCCCCTTAAAAAATGTTCCTGTTTAATAATTTCACCTGCTTCCCCCTCATCAAACCAGAAGACTATGAGGGCCATACAGGTAAGAGGCATTGGCCCTCTCACCTGACCACCATAAACAAACACTTGGATCAGCCGAGCAGGTTTCCTGTCATAAGGAGAGGGGGATATGCCACTGCTAAACACCACTGGTCTACTTATTTATCACACTGGGAATACAGGGTTGGGCAGATGATCTGTCCATTATTAGTCGCTCACAGAACAAGCTCACGTAATGATCCATAATCTGGAAATCAGTGATGCAATTTTTTTCTAGATTCAACTAGAGGAGATTTGTTTTGTTTTTTTGCTCAAGTTGTTACATTTTTATTTTCCTTTTTCAGCGTAATATGAAAAACCGTGTCACTTTCAGGGGCTGGGAGTGAACTTAGAATACAGAGAGGTCAGCCATTTGGAGGAAAGTTGTAGATGTCTATTGCAGAATTTACAATGCACAGATCATTTATCAATTGTATCAAAGAGAATGTTGCCTGTCAGCAGGCTACCGATGAACTCACAGCAAGAGGCAAGTACACACACTGCGAGGAGGCGCCATCCTGGCACTTGTGCCAACAATTCTCAAGCAACACACAAGCCAAAGCACGAAATAGAATCTCAGGATTTGTTATTGTATACAATAACAATGGCTAATATCTTTCTTCCTGGATTTGCCTGTCCACATCTCCATGGTCTTTCTAGATGATCAGGTAAGAGGGCACCTTTGTAACATTTCTTGCTGAATTCACACAACTAAAAACCAGGTTAAACTGGCCAAATTCAACATTGGTAGAAATAACCAGCACAAGGTGAATATGTACACAACCCATTCAGTTATCAGAAATATTAGTAGAACTGATGGGTAAAGCATGTTGGCATTACTTCAAACTAGATAATCTATCTTCAAAAAGGTGCAAAAATAAATGTTGCAGCTTCACAAGTACTAAAGAGCAAAACCAAAGTAGTCCGATACAGCCGCCCTAAAGGGAGGAAAATTAGGACGTTGTACTAGTGAAAGTGACAAGACTAAGTTAACACCTGTGTTTGAGTCTCCATAGGGGCCTCAGTCGCCAATTTCACCGAAAACCCTGAACAAAATAGCGCAGCATGCAGTTTGTCAGAAACCTGACGGAACATATTAAAGTGATGGGTTCCGTCGAGTGCCGTTTGTGTCGGTCATGCAACACGGGGAGATTTGCGGTCGACTATTTTTCAGCCGAATTAAAGTTGCGGACAGTCAACAAACAAGAGTTTGCTAGCTTGCTGGCTGATCACTGCCATGTTAACACTGATCGGGAACGAGCGTTCATACGAGCTAGATCAAATAATCCTCAATATCCTTGATTTATTTGTAAGAGGTATACAGTAAATGCATACTGTCATGTTCCAGAAACATTTTAGACTTATAGATAATATTGTTCCCAGAGACTGTTATGGGCCCATTCTGTACCTCTGTTTAGATGGCACAACAAAGTTGCTGTTTTTCTCACAGATGCCGTATTCAAAATATTGCAGAATTATCCATCACGTCATATTAGTGAGGTATTCTTAGAAGAAATGCTTCTAGGGGAGCATATGGTGCCTCACAAAGAGTCAAATCTGCGTGCAGCACATTATGGAGAAGGAGGAGCTGAGCAGATTAATACATCGTTTTGTGGGAAAAGATTCAGTAAAACTTACATAGTTGATAAGGTTTAAAAAAAGACAGGTCCATCAAGTCCAACCTATAACCCAACAGTGTTAATCCAGAGGAAGGCAAAGCCCCCATGAGGTGGATGCCAATTGCCTCATTAGGGTAAAAATTCCTCCTTGACTCCAAATACAGCAATCAGAACAACTCCCGGGATCAACGTCCCATCTCCAGAATCTAGTACTCAGAACCTGTAATATTATATTTTGCAAGAAAGGCATCAAGGCCCTCCTTGAACTTGTTCAATGAATCAACCATCACAACATCTTGTGGCTGAGAGTTCCATAGTCTCACAGTAAAGTATCCCAGTCTGTGACGGTGGTGAAACCTTTTCTCCTCTAGACATAGAGAATGCCCCCTTGTCCTTGTTACAGGCCTAGATGTAAAAACATTATTATAAAGATCTCGGTACTGTTCAATTATATATTTGTACATTGTAATTAGATCGCTGCTAAGCCGCCTTTTTTCTAAACTGAAATGCCCCAGATTTGATACCGTACTTTGAAATTTTTACCTTCCCTTTTCCCATCCCTTGGTTGAACTTGATGGACATGTGACTTTTTTCAACCGTACTAACTATGTAACTATGATAACCAGGCTCGGTACTGCAATCCGCCCATTCCCTTAATTACCTTAGTCGCCCTTCTTTGCACCCGTTCTAGTTCAGCCATGTCCTTCTTATACACAGGTGCCCAAAATTTGTACACAATATTCCATATGTGGTGTGACTAGTGATTCATATAGAGGCAAAACTATGTTCTTGTCACAAGCATTTTGATGCTCGTGATCCTCTTTTGATGCATCCGTTGATTTTATTTGCCTTGGCAGCAGCTGCCTGGCACTGGTTGCTAAAGGTAAATGTACTGTCTACCAATATCCCCAAATCTTTTTCAGTAGTAGTTTTACCCAGTGTTTTACAATTTAATACATACCTGTAGTATTTGTTTCCTCGGCCCAAGTGCATAACTGTACAGCTATAAACAATAAACTTAATTTGCCATTTCTCTGCCCAAACCTCCAGCTTCCCCAAATCGCTCTGTAGTATTACATTATTCTCCTCTTTGTTGATTACTTTACAGAGCTTAGTGTCATCTACAAAAACGGAAATATACTCTTTAAACCCTCTACAAGGTCATTTAGGAATATATTAAAAAGAAGAGGGCCCAATAATGACCCATGTGGAGCCCCACTGGTAACTGCGACCCACTCTGAGAATGTACCATTAATTACCACCCTCTGTTTTCGATCAATGAGCCAGTTTGTTAACCCAATTACACATTGGTACCACATTTGCTATGTGCCAGTCCTGTGGAACAGACCCAGTCATGATAGAGGCATTAAACATCAGAAATAAGGGTCTATCACGGTACTTAATTCCTGCAGGACTTAAACCTCTACTCTTTCTAGGCTTAGGAGTCTGGTGGGCGGTCCTACTCTGTGATGGACAGTATTTCCTGTAGGAGTATAAAATACAGTGAAAGCTGTCAATCACTGAGTGGGACTGCCCACTGGACTCCTAAGCCTAGAAAGAGCAGAGGTTCAAATGGATAATTTAGAAGTTATTCAGAATATTTTTCTATAAAACTATATATCAATAGGCTCAGCTCCTCCTGCTCTATAACATGCTGCACGCAGATTAGATTACATTTTCAATGCGACAGGTTCGTTTTAAGCTGGCAATGACTGAAGTATCACACTACATAGGTTTTGTTTATAGTCTGTAACCATACATAAAAATGAACAAACCCATTAAAAGGAGAAATAACTAAGGAAAAAACTAAAAAAACAACACAAAAACACAGTAAAACAGTTCTTTAGGAGTGTCAGGTGTTATTTTTGCTTGTTATAGCATAATAAAGATATTCGATCCATAGGAGGCTGAAAGTGATCCCCACACAAAAATAGTTCCTCAAAATATAGCGAAGATAAATATAAATAATTCTGGTCCATTTAACCGCAAAGTGCCAAGTGTACTATGGTATGCAGAGTAAATACTGAAACTCCACAGGAAGATATGTTATAGGATGGTCACGTACCAATGCACACACTCGGAGCAGCTAAAAATACGCCACAATGTCACACGACCAGATTTACACCACTCACTTGCTGCATACCTGCAGTCATTGATCAGCTTACAGGCAATTTAAGAGTAATTTGGAATATGTCACACACCGAGTATTATGTATTCCCCCTGCAGATATAGACTGATAAATACAATATATATTTTAAGTATGTAAACTGGAACAAAGTTAAAGTTAAATTGCACTTTGTTGGGGCTTCATCAGGTTAAATCGTAAAATCTACTCTAGTCGCTATTGAGAAATAGTTGGACAGACCTCTGCAAGGGTTCGTGTACATGGGAGTTTTACAGCTCCGTAGGACCATACTGTTCTTCCAGATGCTTCTGATTTCATATGGGGGACATACAAAAGGTTTGTTTCACAAGAACCCGACCAGAAACAAATAAATAATAATTGTGGAATCGGATGCGGTTACTATGGAAGAATTGTGTTTTAGAAATATTTCTTCTTGGAGAATCTCTTTGATACGGTGCCATACAAGTGTGAATATTACCAGAACTATAGTTCCATCCCTTCCACTGCTCAGCATAGCAGACATGTGCAAGGCCAGGAGTGATCAAGCTAATGATCGTTTCCCTTCCCCCTCAGGTACAGGAGAACTCTTGTTGGTGGTCTACTCTGTATTCTGCCTGCCCCATAAACACAACAGGAAAAATGGAATATCTATAGCAAAAAGGTTATATTTTTTTACCTTAACTCCTGGGCAAAAATTTACTAAAAGTAGAGTTTCACTTTAATATGGGCTACTGCTGTACGAACTGAAGGGTGGATGAAGTGCCTACTGAGTGAGGAGCGGAGGCGGAGGGAGGCCTTACTGTGACTACATTGTGGGGGCAGCTTATAGTTACTGCCTATTGAGGAGGTAGGCGGGGTGACCCTACTGTGATAACTAAGGTGACTACATGGGAAGTGGGTGTAGCCTGCTATGACAAAAAAACACTAAGGAAGAGTGGTGGACACAATTTTTAGGGTAAGGTGGCGTGGCAATTGTGCAGCAGAGCGCTGCACCATAGTAAAACCGCACGTAAATACATACTTTTCTTACCGCAATTTAACTGCACCAAAAAAAGTGCATGTATTTATAGTGATGCGTAAGGCCAGGTTCATACATCCCTGGTTGCAATGTGGACCTAGCCATACAGCGTGTTGTTGTTGGCTCTTAATGTTTGGAGGTGATTCCTACGCCTGGCAACGATTTTTCCAGGACTGTTTTAACGTGTTGTAAGGACACAAGGCCTAAATGGTTTGGAGGTGGGCAAATGCCACGACAAATAACCGCTACTGTAAATTAGGCAGTGCAGGAGTGTGAAAAAGATCACAAACAAAATTATCCGATTACATGGCCCAATGTGGACTGTGTAAACAAGAACAGATCAACGAGACTTATCTGCGCTCGTTTGCTCCTTTCACCCAGAGCAATGATTGCTTCTGTATAAGGACGAGCGCTCATTACTCGTACATTTTCATCATGCCAGCAGCGCATCTCCCTGTTTACACATGGACATGTGCTGCCGACAACGATGATTTTTAATTCTGCATAAAAAGAGCAGATCAGCCGATGAACGAGAGTTTGCTCATTCATCAGCTAATCGTTGCCCTGATTACACAGGGCAATGATTTGGAATGAGCGCTCATATGAATGCACATTTGCCCGATGATTGGCCCATGTAACGGTGCCTTAAGGTCCAGTCTCGTTATTGCACTACATTCAGTGTCTATATCAAGAAAGCTCACAGCGTACACGTTAAACATATACCTAGGGCTCCATTAGCCCAACAGAGGACGTAGGCCATTTAACGTGATATTAACTAGGCCTAAGCAAAAGTATAAAGTACATTTCATATGCCCAAACATAACCCCTCTCTAGGACTGTCTGATCACCCAGAAAATTTTCAGTTATTACTCAGTAAGAGTGTCAATTTTGATAAGAGCTTGCAGTGCGAGGCTGGTCACGGATGTGGGCTTTTTAGGCTATGTTCACACGGAGTATTTTGCCGAGTTATTTGACGTGGAAACCGCGTCGCAAAACTCGGCATAAACGGCCCGAGAACGCCTCCCATTGATTTCAATGGGAGGCGTCGGCATCCTTTTCCTGCGAGCAGTAAAACTGCCTCGCGGGAAAAAGAAGCGACATGCCCTATCTTCGGGCGCTTCCACCTCTGACCTCCCATTGACTTCAATGGGAGGCAGAAAAAGCGTATTTCGCGCTGTTTTATGCCCGCGGCGCTCAACGGCCGCGGGCGAAAAACGGCGCGAAAATCGGCGTGCAGGGAGAGGAAAATCTGCCTCAAAGCTCCAAACGGAATTTTGAGGCAGATATTCCTCCCCCAAAATACTCTGTGTGAACATAGCCTAATAATGTGATAACACACCACTTCTAGCATATGTGATTGTATGTAAAGTCCTTTTAGCAGATCCTGAGCTGTAGGTGAACCAAAAAGAAACTGACCCCTGTGACCCATATCTATTATGCAGTCAGGTTTTTGTCTCGTCACAAATGTCTCTGCGAGACAAATTTGAAGAAAAATGTCTCTGCGAGACAAATTTGAAGAAAAATGTCTCTGCGAGACAAATTTGAAGAAAAATGTCTCTGCGAGACAAATTTGAAGAAAAATGTCTCTGCGAGACAAATTTGAAGAAAAATGTCTGCGAGACAAATTAGGTGAGTGAAGAGAAAAGTGGGCGTGGTCTCAGTCTAGGCCACATTTATTAGGAGAAATAGGTGAAAAGGAGGATAGATAGGATAGATGGGATAGATGGGATAGATGGGATCAAAACCAATGGTGGTGATGAACCTCAAAAGAAAATTCAACCCTTGGAGCGGCGCTGATTTCTAGGAGCGTAGTTGGCTGTTAGTCCTTACTGTAGCAGAAGGGAGCAAACACGGTGTAAGGTAACGCGTTTCAGAGCCAAACCGGCTCCTTCCTCAGACAGTATTAGAAAGCAAATTTGCTTTCTAATCCTACCTGAGGAAGGAGCCGGTTCGGCTCCGAAACGCGTTGCCTGTATTATATTAAAGACTTTGTTACTCTACACCGTGTTTGCTCCCTTCTGCTACACTAAGGACTAACGGCCAACTACGCTCCTAGAAATCGGCGCCGCTCCAAGGGTTGAATTTTCTTTTGAGGTTCATCACCACCATTGGTTTTGACTCTCACTAATCCACGATCCGACTTACAACTGATCCAAAGTATGGCTTCCGGTACAACCAGCAGCTTGCAGGTTTCTGGATATCTTTAACCACCAACTTCTAAGTCTACATCTTCAGGAGTGTCATGCTCCTAGCACGACATCACCAGGTGAGCATTTCATCCCTATATGAACTATTTTTACAGTATGTAGGTAATGCCTAATGCCCTATGGTTGCGCTGATTTGTATTCTATTTTTCTTCTAGTGGAAATGTGTGTATATGTATATATATATATATATATATATATATATATATATATATATATATATCTACCAAAAAAAACACACACCCTGCATCTCAGTGTTTAGAAAAAGAATTCACACACTACAGACAGAGCATTCTAAAAGAGATCAGCGTGACATAAATTACTACTGATCCCGTAGGAGTTTAGTGACCACATCCCTGAATTGAACTGCCATAGCCGATAAGAAGGGCAACGCGCAAGGAAAGTGAAAGAGATAAGTTTATGGGAAACAGAAGTGTGAAACCACACGGCATAGGCAGGCCCTGTCCTTGCAACAAGGTGAATCACTAAGGGCCAGCAAAAAAAAATAGAGAAGTTCCCAGAAAAACAAAACTGCAGAGAATTAATAACATGCTTCCTTTCTGCAACAGTGATTCAGCTTCATCCCCCCCTCTCCTCAACTACAGTATATTGTCCTTCCTCTCAGCAGCTGTACTGCTACCTAGGTATATTCTGCTGACAAGCAGAGAAAAAGGAATATGAAATAATTGCTCGCTGCCGACTTCGGTCAAAATAACCCTGAATCACAGAATGGATCCATCTAGAAGAACCAGCAATGCGGAGACGTGGAGGGTAGGGGCCATTAACAGGTTCACAATGCCCATGGAAAAAGGTTAAGGTGCCATCCTGAGCTAAAGCTCATTAGCAACTGTATGAGCTGCATCTATGGTACATGCATCCTTAAAAAAAAATAAAAAAATCAGTGATGAAATTATCGGTTTCTGCCAATACAAATGGTTTAATTGACTAGAGTATGTGTTTATTAATTTCTAGTTTGACAACTGATGGAATAAGCATTAATTTCCGAGATCAATTGGCCATTGCTGCTTACTCATTTATGTATTGGTCTATTGGAGGGGCCCTCAACTGGAAGGCCGCAGTACGAACCCATCAGCGCAGACACCGGTTGTTCAGACCAGTGGTGTTGCTTGAACAGTGCATCCGGGGCAGAAGCCCAGATTTTTGGCCGTGCCACATACCCCTTGGCGACTGCGACATTTAATGGTTTCTGCATCCCCAGGATGGAATACTATGGCGAAGCAGAACGCTATCAGCTCCCTGCTCCAACATACACCAGGCTACAGGTGATGTTAGGCCTGCAGCCTAAAAGATGCTGGGACAGCATCCCTGCGCAGGCCAGCACGATTATGTCACTACATTGCGCCATCGTATATTAGGGATGTCACGATACCAGAATTTGGACTTCGATACCGATACTTCGTTTAGTATTGTGATTTCGATACCAATTCGATACTTTGCCAACAGTAATAAAAAAATAAAAAAAGTTCTTCCATTTTCTGATGTGAGGCACGTGGTGTGATGATGAATTTAACCTCCACGTGCCTCACATTAATAGTAATTAACCCCATCAGGTTAATATGTAAGGTACATGATGGGGTTAATTACTATTAATGTGAGGCCCATGGAGGTTAAATTCATCGCACCTCGTGCCCCACGATAAGGCTGGGTTCACACGACCTATTTTCAGGCGTAAACGAGGCGTATTATGCCTCGATTTACGCCTGAAAATACGGCTCCATTACGTCGACACACATCTGCCCATTCATTTGAATGGGTTTGCCGACGTACTGTGCAGACGACCTGTAATTTACGCGTCGTCGTTTGACAGCTGTCAAACGACGACGCGTAAAATGACTGCCTCGTCAAAGAAGTGCAGTACACTTCTTTGCAACGTAATTTGAGCAGTTTTTCATTGAAGTCAATGAACAACAGCTCAAGTTTACGGGCGTCAAAGACGCCTCGCATAATGCGAGGAGGAGCTTTTACGTCTAAAACGACGCAGCTGTTTTCTCCTGAAAACAGTGTCTTTTCAGACGTAAAAGGCAGTTCTCGTGTGCACATACCCTCAGGGTATGTTCACACGGCCAAATTTCAGACGTATACGAGGCGTATTTTGCCTCGTTTTACGTCTGGAAATACGTCTCAAATACGTCGGCAAACATCTGCCCATTCATTTGAATGGGTTTGCCGACGTACTGTGCAGACGACCTGTTATTTACGCGTCGTCGTTTGACAGCTGTCAAACGACGGCGCGTAAAAATACAGCCTCGTCAAAAGAAGTGCAGGACACTTCTTTGGACGTTTTTGGAGCTGTTTTCTCATAGACTCCAATGAAAACAGCTCCAAAAACGGACGTAAAAAACGCCGCGAAAACGGCGTGAAAACGCCGCGAAAAATGCGAGTTGGTAAAAAAAACGTCTGAAAAGCAGGGTCTGTTTTCCCTTGAAAACAGCTGTGGATTTTCAGACGTTTTTGTTGACTACGTGTGAACATACCCTAAGTGATAGAAAGCAGTTTTTTTTTACAGCGTGCACATCATAATTGATGCAAAAAAATTGTTGTGCAGGTTATTACGGCCGCGCCAATACTGAATGTGTGTGTATTTTATGTATTGAGACTTATTTTAAGGCTATGTTCACACGGGGTCTTTTGCCGAGTTTATTGACGCGGAAACCGCGTCGCAAAACTCGGCAGAAACGGCCCGAGAACGCCTCCCATTGATTTCAATGGGAGGCGTCGGCGTCTTTTTCCCGCGAGCAGTAAAACTGCCTCGCGGGGAAAAGAAGCGACATGCCCTATCTTCGGGCGCTTCCGCCTCCGACCTCCCATTGACTTCAATGGGAGGCAGGAGAAAGCGTGTTTTCTGCCCGCGGCGCTCAATGGCCGCGGGCGAAAAACGGCGCGATCATTGCTATTCACACGGAGTATTTTGGGGGAGGAATATCTGCCTCAAAATTCCGTTTGGAGCTTTGAGGCAGATATTCCTCCCCCAAAATACTCCGTGTGAACATAGCCTAATAGTTATTTAAAAAAAAAAGGTGTATGTGTATTTTTTATTTATTTAACATTACTATGTTTTTACTTTATTTTGTAAACGTTAATGTACTGCCATATATCTATATTACAGTACATTAGCTTGTGTACTGATAGGTAGGTCCTAACAACTGCCTGTGTACTAAGTATGCCCTGACAACAGGAAATATGGTCAGACAGCCCTGGGGTCCTTCAATGGACCCTGGGCTGTCTGCCCATATATGGTATGTCCCTCAATCGCGTCACAAGGATTCCTGTGATGCGATCCAAGGGGCATCCCCCCTTCTCATTTTCTCCTGAATGCTGCAGTCCGCTGTGATCGCAGCATTCACGGGAATAGCGGCGGAGATGAGAGCCATTGCCCCGCTCCTGACAGGAAATGCGTGCACGGTCAGCATGAGGTGATGCGGCCGGCGCTGCACTAATGAGCCGCGGTTCAGGCACTGAAGACCGAACATGGGGGTGTTTTGCAGTGCGCCCGCCATGTTCTGTCTTCAGTGCCGCCGCTCATTAGTGCAGCGCCGGCTGCATCGCATCATCCTGACCCCGTGCACTTGTTATCAGGACTCAGGAGCGGGGCAATGACTGTATTACACAGCCGCAGCCCCGCTATCATACATTCATGTTTTACAATACTGAGCAGTGCGGCCGCACAGATAAGTATCGAAATACATGAAATAACGGTATCGAACCGTTTGGGGATGCAGAGTATCGAAGTTTCTACGCATCGTGCATCCCTAGCGTATACAAGGATCCCGACTCAGGATCTCATAGGCTGCACACCTAAAGTGTCCGGCACTAAAAGGGGTATTGCCTGGCATGGTCTACAAGGGGCAAAGCCTACAAGGGGCACTGCGCAGCAACTATCTACAAAGGGCACTATGTGTGGTACTGCCTTGCATTTCTGCCACAGATGCACGGGTTGGTATATAAGTGGTACCTAATCTTGGTTATGGTCTTTTAACCGCTTCTTAAAAGTAATGTTTTCTGTTTTTGGTGATTTTTTTTACCTCCGATTATTCATTATAGGGTTTCCAATACCTATAATCATCCGTTGCTTCTGTGAATTAAGGTGGCATGAATGAGCACCAGACAATTCACAATGGCACCAGGCATTTCCGAAGTACTGCGTAGGGGAGTGCTAGTTTGGCTCAGTCAATAACACCTATATAATGTTCCATGAACACTTTTTGAAATTTTATAGATTTCATCCTTTACCATAAAATGTAGGTGTTCAGCCCAATGGCTGAAGGACTGGGATCTGTACAATTGACCAATTCCATTGTTTAATTGGGACAAAGGATAATGCAATGCAACATAAAAGCTAAACATCATTAGGGCCTCTACTAATGGACTTTATTTCACTAAATAGCTCTCCTAGGTGCCAATCAGAAGGCCATAAAATAGCTCCACCCTCAACACACTCCTAATAAACAGGACTGTTCTTAAAGAGACAGCTCACTTTAAAAGATAGAAGGGTTTGCAGAGAGGTATATGTGGTAAGCGGTTTTCCATAGCTCTGATGTACACCAGGAGAAGCTGTTTTTGGGGTATAATTGTGCATTATGTGTTATTATTGCATCTGTAAAATACAGTCAGGTAAGAGGGATTAGCCTTTATTTATAGCTCTTCCCAATAGTAGAAAGCCCTCAGAAAAGCCTAATCAGGCAAAATACAGATACGACACAAATAAAAGAGAAGATTTGTAAATTTTACACATATAATATTCAAAAACAGTCATTCGGAAACCCGTTTCAAGCGCCCTAATTTTTTAGCATCTGCAATATAAAACAGCAGTTGAGGCTCTAAGCACCCAGCTGAAACCGTACATATAAAGGCAGAAAATGCCACGTAAAAGCAGTAAGGAAATACTGTGAAAAATTTCTAAATGAGTCACAAATTGCAAAACATGATTCATCTATAACAGATCTAATCCTTATGAGGTTTCAGTGGACTAAGCCTAAATTCAGCAAAAAAAATATAAATTATTTTTTTCAACTCTTTTGGTCAAAGGCATCTTATATTGTGGTGACAAGATGCAGAGGTACAACCTTCATCATAATTAGTTGGAGGCAGTCCATAAAGGAGAGGATTATTTAAGGCCTGGAAGGCAACAACATATATGCGAAAAGAAAAACAATTATGCATAAGCCGAACAAGCATGTTAATGGGGAATGTGACAGTTTTAACATCAGTCAAAAATAGTTTGTGTTTACGAGACGCTCTAGGTTGCTTTATGGATGTTACGTGCCTGGGGCCTCCACCCCTCCTCTGGGGTCCTAGGAAGCTTCTAACACCGACCTTCCCTGTTCCATCTCACTCATATCCATCTTGCATTTTTTAGATGCCCCCGTGGCAGTCACTGTTTAAATGAGTATTACATACATTGCTTACCTCTGGAACCCCCAAGTTTTACAAAATCAGAGATTCCCTGATGGCTGTTTGGCGATCCTATCCAGCCAAAAGAGGTGGAGACACAAGTGTGTGGCTCTTTCTTTGAAGTCTACGGGAATCACTGGCTCTACTATCCTCTTAAGGCCTTATTAACACGAACGTGTGCGTTTTTTGCGCGTTGCAGTTGCGTGTCATCAGTATGTGATGTGTGGCTGCGTGATTTTCACGCATATGGCATTGTTATAACACTGTTTTTATGTTAACAAACAGAAATTAAGGAGGTGGTTTCATTTGTCCCTTCATTTCTTTAACAACTGTTGCGCGAATCAAATGCAGCACACGGAAGTGCGTCCCTGTGCTGTGCGTGATTTTCACGCACCCATTGACTTCAATGGGTGCGTGATGCGCGAAATACGCCCAAGTATAGGACATGTCGTGAGTTTTACGCAGCGGACACACGCTGCGTGAAAATCACGGACTGTTTGAACGGCCCCATTGAGTTACATAGATCCGTGTGACGCACGTGATTTTCACGCGTGTATCACGGCCGTGAACTACGTTCGTGTGAATAAGGCCTAACATTCACTGCAGAGGTGCAGGCGCATGCGTGGCAACCTCTCCCACACGTGGCTGCCATAAGGGGTATTCTCAGATGTGGGCGCCACCTTTTTTTCCCCAAGGGCATCCGCTAACTTTAATCCAGATCTGGCCACACACCATGGACAAGAGAAGCAAAAGTTTCTGGGAGAAAAAAACCCCAAAAAAACAGAACCCCCATAACATGATTCGCAATGGCGTGATACATTTTTGAATAAAAAACAAATAAAATCTTCTGGCAACAAACTGAGAAAGTGAGATGTGAAAACTGCACTTCATGAGAAAAAGATAATGCTTACATTGCAGATGACTAATAACAATATAGAAAATTGCTAACACCAGAAATCTCATTCACTAAAGAGGCTTTACCGCCACTAGTACAACCGGTCAGACACAGTCCAACTTGTGTACATTACTAAACAGAAATCATGTTTTAGGGACCATACAAGTACTGGATTACTGGTATGGTTAGCTTAAATGGCACCTTTGGACGAGTAATGGAACGAAGGCCCAAAAATTCTGATAGAAAAAAAAATAAATTACGTTTATACCATAGGGTACAAAACAATAACTGGAGGCTACAAGGTGTAATGTTAAAGGAACACTTGAGGAAAAATGGGTAAGCGGTTATGCCTAGAGCGGTGCCTGAAGCGGCAGTACATGACTTCTATCTTTGGTATCCCTTGAATCTTTGAGTCAGGCACCGATCCCCTTAGACTCTTCACTAGGCATAATACAGTGTATTTTTTCTTGTGTTCCTTTTATACACTAGATACATAACGTGCACCACAAGAGTTTTCTTGCAATCAATTAATACAGTGAGGCAAATGTAATTGCAATTACTGGCATGAATTAAAACTAAAACTACATTTGTACCTAATCCAACAGAGCCGCAGGCAACGGATTACTTAAATGAAATACGTGGGTGGAGGGGATTCCGCATAAGTTCAAATGTACGTTGAATATATTCATCTAAGGAACATTGTGGTGAGTACATTAAGCAAAGGTGGTGTAATGGTTACTTCAAGCTCAATAGCTGGTCCTATAGAACATTGAATAGTGGGCAAAGGTTTGATTCTATGGTATTAAGGTAGTCAGGTTTTACGGTAATATGGATGACTAATGACGGTCCAAAATTACACTGCCTCAATGCTAGAATATGCCCAATGGTCTAGTCATTTTCCTGATTGGAAGACCAAAGCCTTATCAGTCAAAATCGTTCCAACATGGCCTGAAATTAGAATGTAAATTCAGTGGTGGGGAGTTGTGATGCCGTCTAGTCATCGGACCTGTAGAGCATAATGGGACGACCGAGCATAAAGGAACTAGGGGAATTCTGCCTGATCCTGAATACAGTACAGTACAGTACAACACACACACACACACACACACACACACACACACACACACACACACACACACACGTATAAAAAGGGGAAACGGCAGGTTTTTAGCTCACCACTGGTGTTTATGTTACGTTGTACAATTGGCTGCCTGGTTGGGTAAAAACTATAATAACCATGCCATTAATGCCCACACAAAGCATTCATATGGCATGTTTACAGAGTTGCTGAAAAACGCTCCACTCTTTGAGCTAGTGACACTAATCTGTTTTTGTGTGCGGGCCTTATGTTAATTCTCTGCAGATTGAAGTCAACAGGTTCAGATGAATCAGATGCCAGGCATCCTCATCACACTACATCAATTTACAGGGGTCAGTACAGCCTGGGAACGATGTGTACTAGAGACATATAATTACTCCAAAGAGAAATATGGACACAGCCAGTGTGATGTGGTGATGCTATGAAAAGGTCTCAAATGGAATCATAATCCGCTACAAAAACACAGGACCATGTGTGCACATTTTGTCATCATCTCTATCTGTTTTAGGGACTTCAAAGCATTAGGGTCATCACAAATTTCAGGACCATGAACAAAATTCAACAGTATTTACCCTTTAGACTTTACATTTAAACCAATTTTCCATGTACAAATATAATTTGAGTGCATTTACTAAGAGACTCTAAACCTATAAATGAATGATAAAGTGAAGAGATATACAAGATTTATATACAAGATTTAATCTTCAAGACTTTGAAGGGGTTTTACGAGATATAACATTGATGGCCTATCTTTAAGATAAGCCTTCAATAAGTGATCGGTGAGATCCCAACCGCCAAGACCTCCATCAATCAGCAGAACGAAGGCGGAAGCTTCATTAAGAGCGTGGCCCCGTATATGTTTATGAAGACAAATCAGCTCGTCCATAAACGCGAATGTGCCTGGTACTGCAAACAGCTTAGCTTGCCCACGTTTATTTGAGGATAGACTGAAGGGGTAGGGACTAAAACTAAAAAAGGTAGTGCATGGTTTGTCCGATTCACATCTACGAGCACAGGGAGGGGACGACAACATGGATGCTGACTAAAACATTTGTCACCCCTGTATTGTGGTTGGGATATATAAATCTCCTTATTGCCAGTATTGTCTTTTTTCCCTATAAATAGCTAGAATGACTGTGGTCCAAAAGTAGAAGAAGACTTAATATTAAACATGAGATCAAATACTATAAGTACTCAGTACATTGTTCTTCTTACAATGGAGTTGGAGATTCATGCTGCGTACTGTCATTTTGGTGCCTGAGCCAGTGCTTTCTGAATTCATAACACATTCTTTATAAAAAAAATGAATTATGCACATGAAAATATCTATATAAATTTAAGGACCAGTATTATTGCACAGCAGCGATCAGTCTAATAGGCCTTATTCATACGAGACTAGGCCATTAAAGTCTATGGGCAGTGAGGAAAAACGGATTGCATATAGAACGATGTCTTCCACACCAGAAGTTTTTTCCGGATTCAAAATCGGACGTGGTCGTGTGAACGTGGCCTTAATAGACCACATCACGAGAGCTAAGTATGCGGTAAACAGAGGCATCTACAAATTGCCTAAAGGTCAATTCAATAAAGCTGTATACATACACTGCCGAAATGAACTGCAGAATTAGTTACAGGTCGCTTCTGCTGAGCAGAGTTGTGCCTCTGCTGCATCGGTCTCGATTAGCAGTTAACAGGCTTACGGTCCGCAGAGGGTGCATTGCAGGAGCGTGTTGGGAGGGGTTGGCTGGGGCCGAATCCTGCTGTGAGTACTTGGGGGGCGGGCGCGCTACTGTGACTATTGATGGGTCTGTTCTGTCAACAAAGGAAGTGGATAAGAGTGGGTGACAACAGTTTTTAAAAATATAACATTTTTATACACCTACGGCCTGGTATGAAGATATTTCAAATTTCACTTCTGCATACAGTAACCCACAATCTCAGAAGGGGAAAGCGCACAGGCCGCCCATTACTCCAAGGTTAAAAATAATCCCCTTCTGGGTCAACTTCAGCTGACAAATATGTTTAACGAGTTTGTCAAATAAAAAACAAACAAACACACACACGTTTCTGAAGCCGTTACGCTTAGGCTATGTTCACACGGAGTATTTTGCAGGAGGAATATCTGACTCAAAATTCCGTTTGGAAGTTTGAGGCAGATTTTCCTCTCCCTGCACGCCGATTTTCGCGGAGTTTTTCGCTGCGTTTTTCGCCCGCGGCCATTGAGCGCCGCGGGCATAAAACACGGCGAAATACACTTTCTCTGCCTCCCATTGAAGTCAATGGGAGGTCAGAGGCGGAAACGCCCGAAGATAGGGCATGTCGCTTCTTTTTCCCGCGAGGCAGTTTTACTGCTCGCGGGAAAAAGCCGCCGACGCCTCCCATTGAAATCGGGCCGTTTTTGCAGAGTTTTGCGACGCGGTTTCCGCGTAAATAAAAACTCGTCAAAATACTCCGTGTGAACATAGCCTTAATCAGAAAACAATACAAAGAAGCGGATTGTTTGATGAATGCACAAAGCAGATGCTTGTTGATTTATTTTAAGCTAGGGCTACATGCCGAATTTGGCCACGACATAGCTCGAACGGGCAAAGATCGGTGTGTGATCAGCGTCACGTTGGCTGCAGTATTGAAAGTGAATGTGGCCACGTTGCAACCCGCAGGTTACTGCGACCCTCGCAAGATATCCACACAAATAATTTTTTGCGAATGTTGTGTCATGGATGCAGCCTGCGGGTCACAACGCGGCCACACTCACTTTTATTACTGCAATGCAGCCAGCGCAACCCTGCAATGCAAGCAGCACAGCAATCTTTGGCCGTGTGACCTGCGTGGTAGCCAAAGCCGCCGTGTAGCCCTAGCCTGAGTACACCAAACATGCCACCTAGAACATAAAGCTTTGCCTTTTTTTAAATCTTAATTAAATGTCTGCAAAAATGTCGACGTTGTGTTCTTGGGTTTTTGGGTGTAGCATCAAATTTGATTTCACATTCATTTCTCTAATTTTCTATGTTACTACACAAACCATGTGAATGTCTCAGTTTTCCGGCACACAGTGAAAAGTAGCAGATACTAAGTTCTGCAATGTTAGGGTATGTTCACACGGCCTATTTACGGACGTAATTCGGGCGTTTTTCCCCCGAATTACGTCTGAAAATAGCGCCTCAATAGCGCTGACAAACATCTGCCCATTGAAAGCAATGGGCAGACGTTTGTCTGTTCACACGAGGCGTATATTTACGCGCCGCTGTCAAATGACGGCGCGTAAATAGACGCCCGCATAGAAGAAGTGACCTGTCACTTCTTTGGCCGTAATTGGAGCCGCTATTCATTGACTCCAATGAATAGCAGCGCTAATTACGGCCGTAATTGACGCGGCGTTCAAGCGCCTGCACATGCCGGTACGGCTGAAATTACGGGGATGTTTTCAGGCTGAAACATCCCCGTAATTTCAGCCGTTACGGACCCCCGCCGTGTGAACATACCCTTAAGGTGAAGTTCAAATCACATTTGGTCTCTACATTAGCCAAATACACAGGGGCGTAGTTAATGGGGGGTGCAGAGGTACCAGCCACATCCGTCCCTGATGACTGGGGGCACCGCAACAGGAGAACACCAGTATTATGAATGGCACATGGTAAGTTACAGATTTAGCATTGGGTGAAAAAAAAAATACAGTAAGGTCTAGTTCACACCACGTTAAATGGCGTATATTTGACGTATACGCCGGGAAAAGTTCCTGAATTATACGTTAAATGAAGGCTGTGACTGATGCCTCTAGTTGGATTCGTCACTGTAGACTAGAACGGTGAATGTTCATGACGTAAATGTTAAAGAGGCTCTGTCACCAGATTTTGCAACCCCTATCTGCTATTGCAGCAGATAGGCGCTGCAATGTAGATTACAGTAACGTTTTTATTTAAAAAAAACGAGCATTTTTGGCCAAGTTATGACCATTTTTGTAGTTATGCAAATGAGGCTTGCAAAAGTCCAAGTGGGTGTGTTTAAAAGTAAAAGTCCAAGTGGGTGTGTATTATGTGCGTACATCGGGGCGTTTTTAATACTTTCACTAGCTGGGCGCTCTGATGAGAAGTAACATCCTCTTCTCTTCAGAACGCCCAGCTTGTGACAGTGCAGATCTGTGACGTCACTCACAGGTCCTGCATCGTGACGGCCACATCGGCACCAGAGGCTACAGTTGATTCTGCAGCAGCAACAGCGTTTGCAGGTAAGTCGATCTTACCTGCAAACGCTGATGCTGCTGCAGAATCAACTGTAGCCTCTGCTGCCGATGTGGCCGTCACGATGCAGGACCTGTGAGTGACGTCACAGATCTGCACTGTCAGAAGCTGGGCGTTCTGAAGAGAAGAGGATGATACTTCTCTTCACAGCGCCCAGCTAGTAAAAGTATTAAAAACGCCCCGATGTACGCACCTAATACACGCCCACTTGGACTTTTACTTTTAAACACACCCACTTGGACTTTTGCAAGCCTCATTTGCATAATTACAAAAATGGTCATAACTTGGCCAAAAATGCTCGTTTTTTAAAAATAAAAACGTTACTGTAATCTACATTGCAGCGCCTATCTGCTGCAATAGCAGATAGGGGTTGCAAAATCTGGTGACAGAGCCTCTTTAAACAAATGCCATTACACAGTCTGAGTGACTGATGTGTTAAATGTATGCGTCATAAAAAGATTTATAAAAGCCAATAACTTATATGTTAAATGTATAATGGACATGGCACACGTCACCTATAGGCTCCATGTTAAAAAAAACACCACGCTGCATTTGTTTTTTTGCGGGATCCTGCAGGACAGAAAAGCATAGTCTACTGCACCATTCCATCCTTAGAAGCAAAACAAAAATATACTGATGTATAGCAACCCAGCAAAGGATGCAGTTTTGGCCTTTTGGCGCCCTATGAACACGTTTCCCGACGTACGCTCTAAACATAACGTGAAGGGGGCCTTAGGCACATTCCTGTACAATGGGAGATTGACCCAGCTGTATACCTTCACAGCCGCATACGTTTGAATCTGTTTAGACAGAAGGTGAGCGACTTATTAATGCAGATGCACGATAAAACAGATTTATCAACAGGTCGGACCTAGCATTGTTTTATAACACTTAAAGAGGCTCTGTCACCAGATTTTGCAGCCCCTATCTGCTATTGCACCAGATCGGCGCTGCAATGTAGATTACAGTAACGTTTTTATTTTTAAAAAACGAGCATTTTTTGGCCAAGTTATGACCATTTTTGTAGTTATGCAAATGAGGCTTGCAAAAGTCCAAGTGGGTGTGTTTAAAAGTAAAAGTCCAAGTGGGCGTGTATTATGTGCGTACATCGGGGCGTTTTTAAGTATCATCCACTTCTCTTCAGAACGCCCAGCTTCTGGCAGTGCAGACACAGCGTGTTCTCGAGAGATCACGCTGTGTCGTCACTCACAGGTCCTGCATCGTGTCAGACGAGCGGGGACACATCGGCACCAGAGGCTACAGATGATTCTGCAGCAGCATCGGCGTTTGCAGGTCAGTAGCTACATCGACTTACCTGCTAACGCCGATGCTGCTGCAGAATCAACTGAAGCCTCTGGTGCCGATGTGTCCGACACGATGCAGGACCTGTGAGTGACGTCACAGTGCTGCACTGCCAGAAGCTGGGCGTTCTGAAGAGAAGTGGATGATACTTCTCGTCACAACGCCCAGCTAGTAAAAGTATTAAAAACGCCCCGATGTACGCACATAATACACGCCCACTTGGACTTTTACTTTTAAACACACCCACTTGTACTTTTGCAAGCCTCATTTGCATAACTACAAAAATGGTCATAACTTGGCCAAAAATGCTTGTTTTTTAAAAATAAAAATGTTACTGTAATCTACATTGCAGCGCCGATCTGCTGCAATAGCAGATAGGGGTTGCAAAATCTGGTGACAGAGCCTCTAAGTAGAAGTTTCAAAAAATGTTATAATTACTCTGAAGCTGTCTCCGCTTCATCCAACACATAGGTATGTTTCTCAAGTGATGCAAGGGCTTCCCAACGACGCAGATTTGCTTGTACACCATATTTTTCATTATATTTAAAGGAGGACCGTTCACCTCTATTTTAGTAAATACTTGTAGTCGCGATAAAACAAATTTTGTGCATCTTTCCTTAGAACTCTGCATTGTTTCATTCCTCTGTTATTACTCCTAGAAATGTATGAATAAATAGACAACTGGGTATTGTCAAAAGGGGCGTGTCCCTGCACGGTCTCACTGTCAGCACTGATTGGACATGGTCAGGCCGAGTAGGAATACACCAGGTTGTCAATTTCTTCATACATTTGTAAGAAAAATAACAAAGGAACGTCACAACGCAGAGTTCTAAGAAAATATGTTCCAGAACGGTTATCTCATGGGGAATAAAAATATTTAGTAAAACAGACATGTCCGGAGAGGTGACAAGTCCTCTTTAAGCGATCGGTCCTCATAAGGCAACTGAAGTGCAGTGTAAGAAATAGGATTTTAAAAACATCTCATCTACAAAACATAGCACGGTGCTGCACAATTTCTAAAAAAAAAATAAATCACTATATGAAGGTAACGGAACAAGAGATGCAATCATTTGTCATCTAAAAAACAAAACATTACATGTTCTACATTTTTTAAAGGGGACAAAAATGGTTGGATGAATGTGGCTGAGAGAGGGGTACAATAGATCTCTGATACATTAAAATACTTTAAGTGGAAATACACCTATTGCCTGGAGTACAGCCGCCAATCTTAGCCCCAAAGTCCCACCTACTCATTCCCCACTGATGTACATCTAGTGTCATTCTCTAAAAGTATTCCTGAGAGGGTCATGACCACCACTGCCAAAATACCCGAGCTTAAAGGCAGGCTGCAGGAGCGGATTCCCCGATCTGCTAGAAGCACATAGGTTGGTGCCTCCACTCCACGCAATTTTTAGATTTTGTATTAGAGTTCATTGAAACTAAAGAGATACTAATAAAAGAATAATAATAATAAATCCATCTATAAACTCACAAGGCTGAGTTCACATTGAGTTTTTTTGCAGGCAGAAAATTTTCATCTGCCAGGTCGCCGTTTGCCGCGTTTTTCGCTCGTGCCCATTGAGTGCCACGGGCAAAAATGCCGCAAAATACGCTTTCTCTGCCTCCCATTGATGTCAATGGGAGGTCAGTGGCGTAAAAGGCCCGAAGATAGGGCATGTGGCTTCTTTTTACCGCGAGCATTTTTTAACGCTCGCGGTAAAAAAACGTGTCCGCCTCCCATTGAAATGAAGGCATTTCGGCCATTTTTTGGCACGTTTTCCGATGCGGTTTCCGCGTCAAAAAAACCCTGTGTGAACAGGGCCTTAGGGTAGGTGCAAACTGGGGAAATTTGAAGGCGGAATCCGCCGCAAAGTCTATCGTGTGAACTAAATATTGTGTTTTGTCTTTTTTTATATATTTTTTTTTACGTAAAAAAAACCCCAAAACAGCGCACAATATAAAAATTTAAAAAAAAGCTAAGAAATAATTGCCATGCTATATTTACTATTAAATATTTATATTCCACTGTTTAATTAAAAATGCTTTCGCGCACACATGATATTATTTGCTGCCGTATAAGGCTGGGATCACACATGCAGTTTCTTGATGCAGTTTTTTTGGTTCTACTTTTTCTTCTTTTTGGATCTACTCCTGTGTTTGGCATAAAAAAAACTTCCACAAAAACTGCATGTGCGATTCCATCCTAAGTATGGATTGAGAAAATGCTTAAAATGAATTATTATAATCACTACAAATGAAAAATCACGTTACAGTAAGGACAGTCGGCTTCATGTTTGTAATATAGTTTGTTTGCAGAGTCCTCCTTACCTTTGTGTTACAGTATCATAGACCCCTGTGCTGCACAGTCCAGCGGCCTTCAGTAAGGGTGGTCACATGCATCTGAACATCAGTTCTATTCATCTGAAGGTGGTTGTTCCTGCAGCAGGTGAATGGATTCTGCAAGTTGCATTAGATGCATGGAACGGATTGTCTTTAACAAATTCTGCTGCATGTGACTGCACTTTAAAGCTGCAACAGCAGACAGATCCCTGTGCATGGTCTCCTAGGCATCCGTATCTAAAGGCAAGACTTACCATTTATTATAATAACCTCAGAATGGTATCAGAGATTTCTTGCTGGCTACGGATGTCTAGGAGACCATGCACAGGGCTGTCTGCTGCTGGAGCTTTACGGCTTGGCCGCATGGAACGGAATTGCTGCAGAAAATTGCAGCATTTCCGCTGAAACTAGCAGACAATACGCTGCGGAAAACCCGCACTATTCCCTGCGTTTTTTACTGCAGAAACTAGAGCAATTCAGTTTTCCGCAGCAGGAATTTACATGCTACGGTATGAAAAATACGCACCGCAGGTGAATTTCTGGTCAAAAATGTGCGCAGCGTGTGGATGAGGTTTATTAAATCTCACCCACTTTGCTGCTACTGTATTCTGCCGCGTATTTTCTGTTTGCAAATCCGGATGGAAAATACGCAGCAATTCCGTTGCGTGTGGACGAGCCCTTATTGTCAGTTGCTGGAGTGTGCAGCTGTAGAAAGCAGGAGGACTCTGCATTTGAACTTTTACACGTTTCAATCATCGGGAATACGAGCATTCATACAAACACTCGTTCACGATCATTGCCTTGTGTAAACAGGGCAACGATCAGCCGATGAAGGTGCAAGCTCTCGTGCTGTTGCTGATCGGATCTTTCATGCGGCAAAAAAAACGGTTGCTAGTCAGCAGCACATCTCTCCGTGTAAACAGGGACATGCGCTGCGGACATGATGCAAATGCATAAGAAAGAACCATCGTAGTAACAATCAGCCGTCCCCATATATTAACGATTGTTGCTCCTTGTGGATGGAGTGAACGTGTGCAGATCGTCACGCTGTATCGTAAATCAGCGCTCCTTTTTCTGGCTAGTATTGGCCGTGTAAAAACACACTTACAGGAATAAAGCTTATTGTAAGTACTGCACCACATCATTTTTAATTTACAACTGGAGGTCCACATTCAGCCCATAATAATGTGCACAATACAGTTCAAGGACAAAACCGTTCAGTATTGGGTGCCATATAATGAATTGTATTTAGTGTTTCCAAGGGTTAATAGAGATCGCGTCTGACGGCGCATGCCACATACAGATCTCTAATACAGCTGTGTTCCCTCCAGGTTCCCTCCTTAGGCTGTTCCCATCTGCATTCAGTTTTGCTTTTCAGTCATAGTAGCAGAAAATTGGAATTCACTGCTGTGACGGATCCGGCACATGACAGACACCAAAAGGCACCCGATGGACCCCTTTGACTTTAATAGGTTGTCGTGTTTCAGTCATGGTGTCCGTCGTTTTACCAAAAAATAATAATCTTTTTCCAGAAATTTTGATGACATCTGTGAACACAGCCTTATTTTTCTCATAGCTGGTTTAGCTGCTCATTTCCGGTTACAGAATGTTTCTAAATAATAAACAAAAAGGTGAAGTGTAAAGAATGGGGGAGAGAACAGCAACCAGTGTCTCTGGTGAGACAGGAAGTAGATTTTAGACTGCAATCACTGATCAAACCTTGAGCAGAACTAAAAAGCAGTTAACACTGAAAAAATAAAAATAAAAATCTAAAATCCAATAAAACATGCATTCAGGACAACACAAAACCTGTATTAAACAGTTGCTGAAGTTCTAGATCATCAAAACTTCAGATCTAATAGCGTTATTATATCTTGAGCCATAAAAGACAATCGATTTATTTCTGCACGAGTCTCAAACTTTCCCAGGATTAGCCAGACCTATAACCTGAATTGTCCCATTATATCTTTGGTAACACTTAAACAGCAGATTATATTATTTTGCACAAGAAAAAGGAAAGTTGAAACGCGCTTCCTCCTTTATGAGGGACATAACCGGGTCTTCCTCGGATGCTTCCTACACAGGTACGTCCATAGCTTCCTAGGGAAATAGGCAGTGACGCAGACACGTTAATATGGTCTCATATGAGATAATGGCGGTATCTGTGCAAGATGAATCCTAGGTGGAGGCAGCCGACCATAGAGCTACAAGCAGTACACGATTGGTCACGTGTGGGGCCTACTTCACAGACATAAGGGTTCTTTATTTCTACATATTCCAACTAGTTGTATCAAAGAGCATCATCCAAACAACATGGTGGATCCATGTATGAGCCATTGCCCCCTCCCCATTAGGCTGGGTTCACACGACCTATTTTCAGGCGTAAACGAGGCGTATTATGCCTCGATTTACGCCTGAAAATACGGCTCCAATACGTCGGCAAACATCTGCCCATTCATTTGAATGGGTTTGCCGACGTACTGTGCAGACGACCTGTAATTTACGCGTTGTCGTTTGACAGCTGTCAAACGACGACGCGTAAATTTTACAGCCTCGGCAAAGAAGTGCAGGGCACTTCTTTGCAACGTAATTTGAGCCGTTCTTCATTGAAGTCAATGAAGAGCAGCTCAAGATTTACGAGCGTCACAGACGCCTCGCACAATACGAGGAGCAGCTTTTACGGCTGAAACGAGGCAGCTGTTTTCTCCTGAAAACAGTCTGTCTTTTCAAACGTAAAAGCCTCTCATCGTGTGCACATACCCTTATTCTGAAGTAGGCACCTACGTGTATGTGGTTCCTAGGCAGTCACATTCTCAGCTTTATCAGGTACTTTGTTCCACATTTCAGTAAATATCACTTTTGTCATCTCTGCTGATGTTGTATTTGTTCTTTTTACTTAGTCAGTCATCCTATAGCTTTCCACACAAGAAGCGTATATATACACATTTACATTCACGGACAAATCTTAATGTCTTGATTGGAATTCACAACATACCTCCCCCTCCGGTGTTCTTTGTTGCATATTCAGTAATATCAATTGTGACATGAAGGCCTCAGATATTCCTATCAGAAGAGATGAATGAGACGTCTTTTGTCCTCACTTATCACATCTATCTTGGGGCAGCAACACACACGGTGTGGATACAATTATTCTAATTTTCCTATTGTAGCCAGTAGACCTACATGGTATTGTGACGCTCTCGTCACACAAGCTTCAGTGTTTCTCTTTTTAATTCACTTTAGACTTCTATTTTTAACAGCTCCTTTTTCCCTTACAGTGGTTTTCCCCATCACTAGGATGTGCCATCGCTTCTGATCAAGGGGCCGCAGTGTTGCTTTAGGGGTGCTCAGCAGGGCTCTCGGCTACTCGCTTGTGCAGAAAACTGCAACTCAGCACCATGCAAGTGAAAGGGGATTACAGCAGAATTGTCACGGTTTACAGTCTGTCTAGCTGCAGTGTGAGACCGTGCTAACAGAAGGAAGGAGTGGCAAGTGTTATGGGAGCCTACAAGCTTGTAGTAACAGTGACCATGACCGGGCTGCAGCTATACTGTATGTGTAACAGGAAGATAATAGGGACAACGTCCTGTTAGTATATTAGGAGAAAGGGAAAGAAAGTCTGCAGCACAAATGGCTGAGCTTTGAGAAGATAGGCTCCACAATGGTAGCGTACATGTGAATCGAAGAGAAAAGTTTTTTTCTTCCACGGAGAGATACAGATCAATAATAGAAAAATCCCTGTTCACCCCGCACGTTTGAAGAATGAAACCTAAAGCATGCAACTGTATACATTTTCTGAAAGACCTTCAAAGCGGAACAAATTTTTAAGTAGTTATGCTATGTCCCTGCAATATTCTTGAATTCCTCAGGGTATTATTGATATAAAAAAAGAGACCCTATCCATCAACGCCACTACACAACACAAGGAGGTATGTTCTTAGTTAGAGTCCAAGTGAGGTTATAGGGCCAGTGAGTAACATCTGAGAAGGTTACACAACTTTCTATTGTGATCACGTTCCACAAAAGGAAAAAAATAAATTACAATTATCACTAAAATTAAATAAAGGGTACAGCCCAACTAGAATAGCAGCTGCCACAGGAAAGGGAATGGTGGCAACTATAACAATAGCTGAAGAAAAAGAAACTACAAACACCAAATAAAGTAATAACTGCTGCCTTAGGCCTCATGCACACGACCGTAGTTTTCCCCTGCAATTACGGATACGTAATTGCGGATAAAAATACTGACACATTCATTTCTAGGGACACCTGCTCCTATCCTTATTACCGTGAGCATGGTCCGCATAGGCGGAGGATACTCTGTGGCCCATCCATGCAGTATTTACTGATCAGAAATACTGCACGGTCGTGTGCATGAGCCCTTATGCAGTGTATAATAAGAGAATGGCGCAATAGCCCTTAACACTACACGGCAGGCTTGGATTAACTGGCTGCTACAATCATTTCTTCCACCTGGGTCATAGAGGTTGCTGTGTTGTTGTGACCCCCCTCTGCTATTGTTGTATTTGGAGTCCCGTTGTAATTTGCAAAATTATACCAGTCATTGAAACCAAAAAACAACCGTTATTTCCAATGGCCAGTTGGATTTCAATGGATTGCTTAAGCAATGTCCGTTTTGTGTTTAAGTATTTAATATGGCGGCAACTGCCACATTTGTGAAAAGGTACTGATATTTTAGCGCTCTATTCGAGTACAAAAGAAAAAACCCACAAGCATATATTAGCCTAAATCATTGAAACTGATACAAAAGAAAAGAGCGCACCTACAGTCTTCAGACCCCAAGGGCTATTTCTGGGGTGCCAGCTGCAGGAAGAGGGGGGGGGGGATGATAGTCTATATATGCTTTATACAATAATAGATAAGAACAAAGATCCCTACAACATTTCACACACCTATGGAAGGAAAGAGAAGAGACGTAATTAAAGTGAGTTTTCACCGCTATTGCAAGACTAATTTTACATTTGGGTCAGACCAACAAGCCTTACATAAACTAAAACACGTCCGATTAGAGTGACCAAACCCAAACCCTGCCACAGTAGGGACTCTTCATGTTGCATTTTCTGCCCATAACTTAATTCCGAGGTTTAGCTGGTGTAAGGAAACTATTCTACTCCAGATCATTTCTTTGAATGGCCAAGTCCAGTCAATTACATTTTTTTCTGCAAATGACAGCAGGACGAAAGATCACAGAACGTTATGTCATCTCTCCCCTGCACAACCGCCAGTGACCTCGTAATTTACGCCAACTTTTTAGTCTATTAAAGGCCTAATTTACACGACAGTGTTCGGCCCGAGATATACAGTCCGCATGTCGGCCACATTTCCCGGACCGAACACAGTGCAGGGAGCTGACAGTACGGGACAGCGTTCCCGCAGCGAGGCCCAGGGACTCCTGGCATCATACATAACTATGATGCTAGTAGCGTTCCTCCCTGCACAGTGTTCGGTCCGGGAAATACTGCTGAGATGCGGATCATATATCACGGACACAACACGGTGGTGTGAATTAGGCCTAAAACTGGTGTATAAAACGCCAGTCTTAATAAATTCCTCTCAATGTATTCACAAAGTTACTCCGCATTTTATGTAAATTTATTTTATGTGTAATGTGTAAAACAGTTTTCAAAAGGTAGACATACACTTTCAAAAAGATTACTACCGTAACCAATGTGGATGACAAATTTGGGTCTTCTGTGTAGCTAAACAGATGTTAAATCAAACAGATCAAAAGGGAAATCAAACATGTATGAATGATTTCCATGCAAATATATGCAAATTATTCTCATGTTCAGGTCAACCGAAAGGAAGGAGCGCAAGGCTACAATGTCTGTTCCACATTAGTTAGATAAATTGTTGTTGAGACCATGTGGGACCTTTGAAATGTTCTATATGTAGGTTTTGAGGGGCACAATGACGGAGAAGTGAACAGTGTAGGTATTACACTGCAGTACATAATTGGTACTAAGTGAAAAATAATATATGTGCCAAAAAACGTGCCGTCACAACACTCAGCGTAAGAGAAGGATGAAAACTACCACGCCTTTGTATCATAGGGTAAGAGATAAGGTTGTGAAAGGTGAAATAAGGTAAAATAGTAAGGAGACATCAGGGAAAGAAGAAGGAAACAGTCTGGCAGCGGTTTTCTACGTGAACCATTTATATAGGGGAAGCGGAAGGAATAGTTGTCGGCGGAAAGCGATCTATAAGGTATGACCAGCTTAATGGTGAGCGTTACAGTGCCCCTTCTATAGCTTTCAAAAATTTCAGTAGAAATCTTCATTGTTATGCAGCGTTAAAGCAGATCTGTCACCATACACTGCTCACCAGTTTGGCTAATAGAGGCGAATAACGAATACAACACATCAATCACTGGCGAGAGGGGGAGGGGTGAATGGCCCTCATGAATACAGCAGAGTCATAACTATGAGTCTGCTGTAATCTTCGTTAGACTCTAAAGGCAAAACAGCAGAATACTTTTTTTCGTGCCATTTGGGCGAATAGGGTGGACTTGGCAGCATAGTATTAAGACAGATCAGCTTTAAAATTCTCTTATTGCTTCCACTCAAGTAACACGGCTTCCGAGTATTTATGGCAGTTAAATTATACTCACAAACCAGGCAGCTCAGGATGAACAAAGCTATGGGTGCTGCCCACATATGAGAGCATTGGAGGATATAAAACTTTATGAGAGTACTTCAATTTAACAGGGATAAGCAAAAGAATTGAAAGTGCTCTGGCGATCAGCTGATTAGTTGTTGGAATCCCTGGGAGAAGTTGCTGTTGTAGAGCAATCATGTAATACATAGTCAAACCAAGTCTACCTAAGCCGAAGCAACTCTGCATGCTGGCTAATAGAGTAGCGCTACCTCTGGAAAACCTAGTTTGTCCACGAAATACAAGGACGGACCATTGATTCCAATCTTGCATTGAGAAGCTCTTTAAAAATAGTTGTCTGGTTTACAAAACCCATCTTCAAGCACCATATTAGGGAACCGGAGCTAACAGAGGGGCCTTCTCGTTTGGGACTTGCATCAATTAACCAGGTACAAGAACGGCTGCAAAGAGAATCTTACACTAAGGCTGAATTCAGATGACCGTAGTATACGTCCGCGTGTAGTCCGTTAAAACAACAGCCGTCACACGGACGCATGTATTTCAATGGGGCCGTTCACACGGCCGTTGTTTCAATGGCCCGTGTGAAGGGTCCGTTGAAAAATAGAACTTCCTATTTTCTTCCGTTTTCACGGATCCCTCGATAGACTCCGTAAATTGACCGACGGTGGAGTTTATTAATCCGCAGCATGTCAATTTATGCTGTGAAATCGCTGCTCTTTTGTTGCAGGTATTCCCCATAGAATTTGGTGCGCTTTTTTTCAGGAAAAGCTTCAATTCCGCTGGAAACTTTTTTCCACGAATTAGGAAAAAAACAAAAAATAAAAAAAAAAACACTTAATTTTTTTCTACATTTAAAAATAATTAAAAAAAAGTTAATACTAATCCCCCAGGCGTTGTCATATCGACGCGTTCCTCGGTTCTCAGTCAATGGCAGCCTCTTGGTATTACGTTTCATTGTGACTCCTGTAGCTGTCACATGCACTGCAGTGTTAGGCTGGATTCACACGAGCACATTACGTCCGTAATGGACGGAACGTATTTCGGCCGCAAGTCCTGGACCGAACACAGTGCAGGGAACCGGGCTCCTAGCATCATAGTTATGTACGACGCTAGGAGTCCCTGCCTCGCTGCCGGACAACTGTCCCGTACTGTAATCATATTTTCAGTACGGGACAGTATTTCCACGGAGAGGCAGGGACTCCTAGCATCGTACATAACTATGATGCTAGGAGCCCGGCTCTCTGCAGTGTGTTCGGTCCGGGACTTGCGGCCGAAATACATCCGTCCATTACGGACGTAATGTGCTCGTGTGAATCCAGCCTTATTCCAGGAGGCCGAACTGCATCGAGACCAGAGGGACGTGTCTCAATTACAATGCCCGGGTGGTAAGTATTAACTTTTTTTTTCTAGCACTGTTAACGCAGCGCAGATACTTCCCGAAAATCTGCAAAACAATTAGGTGCGGTTTTTCGGGCGGAATTCCCTGCGGCACCAGAACGGATACAGTGTTTACTTTTACACAGCGTATCCGCCCTTCGCAAACTCAGCCTAAAGGGCCAGGCAAGTTCCTGCATTACATGGACAACCCATTGATTTTAATAATCACTATGTATTGCTTTAATACCCTGGTAATGGCGCTGCAGAAAAATTGAACACTTGCTGCCAGGTTCCCCTGCAGACTACAGATTTTAAAGGTACCCTTCTAACAAAAAGGTTTTGAGTAGACAAGGTAAATTAAAACATATATAATGTATAAAAGGTTTATGTCCGCATAAAGGCTATATATACACGCTTACAAACACAGCAATGTTCTTACCTCGTATATAGCAGACAAACTGCCTTTCATTCACAATTCTTGGCTCCTTTATTCTATCTTTCACCTTCATGTTTTGCATTGTCACAGTCGATCAGCCAACTAAAACCTATCTACTTTAATTGACAGAAAGCTCATTTGCATTTGAGCTTTATCAGGTAGCAAAAGCTCAAAACAGCATTACACCACTAATATCCTTCATACACAAAACTACAATACTTCATACCATAGGATTTATAGGAATGTATCAAAAGGGATTGGGGGTAGAAGTTACAATCAAAAGAATGCAGTACAAACAGGTAAACCCTTCCTAAAAACAGTTCCTAAAGAAAGAGGGCAAAGAGCGCTGTGTGCAGTGACAATCTGCTGGCAAGCTCGACCCTCTGCCAGTAGTTCACTGAACTCTGATGGAGTCCATTTACTTACTTGGCATCATTCTGGAAAGTCCTTTGCATGCGGAGACATATTAGATTTCCAAAAGGTTGATGAACTGAAATTGGAAACTAAAGCTTATTTCCAGTTATTTAGTCAAAATCGGAGGTGTTTTGGGATGGCTACGCTGCATGCCTTACCAGAGTTTTTAGCGGACATTGAAATGAATAGTAACACTTTAGACTACGGTATTGCAATGCTAGCTCCCAGGATGCACAGGTGGTGTCATGTGGGCATGCCTATGTTAGCATCATCACTTACACATATCCATGGGCATGTGCAAGATTTCACCATCCTTCACTTGCATGGGATCTGAGGAGTTTAGTGAGAACAGTGCTACACAGCACCAAGTCAAACACTCGGGAGGGGTTCAGAAAAAAAAATTAAATCTAAATATGTTGGATTTACCGATGATTCATTTGCATGTTTGGTTCAGATTTTTAGCTACCACATTACTCTAAATGGTTCAAACTCCATCTATATGTCTTGCCCCCATCATTTGGAGTAGGTTTTGTGCGGATAGGGTCGCATTCATCATCTAAACACAGACATATATACAACCAAAAGGATTACCAATTTGCATTAGATTCAGCCAAAGAATAAAAGAGAAGTCAATTATATTATATTAAACCTACACCCGGGTAGACTGCACTAAATCAGGTGAAGAAACCATAAACCGGAATAAGCAATAAATGATTCAGCAAGTGTCCAAATCATAATGAAACAGACCGCGAGAAAATAAGGAGATGATCACATGATGTCACAACACAGCAGTGCCTTCCATTTACTCAAAACGACACAACTGGTTAGAGGGGTTTTCTAGCCAGTGAAAATTGATGGCCTATCCTCAGGCCAGGCCATCAATAGTTGATGGGTCGGGGGCCAACTCCTGGGACCCACGCCGGTCAGCTGTTTTGAAGGGGGTGCAGCGCTCGTACCATTCACTTCAATAGTAGAAAAGGCTGCAATACCTATGAAACTCCCGCAAAATGCGTGTCGAAGAATGTTTATTTTTACTGTTCACGTTTTAAATTTTTTAAAAAAAGTCTACAGTTTTAAATTCTTTTTTCTTAAGTCCCACTAGGGGACTTCACCATGCGATCTTCTGATATAATGCTTTGGTATACTTAGTATACCAAAGCATTATTGGCCGTCAGTGTAAAACAGACAGGCAATCTATTAGGCCATGCCTCTGGCACGGCCTAATAGGCATACAGCCAGGGCAGGCCTGTGGGCCTTTGTTAGACCCCCAGCTGCCATGGCAAACAGTCGGCGGCCAGTTATCTCATTCACGGGCCGACGATGGGTGACAGAGGGAGCTCCCTCCCTCTGTCAGAAGTTTTAAATAGTCGCCCAGTGTAAAACCCCCTTTACACAAGACATGTCTCAAGAAAGAGTCCTGGAGAGGGCTCCCAAGACATACTACCATACACACGGCGGATGTCAATGTCCTGCCAACAAATAGATTATTGCTCTGCCCATGCCTGCTAGGGGGGCAAATTGCTGAGGTCGCAGTTTTATGCATCCTATAATTAAAACTTGTATGCGAAGATCAGTGGTTTACAACATGACATCGGGAACTTTCTTTCAAAAGACAACGTTATGAGGCATATCAAGCTTGAACTATTGCAATTTCACAGCTAAACCTTTAAGTTTGTTCTGCCGGAGCACCACAACAAAGTGACTACAAGCCTCCAATACCATACTACAGCCACAGATATGTGGTGTTACCAATAATATACATACAGGAGTCTCAACGCCAATCTAAGGGGCCTTTTACCGAAGGAGGATTATAGTGTAAAAAAAAAAATTAAAAAATAGTTATATCGAACAAACTTTCCCAATCGCAATTGCACGATTCAGCGAGAATTTGCTCAATTGTCGTCAATTGAATGTTCAATGATGGCATAAAAATTAGCATCTGTCAGCTTTATATACCCTCATGTAAACATAGCAGAAAGACCAGTTGAAATTGCAAAAAGCAACATATAGGATTATGGTTACATATAAATACATGTGTTTTGACCGGTAATAATTCACTATAGCAATCGTTTTGCAATTTAGCAGCTTCCCTTAGAGGGAACAGAGAACATTTCCATCACCCTTGCTGCTGTGACCTTGTTATGCATCTGAGGTCATTGGAAAGCAGTTTTAGGCTGGGTTCACACTGCATTTTTGTTGTGCTATTGACCTATGTTTTTGTTTTTTTTGCTATGGTAGATAAAATCCCATGTCTCACAAACGGAGTTCATCAACCAAAACAAAAAAAACCTGCAAAAAACAAACCACACAAAGTGTGAAACCAGCCTGAAACATCACTAGTAAAACAATCAGGTCCTGAGAGTAGAAAACATATGACATACAGCTGGATAAAGAGATACCAGCCGCCACTTCCCTTTCCTATGGCTTCCTCCTTATTGAGAAGAGTGTTTAGTGTAGTATCTTTAACAATTGCATTACAGTCCCTTTTACTTGCATGGCTATTTCATTGCCAAAACACCACAGTCAACAGTAATGGAGAGAAAATAGTCACTGGGTACAAGGGCAAGATGACAATCAAGGCAGTTTGTAAAAGTACACACTGTGACGACAACATGCCAACCATTATTATGGGAAATAACCAGGCTTTATGGAGATTAGGAGATGGCATCAAGCCAGTCACTTCAACATATAGAAGAGCTTTCCAACTGGCAGGCCTCCAATGTTATTCTGCGGCGGACAGCTTTCCTGAGAAATTCTATAGCACTTCTTGACCTACGTAAAAATTTTTAAAAGGGTTAAAATAGCCATGTGCAATTCACTCATATGAAGCAGTTCATTGGACAAGTATTTTAAGATATCCCAATAGCGGAGTAGTAGCAAGATAGTTATTCCTTACGCCTCATGCACACAACCGCGTGAGCCGTCCAAGTCCCGTCTGTGATCCGAGGAAAGGTAGGACATGTTCTATCTTTCCTCGGATCGGAGAATCAAACCATTTTTCACGGACCGGATTCACCCGATAAAGTGAATGGGTCGGTGAGGACGATCGGGTGCCACTCGGATGCCGTAAAAATGGCCCAACAGTCATGTGCATGAGGCTTTAGTGATATATAGGGGATCTAAATTTTCCAAATTGTAACCTAACTTTCTCAATGGTTTACAGAAGTATAAGTAAGGGTGATTTAGGGGAGAGCAGCCATTTGCAGAATACAAGAAGCATGGAGCCAGCAGAGGCTGTTATAATGTGCCTATTGGGATTACAGCAGTCCCTCTTCTCCCTCCATTCACAGGATACAGGCTGTTGTAAATGCGGATTGTGTTCTTCTGACCACTCTGAAACAGGAGCTGCATGGAATCTAAATTCCCTGCAGCTGCTCTCCTCTGTTAGCCCAATGGATCCAGTTTGTAAAGAGAGAAATTTGTCTAACAGAAATGTATGTAGGAATTATACATAATGCAATTGCGTAACATTTAAATCGGCTCTATTGAAGCCTCACTTTTAAAAAAAAACAATCTTCTAGCTTTTGTCCCTGGAATTGGCATTTGGGGACCCTACAGACTCACTACTTTGTCATAAAAGGAAATCAATGAATGATCACTATTTTTCCTCTCTTTGTAAGTTCCGCAGAATCAGGGACAGCTAAAGTAGTCCAGTATGAGGGACCTGAAACTCAAAGATTTTAGCTTTCTGGTAAGAGATTTTGTTGTACTTCAGACAAAACAAATGTTCAGGTGTGACTAGAGTTTCTTGTAATTGTCTACAATATGGGAAAAAGAAAATAAGCCGCTAAAATGTTTACATTGGTGGTAACCGGGAAGCCAGAAGGTCACTAGGGTTTTAAGAGGATTCTACCGCCTTCACATTGGAGACTGTACCCGATGTATATTACATTGATCATATATAGAACCAGTCACTAGGCATCAAAACTGGTTTTCTGGCTCTTGGACATTCATGAACAGCATCACGCAAATAGTGAAGATGTAGGAGACGAATGTCAACAAAACATAACACATGATGAAGGTGGTCAACCTGCACGGTGTGTGATCAGGTCATTTCTCCTAAGCAAAAAAGTCCCGTCAACACTACATCCCAAGTCACAGAAGTGGCAACAATGCTTTCTTGTAGCATCTAAAAGTCTATCGTGACGTTTCTATATTAAATTATGGAAACTTATTACACAAATTAAATCATCAGCCCCAGTAAGGACAGAGACTTGTCTTTGTATATGCTATACAGCACTGTGGCATAGGTTGGCACAGTAGAAATAATGGGTAGAAATAAGAAGACTATAGATGTTTCCTAATACTATGCCTGCAATTATACAATATACCAGAGGCCTGCAACAGATTTTTTTTTCACCGACTGATTCAGCGTAGATCGCAGGGCTTCAGTCAGTACTGTAAAATAAAAATCAATCTGGAGTACTGATTGAGTCCCCGGCTTGCCAGCTGCCATGGAGCCACAGCCATCCTTTGAGCGTGGGTTCGCATGCTGACAGACGTGCAGCGAAGTTTGGAAATAGGACGAACTCCACCTCTCCGTCTGTGCGCAGTACCACCGGCTCTTAATAGAATAGCCGGGTGTGGCACGCTAAGAGCTTTAATGTGGCTGGCGGCATGATGGGAAATGGGGGCACTAACGTTGGCACTATGGGAGGGCATTATTAAAAATGAGGGCACTATGAGGGGCACTGTGGCAAACACTAACTAATGGGAGCGTAATCGCATAATCATTTTTGGAAGCACTGATTGAGCACTATTATTGTAAGGCGCACCATCTACTTCCCAGAATTATTTTTCGGGCCATACAGTCTATTATTTTTAGCGGGCATTATTACAGTCAGGGACAGTGTCAGTTTGGTACAATTATTTTTGGGGGACACTGTCTGTGGCACCATTACTGTCAGAGGTACTGTTTGCTGGGCAGAACCATCTTTGTGGGCACTAGTTACTGTATGGGGCATTAACGGTGTGGTACTAGTATATTCAGAGGGATTATCTGTATGGCACAAATATTTCTGCAGTAGTATTTTTGGGGCCACAGGGCAGTACAGCAGGAACACTATTAGGAGTAGCAGTAGGATTAAAAGCGGTTAGGCCGGTTTCCCATGTAGTGTAAACGTTGCGGAATTTCTGCAACGGAATTCTGTGCGGAAATTCCCCAGCATTTACAGTAGCAGAAAAGATTCTGAAAATCTCATGCTCACGATGCGGGGGAAAAAAAAAAACTCAACTCAGGAAAAAAATAAAAAATGTTATACTAACTCCCTGCTTCTTCCTCCAGTTCGGCCTCCTGGGATGACGTTTCATCCCATGTGACCACTGTAGCCAATCACAGGCTGCAGCGGTCCCATGGGCTGCAGCATTATCCAGGGGGGCCAGACGAGTCACCAGCGCAACGACCGGGGTAAGTTTTGTTTTTTTTCTACGCTGAAATTCCAGCCGAAAAACCGCACCACAATGTGGTGCTGTTTTTCGGATGGAATGTGCTGTGGGTTACAGGTCGGATACTCTGCCGTTTTTACACAGCGTATCCAACCCGTGGGAACACGGCCTTAGGGCACCAGGATGGGGAGTTTGTGTTGAGAATTGGAGGACGACGATGGAAGTGTGAGGAACTTAACATGTCTGGTTAGAAAACTCTGCAGAGACGAATAGTGGCTGGAAGAAGCGTTCATGGCAATTTAGGCCAGATGAAGAGGAGTTAAGCGTATATTTACAATCAGAGAAGACCTGTGAGCCGCTGAATGTAATTGTGTATTTTATTTGCGACTGCACCTGATCAGTACTGCATTCTCCTGTATGTTCTGTAGCATTAATTTAATTAAAAAAGTAATATCCATACAGGGACAGTGTCTTTAGACCCTAGGAACGCTCCTGATAACTTACACATCATTTTCCCCATGGTCCCGTCACAAGTTACTAGAGTAGATTCTCCACCTCACTATGGTTGCCTACCCAAACTATGAACTGTTCAAGCAATTTTAAACAGTCTAGAAAAATAAAAAGGTACCTTGTAAACACAATTAATGTTATTTGTCTGCTTGGTACATAGTGTTTCCACTAAGCTTCCTCCGTACACACAAACTTTCATGCACCTTTTCCTCTTGTTTTGCATGTTTTTGTTCTGAAACCTATGATTTCACATTTTGCCTCAGTAACAAGCCTGTGCAGCACAGAGAGGTAGTCTAATGTATCACACTTGGGTATTACTGTGACTCACTTGAGTATGTTGCTCCTCAACATTGAATTTGCAAAACCAAAAAGGGAAATCTGTAAGGTTATGCAAATCAAAGTAGCACGTGTCACTAAGATCTGCAAAAGTTTAAATTTTTAAGCACCTAGCTCCAATCTGTGGCATGTGGGAGCGCAATAAAAGCCGGATTGAAAGCAACGTTTTTTAGCCACACAAAACATCAAAAATCAGATCAAGTGGTGTGGAATGATTGTGCGATGCTTCCTGTTCGTCCACGTGCCAGTTATCGCCACTTGTCGCAAACTGAGAGGGACAGAATCCTTTAACTGGGAGACCTGGGTTTACCACTCTGGCAGATCGCTATACGCCTGGGCCAAGGTGTCAGCACTGTTCAATGTTGCGTGTCCCAGAGGTTGGGAGAACAACAACGAACGAGAATGACAGCAAGAGGTGTGCGGAGGCGAACCTCTACACGGACAGATCATCTGATTGGAAGAATGGAGCGCAGGGATCCATTCTGTACGGCAAGTAAAATTGGACGTCACATACTAAGTCTAGGGCGGCAACCAGTGTCGACACAAATCATCAGAAGGCGTTTGCACGACATTGGGCTATGAGCCAGACGTCCAGCTACAGGTGTACTATTGAGAACACGCTCTCGAAGGCTATCACAGTGCACAGTAAGACAGCAATGGAGGTATATCCTCTTCCCGATTTGGTCTCGCACGCAATGATAGCCGGAGATTGATCTGGAGACCATGTGGGCAACACTATAAACAAGCCTTCACAAGGGAACGTCACACCGGTCCTACTCCCGGGATTATGGTTTAGGGTGGCATAATGTACGGTAGCTGGAACCCCTCTAGTCTTCATTTCAGGTACACTAACAGTTCAGCGTTACATTGATTTGGTCGTGGAACCAGTAGTAGAAAAGGCAAGAAGGTTCCAGCATCAATATCTTGAACAAAATGCAGCTTTTATTGAGGTTCCATAAAATCAGGACCAACACATGATATGACTAAGGGCCACTTGGGCCTGAGACCGGTCAGCTTCTCTTCTATGTGTTGTCCCTGATTTTATGGAACATCAATAAAAGCCGCATTTTGCTCAAGATATTGATGCTGGAACCTTCTTGCCTTTTCTGCTACAATTTGGTGCAGTCCTGCACCCTCCGCGCATCTACTTGGTTGGTGAGCTGGATAAAAATTAACGGTTTCTGTTTTGGAACCAGTGGTACAGCCATTTCTCCAAAGTGTCTCAGCAGCAGTTTTTCAACCGGACAAAACCAGGCCGCATGTTACTCGTGCAAATGCGAGCAGATTGCGTGGCCTAAATGTGCCAGCATGGCCTGCAGAGTCTCCGGACTTGTCTCCCGTCGAGCACATCTAGCATGTCATTGGTCGATTTGCGTGACCAAGTGCATTCAGCGTAGCAGAACATTCCTCAGACAAACATTAATAACCTCATTGATAGCATGCCAAGGCGTGCAAGTGGGTGTATTTCTGCGCGTTGCGCTCATACTCCATACTGAATAAATGAAGAGGTTTGGAAAATTTTGTTACCATTTTTTTTTAGAATTTGCACATAATTAACATGTCTATCGATCATGTGATTTACACAATTCCAAAACGTTTCCTTCTTGGTGTTGCAATTTCTATGTTGCGAAGTGTATACTGAAACGGTGGTCACCCAAAAAGAAAGTCAAATAATTTCTTATGCACCATGGGCAAACACCATGTAAAGGAAACAACGATATGTAATTCTAATTATGCTGTGTGTTAGGTGGTTACTACAATGGAGTTAGGTGTTAAAGCTTTTTTTATATAGAGTGAAACCTCTGCAACAACCACCCAAAGTTCCACTGAAAAGTGGTTTTCTGGGGAGGTGGTCTTCTCAAATAGATAGGCAGTATGCATGGTATATAGTGGAACAGAAGATCTGTCGCAAGAATTCTGCTCTGGATAAGGGGGTGGTATATAGATAAGACTTGTTATATTCAGGTTGAGGCATGTGTACTTATATCACTATTCCATAAACTAAGCTGCAGGGTTAAGGAGGAAACTTATGCCATATGCGGCATGCTGTTTTGTGCAATGCCATGGCCTCCGATTTATTACTTCTTATGCGATGCAGCCTCGATATTGAAGAAAAGAAATAAACAACAAAACGTGAGTCAGCAAACATTTTAGGCTTCGTTCACATCTGCATCGGGACTCCGTTTATGGGTTCCGTCAAAGCTTTCCGTCAGGGAGCCCATGACCGGAATCCAAACGGAAACCATAGGTTTCCATTTCCATCACAATTGATTACAACGGTAACGGTTCACCGTTGTGTAAGGGTTGTTTTGACTACATCAATACCGTAGTCGACTATGCTGTAGATTCCGTCAAAACAACAGAAGCTTTACACAACCGTGACAAACGGAAACCATTTGCACCGGATCCGACACCATTGAAATCAATGGTGAGGCAAACGGAAACCTATTCCGTTCATGGGTTCGCCTAACAGAAAGCTCTGACGGTACCCATGAACGAAGTCCCAACGCAGATGTGAACGAAGCGTTAGTGGTAGAAAAATCGTTCACCACTTGAATGAAAAATAAAGCTACCTTGTAACACAATTAATGTGATTTAAAATAAAAAACAATTTTAAAATACTCCACATCAGATGTTGGAATTATACTTGCCGTATTGATAAATTATTTTCTCCTGATCTTAACAAGATAAAAACCACTCTCGAAAAATATTCTAGGATCTTATGTGAAGATAACAGGGTTCGCCTGTTTTAACGTCCTTGTATTAGGACACCTTCAGACCAGTTCTCATCTAAACGGTCCATGGTCCTGAGATGTACACAAAGGTGCTCAGCTCATCAGAAGACACAACACTGATAACTGTACTGTAACGAGCTGTGCACCTATCCCATGACCAGGACAGACATTGGAGTAAACAATGAAGGTTCCTATTCAATGACAGCAAGCAGAGATCTTGTCAATCATGAAGAATGGATATAGGAAGTACTAGTCCTTCTCAATGAATTAGAATATCATCAAAAAGTTCATTTATTTCAGTAATTTAATTCAAAAACTGAAACTCACATTCTATAGATTCATTACACACAGAGTGATCTATTTCCAGCATGTTTTTCTTTCAATGTTGATGATTATGGTAACAGTTAATCAACAACAATAAAAGAAAAAAAATGCTGGAAATAGATCTATATAATATATGAGTTTCACTTTTTGAATTAAATTACTGAAATAAATAAATGTTTTGATGATATTCTAATTCATTGAGGACTAGTATATAGGAAAAAATTCTAATTTCACTCTATAAGAATAGCCTCATTTACTGAAAAACGTAATACCCCTTTAAGCGGCAAGATTAAGAGATAAACCAGAATGAGCCTAGATTGTGTGACAATATTCATAAACATAGGGATTAATGAGCCTTATTAGGTTTTTTATATATATATATATATATATATATATATATATATATATATATATCCTGACCACGCCTGTCATGAAGCCTGAACAGCGTATATGATGGAAGCTACAAATTACAGATGGCAGATCACCTCATTAAAGGTCACCATACCAGCCACAAGGACACATCATATTAATATTTTAGAGAAGACAAAAGGTCTATTTGGGCAGCCAACAGACACCCTAACCTTGAGAGAGTGTGTACATGTCCATTACAAAGGAAGGACTTTTAGAGCAAGGATTAGACAGAGACTAATGCACACATGCACCAGGCTTGAGCAGCGTGCATAGAATACAATGCACACACTAGTAGATAAAACTATCAGATGTTATATCATCACACACCTGTACACATGTTTATGGCTAGATAGCAACAAGAGGGTCAAGTAAATAATATAGATTGGAGAGCCTGGCGAAGGCCTTGTTCACATCTTCATGAAGTACGTGAAGCGCTGTTCCCCCAAAAATAGCTATTGTACGACTTATAACAAAATAGCTCATGTGTCAAGTTGTGCACGACGGAATAACTGCGTAAGTGCATTTCTGATTTGCGTCCGCAAAAAAAAACAAAAAAACCCAATCCATATGAATGTCCCTCTTGCACCCATGTGACATCCGTTTGTCTCGTGCGTTTTTCTGCTCTGCAAGCATTTCCGGGTTTTACGTTTTTTTTCTGCATTTCTTTATCGACTGATTTGCATGCTGTCCATTTTTTTTCCACACACCTATAGATAAGTAGTCATCCGGGATTTTAAAATTGATGGTCTATCCTTAGGATAGGCCATCCATATTAGATTGGTGGGGATCAACTCTCGGCACCCCGCCGATCAGCTTGTTGGATGGGGCCTTCTCGTTCATATTTGCACACATTGTTACATTTGTAGCAGCTGTGCAATGTATTGTACCCACTATCCAATTCAAAACCTTGCACAGCCGCTACAAATGTAACGATGCGTGCAAGTACGAATGAGGATAACAATGTAAAACGATGGAGACGGCGGCACCTTCAAACAGCTGATCGGCAGGGGGTGCCGAGTGTTGGACCGCCACCAATCTGATAGTGATGGCCTATCCTAAGCATAGGTCATTCATTTTAAAAACCCAGATAACCCCTAATAGGTGAGTCTAGTATGTAAAAACAGACCAGAATAGGACATGCTGCGAGTTTCTCACAACCAACATGCTCCATGAAAAAGCCCCATTGAACGGCACTCTGACAAGAAATACGTTCGGGTGAAAAAGGCCTAAAACAGAAGATTTGACATTGCTAGAGGAACACAAATACCATATTACTAATAAGATGATAAACAGCAATTACTCACACACTGACTCACACCCTCTAGTAGCTAAAGCAATAATCTTATAACCTTATGTTGTCTGTAGACAAAGAATCCTGTCCCAATGAATGAGCAAATGTTGTATATATATATATTCCGCTCTGCATTAGGAGCCTCAAGTGTCCAGTCGGCAATTCCGGCATTTTTGACGGAGAGTAGTGCAGTCCAATTTGACTTTATCAAGTGAATGATTGCACTTAAAGGGGTATGCCCAACTTAGACAATTATGTCTGATATAGGTATGGGACCCAAATCTTTAGAGAACAGGGGGGGGGGGGGGGGGGGGTCACTCGACCGCCGTCTTGCCTGGTGCGCCAGCTGCAAGCTACCAATTCCAGACGAGGACTAGTGGAGAGGGGGGCAGTGTGCAGGTCTTTGCATTTTGTTGTATAGGGGTTATGGAAGCGGCTAGTAGAACTTGCCGTCTCGTTTCGTAGCTCCTCTTGAATATAATGGAGAGAACCGCTGCCCCCTCTCCACTAATCCCTGCCTGGCATAGGCAGCTTGTGGCCACCACACTAGGCGAAGTGGGGGTCGAGTGACACCCATTCCCAATATAGGTGCGGATCCCAAAGCTGGGACCTGCATCTATCAGACATTTATAGCATATCCTGTGGCCATCAGTATTAGGACATATCCTGAACCCCTTTAAACTATTTTCTGGCCACTTCAGGGAAGTTGTGTAAAGGGCTATTTCCATCCCAGAAAGTAAATGGGACTGTGCTGCAGTTACGTACACAGTGAGTGGCCCGAGCACCGATGGGCAGGGAAAACCGGTGAAGGGGCCCCTTCAATCTCAGGATTGGTGGTGGTCAGAAAATTATAGAATATCTTCGTGCAATCACTTGCTGTGATGGGAAGAAGTCTTTAATAAAACACACCCACTAGCTTAGTGTTATTACAGTTTATTTGAGATGCCCAGATTTAAAGGGGGTCAAGTCCAAGTGACAAGTTGCCTTTGAATTAAAGAAGTTATTTGAGCATATGAGGCAACACCCCTCCGGTTAGTGATAAAGCTCAGCCAATAAACAGACATGGACTGTTTATTGGCCGAGCTATCTTTAAAAATGCAGAACTACCTTTAAAAATGCGGTATTTAAAGGGTTCTATGAGATTGAAAAAATAAAAAAAAAAGAAGTCTGTTTTTTTCTTTCCAAAAGCAGTGCTAATCTTGGGCTGTGTCTGGCAATAGAGTTCAGCCTCATTTACCTAAGAAACAACTTTTTCTAATTTCAAAACAGTTTTTGCCAGGGCAACTCGATCTTAACGGCATGACCTGGGATGGGTAGTTACTACATATGGTTTTCTCTGGCGCACAAAGTGGCCCTTCCGGGTGGTTATTAGATGCAATTGTACATATCAGTTGAGAGTTTAAGAAAACCTTGTAGATGACCTGACTGAAAACAGATTCACTTTGAGATCAAACGGGTCAGTGCAGCTTTCCTTTCTACAGTACAGCATAGCCCGAGTCATAATAGCAATTTCTACATAATGGCCATTTGGGATCATCAAGTACAATTAACAAAGACCTCCCAGTACTTTGAAAAATAACTTTTCTATGCAAGCCATTAGTGTTGCATTAGACATACTTGACATTCAGAGAAAACAAGGTTACAGTCAGTATCTTTGCTTCCACAGGAATAACATACGCTGTTCCAGCATATAAGATTTACAGAAGTGCCGGCTCTTTTTGTCATACTCTGCCGCTATCATTGCACATATAGGTTATCAATAAGGATTAATAGGTTGTACCCACTGAAGGATTGTCTGATGGGCCTGTACGACCCTGTGCTACTGAAAATTGTACTGTATTTAAAGAGGCTCTGTCACCACATTATAAGTGCCCGATCTCCTACATAAGGAGATCGGCGCTATAATGTAGATGACAGTAATGCTTTTTATTTTAAAATTTTTTTTATTTTTACCACTTTAGTAGCGATTTTAGATTTATGCTAATTAGTTGCTTAATGCCCAAGTGGGCGTGTTTTTACTTTAGACCAAGTGGCCGTTGTACAGGGGAGTGTATGACGCTGACCAATCAGCATCATGCACTCCTCTCCATTCATTTACACAGCGCATAAGGATCCTGCTAGATCCTTACGTGCTGTCTTATACTAACACATTAACAATACTGAAGTGTTTAGACAGTGAATAGACATTCCACGGGATGTCTATTCACAATCTCTGCACTTCGTTACTCTGTCTGTGGTAGTTACAGCAGAGGAAGCGTGATCTCGCGAGATCTCGCTGTAAATGACAGGTTACAACGAGAACACGCTTCCTCTGCTGTAACTACCATAGAAACAGTAACGAAGTGCAGAGATCTAGCAGGATCCCTATGCGCTGAGTATATGAATGGAGGAGTGCATGATGCGGATTGGTCAGCGTCATACACTCCTCTGTACAACGCCCACTTAGTCTAAAGTAAAAATACGCCCACTTGTGCATTAAGCAACTCATTAGCATAAATCTAAAATTGCTAATAAAGTGGTAAAAATAGATCGTTTTTTTAAAATAAAAAGCATTACTGTCATCTACATTATAGCGCCGATCTCCTTATGTAGGAGACAGGGCACTTATAATGTGGTGACAGAGCCTCTAAGATTTCTCAAAATCAGTATCTTACTCAAGACCAGGAGAGGGTCCAAAATACGGATGAGATGCATATCTTCCCTTCCTAGTTTTTTCTCTGTGTAGGATCCACTTCTTGTTTCGGCTTTCAAATACAGATGCAAAAAATCTGACCTAAATACTGCCGTTTAATGGAGGTCTTAGGCCTTTACTTACACAGCAGTATTTTAGTCAAAACTAGGCATGGGTCCAAAAGATGGAAGAGGTGCAAATCTTTCCATTATACTTTTTCTCTGTGTAGGTTCCACTCCTTGTTTTGGATGTAATACAGAAGAAAAATAAGCTTGTGTGAAACAGACCTTAAAAGTGTTTGTTCGGCCACAGGATGGTTTTTCCTACTGATGACCTATCCCCAGGATAGGTCATCAGTACATAAATTGGTGGGGGTCCGATACCGAGACCACGCACCAATCACCAATCAGAGATGGCTCTGGTCACAGTATAGCGGCCCTGCTGCAGCTCTGCTCCAATACAAGTGAACAGGAGCAGAGTTGCAGTTCTGCAGCACGGCCGCAATGCAGTGTATGGAGCCACCTGCTTCCGGCACTGCACAACATCCGGTGCCTGGAGGCAGCTAATCGGTGCGGGGTCCAGTTGTCGGACCCCTATGATCATAAACTGATGACCCATCTTCTGGATAGATCAATATGAAAACCTGTCCCATCGTGCCCAAACAACTCCTTTAATCCCATCCATATACACATCAATAAATCATCTACTTAGAGCCTCATATGGGCAGCTGGAAGCAGTGGCACTGATGTCCCAACAATAACATTTGAACCAGCCAGTAGTAATGTAGGCCATGGCATTGTGCCTTCAGTAATTAATACTGGATTACATACATACACACACACATATATATATATATATATATATATATATATATATATATATATTACAGATAGGCACCTCAGGTCCAGAAGACCATCAGAGGCAGAGACCCACACACCTGCACAATGTAAAGGGGTTCTACTGTATTGTTAGATCATTTTTTTTTTGTAAAACATTTTTATTGGTTTTCATACAAGCATAGTACAAGTTAAACAAAACCTTATATTAGATGACATTTTCAACTCACGCAGGAGTGTACATAATGTAATATTTGAAACGTTGTCACAAATCAGCATAACAATAGTGCATGTATTCTGTCTACCTTCCTTGGTAATACTGGAGATGTTGTAAGTTAGAAAACTCAGCGGTTATTGCCTTACCGTCTCCTTGAACTCTTGACAGTGTTACAGTGACCCGTACATAGGTCAATTCCTTAATACCGCTATCCTCGTGTCCCCACCTATCCTTCATCACCGCCTAGCCTCTACTCGCACCACCCCATCCCTATCAAGGCACTTTTAATTTTCCCAAATTCCCTTTAATATCTTCTGTGAGATACCAGGATGTGTGTTTGAAATTCTCTATCATTACCCCTATTTCCATTGCAGGCAATTGCTCTATGAATGGCCTCCACCGTTTAAAAAATCCTGAGGTCTTTTGCCTCTTATGTTTTGTCGCTTCTATTTTGTCCGAAAACCTGCAAACTCTCACTTGTTGGGTTAAATGGTGTAATGAAGGTGTGGTGTTTTCTAGCCAATATTTCAACAAGCATCTTTTGGCATCGAGAAATATTATATGCATCAGGGAGGGAACATATATTGGAAATTCTGCTGATTCGTTAGATCATTTTTATGACGATGATCAAACCTAGCACACTTCGTTAAATGCCAGATTATTGTGAATTTTGCACCATTTGGCACCTGATTATTGCAATTCTTCTGTATGAAGTCTTCAGCCTCATGCACACTGCCCCTAATTATGGTACGGACGGCCGCGGAATCTCATCCGTGGGCCGTCCACAATTCACGGACTGTGCACACTGATTTAAATGAGTCCGGACCGTATAATGACTTGTCCTATTATTTTGCGGTCTGGACCAATGCAGTCGTGTGCATGGGCCCATAGAAATGAATGGGTTCGCAATTCATCCACATTTTCGCAGACTAATTGCAGACGCAAATACAGGCCTTAAGCCTCATGAACACGACCGTGTTCGGTCCGTGATATACGGCTCGCATGTCGGTCACATTTCCCGGACAGTATACAGTTCAGGAAGCCGGGCTTCTAGTATTGTAGTTATGTAGGACGCTGTGAGTCATTGCGTCCCTGCGGGACTTCTGTCCCGTACTGGAAACATGTTTCAGTACAGGATCGTAGTCCTGCTGGGAGGCAGGGACTCCTAGCATCATACGTAACTATGATGCTAGGAGCCCGGCTCCCTGAACTGTATTCGGTCCGGGAAATGCGGCCGATATGCGGTCCGTACGTATATCACGGACCGAACATGGTCGTGTGAATAAGGTCTTATTGTTCAGGACTTGACGGCCAATGTAGGAGATGCAATGGCAGCTGATTTAGTGGTCTTCCTTTCTTAGAATTACATAATTAAGAAAGAGCAACTTCAAACAAGGAGACCAGAGCAGGACTTTTCTATATTGTTGGTATGGTTTTCCCCAATAAAAACATTACCCGTGTTGTTCCATAAATATGTGGCCACAGACCAAGCAGGACAAGGCAAAACATACTTGTGACCTTGTTTCTCAGACTGTCAACCCTGCAGCAACAAGAAAGTTTCACTATCACTAAGCTAACTTTGGAAATCACATCAGCAAAGGGCTTCCTGACATCTGTTGATCCACCCATACTCCAACGACTGCAGCGATGACTTGTCTTCCATACAGCAATCTTCTGTAACATGCACCCCCCCCCCCCACCGTTCATCTGTGACATGCGAAGGAGAACTGACCAGCAACCGACTACAAATGCTGCAATGAACTTAAGATATTCGGATGAGAGTCTGTGACCCTGGCAAGGGTTAAGGAATACAAAGTATCCACCCTGCTGTTCCCCCTGGAGACACATGCATGTCACAATAACCAGGAGATGGGGCAGGACCAGTCTTTCCTGATTCACTTTTACAGAGCAGTGCAACAGGCACATTAATTTATTAGGACTGATCCTCTTCCAAAAGCAATAAAATAACCGAACAATTTTTTTTTTCTTAGTCGGTCTGCAAAAAAAGCGAGGCCACTTTTGCAAATATTCATCAGAGAAGCAAAAACTGAGCTAAACAGAGCACAGTTTAGGGCCCAGATCAGTGACCTTCAAACTTTGACTCTACAGCTGTTGTGAAACTACAACCACAGGATATTAGGGCATGCTGGGAATTGTAGTTTCAAAACAGCTTCGAGCCGCAAGTTTAAAGGTGGTATTACACGTCACGACGTGGGCCGTGTAAACAAGTGCCAATCAACGAGATAGGTCGTTGATCGGCACTCTTTTCACAAGGAGCTAGCATGGGGAAGAGCGATCATTACTCCTATCGCTCATCCCCATACATTTCTATCATGTCGGCAAAACATCTCCCTATTTACATTAGCATCTCAACTTTCATATGCCACCAGAACCACTGTTCTAGGTGGTCCACAGCCCGATATATGGCTATTTGAAGTGATCCCCCTTCCCTCTAGCCTCAGTCTCTCACACTGTGTGAAGCAGCTTCATGCTGATAGGACAGCATCAGAGGCTGTGAGGAGGCTCGACCTCAGGAGAATCGCTGATGTTGACACCCACTCGTCTAGTATGGCCTCATTTGCATATGTAGAAATTTGCATATGTAGCTCATAACTTAAAAATAATAAACTTCTTGGGACGCAATTTTCACTAGCATTATCAGTGTGACAGCACCTATTAGTTTAGCTAGGGCATTACTTAAAGAGGCTCTGTCACCACATTATAAGTGCCCTGTCTCCTACATAAGGAGATGGGCGCTGTAATGTAGGTGACAGTAATGCTTTTTATTTAAAAAAAACTATCTATTTTCACGTTAGGAGCGATTTTGGTTTATGCTAATCAGTTTCTTAATGCCCAAGTGGGCGTATTTTTACTTTCGACCAAGTGGGCGTTGTACAGAGGAGTGTATGACGCTGACCAATCGGCATCATGCACTCCTCTCCTTTCATTTACACAGCAGAATCGCGTTCTTACTAGAACATGATCTGCAGCCACATACACAGCGATTCTGCTTGATTAACGTTAATCCAGTGTCCTGATAATGAATACACATGACCATCCAGCCTGGACGTCATGTGTATTCAGAATCCTGACACTTCTGAATCTTTTCTGTGAGATTCCAGCAACGGAAACGAAATCTCGCGAGATTACGGAGGTAAACGAGATTTCGTTTCCTTTGCTGTAAATCTCACAGAAAAGATTCAGAAGTGTCAGGATTCTGAATACACATGACGTCCAGGCTGGATGGTCACGTGTATTCATTATCAGGACACTGGATTAACGTTAATCAAGCAGAATCGCTGTGTATGTGGCTGCAGATCATGTCCTAGTAAGAACGCGATTCTGCTGTGTAAATGAATGGAGAGGAGTGCATGATGCCGATTGGTCCGCGTCATACACTCCTCTGTACAACGCCCACTTGGTCGAAAGTAAAAATACGCCCACTTGGGCATTAAGAAAGCTCATTAGCATAAACCAAAATCGCTCCTAACTGTGAAAATAGATTGTTTTTTTAAATAAAAAGCATTACTGTCACCTACATTACAGCGCCCATCTCCTTATGTAGGAGATAGGGCACTTATAATGTGGTGACAGAGTCTCTTTAACTAGTAACAGATCCTCTAAGTCCCGTAAGTTGTGAGGTGCGACCTCCACAGTTTGGACTTTTTCCCAGTACTTCCCACAGATGCACGATCGGATTGAGATCTGGGGAATCTTGAGACCAAGACACCTTGAACTCATAATCCTCAAAAATTATTGTAGAGTGGCAGGGTGCATTGTCCTCCTTAAAGAGGCTACTGTCATTAGGGAATACCATGGCCAACAAGAGGTGTATGTGATCTGCAACAATGTTCAGGTAGTGTCAACGTACAATTCACATGAATGTTAGGACCCAATGTTTCCCAGAAGAATATTGCTCAGAGCATCAAACTGTCTTCGCCAGGTAAGTGACGCGCACACACACCGATCATCCACATGATGTAAAAGCAAATGTAATTCTCCAGACTAGGCCACCCTCTTCCATTGCTTCATGCTCCAGTTCTGATGCTTACGTGCCAATTTGTAGGTGCTTTTTGCGGTGGACAGGGGTCAGCTCTGTGTTGCGACACCTTTCTATCAAACAGCATGAACTTTTTCAGCAATATGTGCTACAATAGCTCTTCTGTGCAATTGCACCAGATGAGCTAGTTTGGTCCCCACACATCAGTAATCGTTGGGCGCCCCAGTACCCTATTCCCGGTTCACAAGTTGACCTTCTTTGGACCACTTTTGGAAGGTACTAACCACTGCATACCAAGAACACCCCGAGACCTGCCATTTTGGAGATGCTCTGACCCAGTTGTCAAGCCATCAAAATTTGGCCACTGTCAAAGTAGCTCAGATCCTAAAACATCAACTTCAAGTAGTGACTGTTCACTCGCTGCCAAATCTATCCCACCCCTTGATGGGCACCATTGTACAGAGAGAATCCATTTTATTGGCTTCACCTCTCTGATCAGTAGGGTCCCAGAGGTTGGACCACCACTGATCAGCAAGTTATGGCACCTATGTATACACAAAAATGTAGCATTGGAGCAATGAAACAATGGTTAAAAACATGCACATAAATCAGAAAGGACTAACAGAGAAAGAAATCTGTACAGAAAACACCGCTAGGAAGACACTACTGCTGACATAACATCTAGTTTGCCCTGTTTGCCAGCATAAAAAGGTAGGCTAATTATTTGGGTATCTAGGTGATGCCCACAAAATCACAAAGCAAAATAAACAAGCATGCATTTTCAGGAGCGCTTGTCCAACATCAAGCTTCCCAATACTATTAATCTTTTGCCTAAGGCTCCAAACTATCTAAATAATCAGCAAATCTAGAAACTCTTATGTTTTGGCACAGTCTGCTCTCCACCTCAATAATTACCAGGGAACAAAACGAACACTTTCTGCCTGCATGCCAAGTTATGTTATGATGTGAGAGACTCACTTCACATCACCACCGTCCCTGTATGGAAAGCTAGACCAAGGGAGAAAATGAAAATTGTTTTACTGAAAACTGAACGGTTTACAAGAAAAAAAAAAAAAAAGTCAGCTTGAGAAAAGCCGTATTGTCTAAACATTTTCCAACAAACCAATTAGTCATATGCACCCATGGGACAACACACTAACCACAGCTCTAGAAATAGAATTACAGAAAAGAGCATTATACAGAGAGAGGGGTGTGTGCGTGGTACTGAATAGAACTGCTTAAAGGGAAGGTTCAACTTTAAACATCTTCTGACATGTCATCGGTGGGGGTCTGTATCCTGTTACAAACACCGGTTGCAAGAACAAAGATGCCAGGGGCACTTTCTAGTGATCTTAGGGGGTCAAAGAGTACAGACCCTTCAAAAAAAAAAATACATGTCAGAAGACGCTTGAAGGTAAACGTTAGATTTAAGTAGGCCAAAGATTATACAGTGCAAGGGCTTGACCCAGAGATTCCTGCTGAGATACATGCGCCTCTAAAGACTAGCAGAGTCTTGCCCAGAATTACATGTACTTGCAATTATCTGCATGGCTCAAAGGCCAGGTAAGAAATTATCACAGTGACACAAGCATCTATAAACGCTTACTCAAAAAAGATTGAAATCTACATTAGAATTACTGAATATTCAGCCTGGTTTTGACAGCTGCAAGTGGAAAATCCAATGTCTAAGGGACCAAGCAGGAAGGGCACTAGTGAGCATAGTCCCAGTCGAAATGGGAGATTCTCTATACAACTGAAGTCCAGGTACCCTACCGATCAGATCTATGAGAGAGTGGCAAAGAGAAAGTCACCATTGAAATTTTTTAGAATCCCTGTTTGCCAATTAGCCATCGGGGTGTCTATGCCCTGATTGGACCAAAATGGAGTTTGTAATGTTTGATGTAAGTGAACAGCTCTTCACTCTAAAAAACATTTTTGCCTTCATTATGGTGGAAGGATCGTGTTGTAGGGATGCTTCTCTGCACCAGGCCCTGACAGGCGTGTCAGGGAAGAGGATTAAATAATTAAGAAAATTACCGAGAAATCATGGAAGAAAACCTGCTGCAGTATGCAAGAGAACGGTTTAATTCTCTTTCAGAAGGAAAAGCTATAACAGAGCCACAACCACACAAATGACTGGCTTAAAACAGCAATGTTAATGTCTTGGAGGGGCCCAGAATACGATTCAGCTAAGAATTTCCATCTGATCAGAAACACATCCATTTACTCATGGTCCTCACGCAACATGGCAGTTTGAATAGTTTTGCGCAAAAGAGGAAAAAATGTCCAAAGCTTGTAGAGCCCTGTGCAAAAAACAAAACACTCACGTTGATGCTACTAAATCTTGACAAAAAAAATGGGTAGATTATTTTTTAACGCCTTCCTGACATTTGATATACATGTAAGTCATAGTCGGGAAGGGGTTCCTGCAAATAATGCGTACGTGTACAGCACGCTGAAGGCGCGGGCTCAGAACTGCACCATCAGCAGCGGTTCTCAGGTGTATATCACCGCTGAGACTCTGCATCGGCCATTTAACCTCTTATATGCTCTGGTCAACAACAAAGGTAACATCTCAGCATTTCAGAAAATTTGTCATTTTTTTTCCCAAAATTGAAACTACAATACTTGAACTAAAAACATATCACGTTATTTATCTCACACGGTGAACGTTGACAGGTGTAGTTTCCAGAATGGAGTCACTTCGAAGGGGATGTCAGTGTACCGGTACCTCAGGGGTTCTGAAATGCGATATGGCACCCGAAAACCAATTAAGCAAAATCTGTACTACAAAAGCCAAATGGCGCTCCTTCCCTTCAGAGCCCTGTTGTCTGCCAAATTAATTGATAAATGTAAAAAAAATATTTAAAAAAAATGTACTGCTAAACTTATAGGTCATTTACAAAATGATGGCAACAAAGTAGACATATGGGAAAAGTTATTAACTATTTTGCGTGGTATAATTAACTGTCATACAAGCAGAGAAATTCAACTTTTGTATCGCCCAAAATTTACCACTAACAGTACATTGAGTCACGACAAAAAATCTCAGAATCGCTTGGATGAATAAAAGTATTACAAAGTTATTGCCACATAAAGTGACACGTCAGATTAAAAAAAAAGAAAAAGGACAAAACGGGTTTGCGGGCGGTAAGGGGTTAAGAGGGAGAGAAAATTATGGATGGAAAGGAGTAAGAAGTGGGTGGAAGCCTACGAGGTAATATCACTGTAGGAAACAAAGTGTGTTCACTGCAAAGTAAATTGCAGGGCATGGAGGAGGGGATGAGGATATTATGCCAGAGAGAAGGCTGGTAACTAGATCGTAGTCGCTGAGGATGAAGACAGGTTAGATAACTTTAGGGAGATAGCACGTCCTACTTGAAAGATTACGTTATCGTAGTATCTTACGTCCCCACAGGCTTAACACGTATCTATTTCTATTGGATGAAGACCCATTAAAGAATTATTCATGTAATACTATAAAACTACCAAAACTTTTAGTTTTATTAATGATCACTCCAAATTTACTTTCGCAATTTATTACATCTTTTTATATATTTTTCGTTACAGAAGAGATAACTACGTCCCTCTGGTACATCACCCATGAATTACTGACAGTACACTACAATCCTTGGGCGCATATGTTTTTTTTTAGGTATTGTAGCTACTGTGAGCACAGAAGGTTATCCAACTATACAGATCATAGACATAAATAGTTCACAAAGGCTGCTACAGACAGCAGACAATGCAGAGCGCACGGGAGACGGGACTCCGGGGTAGACTATGCTTTAGGCCACATAGTAAAAAAAGGGAATGCCTTGAGCAGCATTCTACTTTAGAAAAAAGCGGCTTTTCAAAAGCCACAAACCTGAAGCTGTAAGAACGGTCAATGTTCTCATATTTAAAAGCTATGTACACCTTTGAAATTGTTTTTGTTTTGTTTAATAAAAATGTGCATCAGGGAGATTGCTCCGTGGAAGCTGCTATCAATTACATAAGTTCATTGTTCACATCTGCGTTGAGCTTCCGTTCATGGGTTCCGTCAGACCTTTCAGTCAGGGTAACCCATATACGCAAACCAGCGTGGTAGACAGCGCTATTGATTCCGCCAAAAAAACAGGAGACCTTACGGAACGGAGACAAACTGAAACCATTTGCAACGGAAGCATTAGCACTGAAATTAATGGTAATGCAAACAGAAAGCTATGGTATCCATTTGCATTTCCATTAATGGGTTCCTCTGACAGAAAGGTCTGATGAAACCCACGAACAGAAGCCCAACGCAGATGTGAACTCAGCCTTAGATCTGATCGATTAAAGTTGAATCCTGCGTGTCAGAGACAAGCAAAAACTGCTTTCAATGAACCAGTCAGTCCTGTGGACATGATGGATTCAGGTCTTAGTGCACGATACATCTGCTCTGTATACAGAATACAAAGCAGCTGTACCACAAAAAGTAAAAATAAATAAAAAGTATTTTAAAAGTTGCACCAATTACACCGTCCAATTGTCCCGGGTGGCATGTCCCGGACTCCCAGTGTCAACTGTATCTGCATATACAGTTGAACCCAATGCTGAAGCAGGGAACTGTCAGCTCCCTGCGTCAGCATTAGTACAGAAGACTCCCCGGGCACAGCGCTACTTTAAGCTCTGAACCTAGGTAAGCCCTTGACGTCACTGTCCACATATGGACAGTGACGTCAGTGGCTCCTCCTGTAGCGGAATCCCCGGCCAGAGCATGGCCGACGCTCTAGCCAGGGATTCACTTTTACAAGGAAGCCCTGACGTCACTGTCCACATATTGACAGTGAGGTCAGTGGCTCCTCCTGGAGCGGCATTCCTGGCCAGAGCGTTACCGACGCTCTGGTCAGTGATTTCCCTCCTAGAGGGAACCCCTGCCGTCACTGTCCATACATGGACAGTGACGTCAGGAACTCTTCCTGGAGCGGAATCCCCAGCCACAGCGTGGCCGATGCTATGGCTGAGGGTTCCGCTCTTAGAGGTAGTCCCAATAGCTACAGGGGGTAGCATCTTTAAGGGGGTGTGGTAGTATCTGCGTGGGCCTCATACTGTATGGTGGCAGCTATGGGGGGCCTCATACTGTACGGTGGCCGCTATGGGGGGACAGTATACTGTACGGTGGCCGCTATGGGGGGGCAGTATACTGTACGGTGGTCGCTATGGGGGGGCAGTATACTGTACGGTGGCCGCTATGGGGGGGCAGTATACTGTATGGTGGCCGCTATGGGGGGGCAGTATACTGTATGGTGGCCGCTATGGGGGGGCAGTATACTGTATGGTGTCCGCTATGGGGGGGCAGTATACTGTATGGTGGCCGCTATGGGGGGCAGTATACTGTATGGTGGCCGCTATGGGGGGGGCAGTATACTGTATGGTGGCCGCTATGGGGGGGCAGTATACTGTATGGTGGCCGCTATGGGGGGGCAGTATACTGTATGGTGGCCGCTATGGGGGGCAGTATACTGTATGGTGGCCGCTACGGGGGGCAGTATACTGTGTGGGAGGCAATATGGTAGCATGATACCATGTGGGCTGAACTAGGTGTGTATGGGCGGGGATTGGGCAGGATTAGAGGTGCGGCTTAAAAGGAAAAAAAATTTACTAAAGTTAGTCCCTCTTTGCGATAATTGAAAGTTGGGAGGTATGTCTTATATACTTCTTTGAAAGAAACCGGTCACGTTGAAAATGCAGTCTGATCTGCAGGCAGCAGGTTATAGAGAAGAAGGAGCGGAGCCGATTGATATATAGTTTTGTGGGAAACTATTCAGTAGAACTTGTAATGTATTGATCTAAACCTCCGCATTGGGTTTAGGATTCCAGTGGGCGGTCCAACCCAATGATTGACATATCTCTGTATGCACACTTATACAGGAAAGGTTGTCAATCACTGACCAGGACCATCCACAGGACTCCTAATCCCAGAATGGTATTTTCTCCAACAGATAACAGCACACACCCTTTTTGAATTGGTTGCTGGGTCCACATCTCAAACCACTTATCCTGCCATCAGGTGGGAATCAAACATCCATACATTAGAGACAGAGCTTCTTTTATTTCAGCTGTAAGTGCACAAAAGCAAATAAGGAGCGACTTTTCGGGCTATCACAATATTCTTAATCTCGCAATCAGGTTTAAAATTATTTTTTCTCAGACCTATACATCAATCTGCTCAGCTCATCCTGCTCTACAACATGCGGTCTGTATATAGGACTTTTTTTTTTTTTCCAACATAACAGGTTCTATTACTATACCACCAGTGCGGTATTGCAGGGCAGCGACAAAAACTTTTTTAGGTGCCGGTACAGCAAGCAAGTAAAGCTTTACGAGCGACTGTGTGACAACAATAAGAGCCATATCGGCTCAGTGTGAGAAAAAAAGAATATCTCCCCCCCCCCCTACCGTACACATTAGACGGTGCCCCATATTAATATCTTTGCTCAGACATATGGCAAGCTATTGTACCAGCAGGCCTTTCTTCTGGCTTTTGCGTCTACAGCTTTAAGTCAGAAGAAGGACGAGTCGGTAAAGCTCACCACATGCCTGAGCAAGCATAGTAAAGGGGTTTTTCCTTTCTTTGAAATTTATGGACTATCCTTGGGAGCCTGTCTCTCGGTTAGATGGGTGGGGCCTGACTCAGCACCCCCACCAATCAGCAGTAGAGGCTGTGCCTTTTATTGCAGTTCAATCCTATTAAATTGAATGGGATGAAGCCGTAGCAAACTAATACTAGTCACAGCTCTGTCTGGTAAACAATGAAGGGGACGTTTCGTACACAAAAATTTTATTGGTGGGGGTGCCTAGAGTCGGACCACCATGGGTCTAATGTTGAGGGCCTATCCTGAGGATAGGCCATCAATTTAAATACACCCGTATAACCCCTTTAATATGCTGAAGAATTGAATAAATTCTACTTTAATATAGTCCATTATTAAAGGGGTTTATCCGGGGACCAAAACGTGCAAAGCATTAACCCCTTAATGACCGGGCCATTTTGCGCGTTAATGACGAAGGATTATTTTTTGTTTTTTCACGGTCGCATTCCAAGAGTTATTCCGTCGACATAGCCATATAAGGGCTTGTTTTTTGCGGGACGAGTTGTATTTTATAATTGTACCATTTTTAGATGCTTATAAAATATTGATTAACTTTTCTTAACTATATTTTAGGAGAGAATTTAAAATAAGCACTATTTCAGCATTAATTTTCACGTTCTAAATTTACGCCGTTTACTATGCAGCGTAAATAACATGTTAGCTTTATTCTATGGGTCGGCACAATTACGGGGATACCAAACATGTAAGGGTTTTATATGTTTTCCTACGTTTGCACAATAAAAAGCCTTTTAGAAAAAAATTACTTGTTTTTGCATCGCCGCATTCCAAGAGCCGTCATTTTTTTATTTTTCCGTCGATGTGGCCGTATGTGGGCTTGATTTTAGCGGGCCAATTTGTAGTTTTCATTAGTACTATTTTGGGGTACATAGGACTTACAGATTAACTTTTATTTTTTTTATGGCGGGGGAATGTGAGGAGAGAATTTTGCCGTTGTTTTTTGCGGTTTTTTTGGACGCTGTTCATCCGGCGGTTTAATGTGTTCATTTTATTGGTCAAGTCGTTACGATCGCGGGGATACCATATATGTGTATGTGTTACTTGTTTTGACACTTACTAAATAAAACCACTTTTTGGGCAAAAAAAAAGTAGTTTTATTTGATTTTGACTAATTTTTTCTCACAAACTTTAACTGATTTACATTTTTTTTTTTTAGTCCCACCAGGGGACTTCACTATGCGTTCTGCCGATCGCATATATAATGCTTTGGTATACTTAGTATACCAAAGCATTATTGCCTGTCAGTGTAAAACTGACAGGCAATCTATTAGGCCATGCCTCCGGCATCGCCTAACAGACATTTGCTGAAGACAGACCTGGGGGTCTTTGTTAGGCCCCCGGCTGTCATGGAAACCCAACGGCGACCCGCGATTTGTTTGCGGGGGCGCCGATCGGGTGACAGAGGGAGCTTGCTCCCTCCCTCTGTACAAAACATTAGATGTCGCTGTCACTATTGACAGCGGCATTTAATCGGTTAAAATGCCGGAATCGGAGCGCGCTTCGATTCCGGCAGTTGCAGTAGGAGCCAGGCTGTGTATAACAGCCGTGCTCCTGCCGCTGATCGCGTGGATACAGTGGCACTACCCGCGCCATCACAGGACGGATATATCCGTCCTCCTGCGCGAACTAGCAGCTGCAGAAATCGGATATATCCGTTCTTTGGCGTTAAGAGGTTAATATTTTTATCTAAAAAGAAGTCACTTACTAATGTAAAAATCACAATTAGCAATGTAGTAGGTATACGTTTCTCTTTATTAAGATACAATTATTCTGCCTGTGTAAACGTTTAAAATAAGTTTTCATTATCAAAATGTATCATTAAAAATAGTAGGGCATAAAGTGCCAAAAGATCCAGATACAGTACTAATGTACTTTCATTTAAAATTCGGTAATAAATGGTGCAGTTCAAACCCGGTGAATTGTTCCCGGAAGTCCTGTAGCTTTTCTAATATTGATGACGCGCCCACACGGCCCCACGTGACTGAGGGCTTGCTTTCTGAGCTGTTCGTTTTGGCGTGTTATCAATGGCATGACCGCAAGGGGCTGTCACATTGCCTATTGCTTGAGTCCCCGAGCAGAGCATCAGCAAGCGCTTTGCTCGGGACTCCAGCACTGCTCCCAAAATGTTCGTCAATGACTTCAGGGGTTTCCCATCGCTTGAGTTTCCGAGCAGAACGTCAGCTAATGCTCTGCTCGGGGACTCCAATGCTGCTGCAGACATCACTGTCCCCAGTCGTCAATGCTCGCACAAAAAGGTAGGGTTTATTATAGACACGGCGTGGCAGGGCGGTGGTGGAGAAGGGGGACCCAAGCTTGTGGAACAGCCCAGGGCCTATGGTCTACTTAATCCGTCACTGCAGCTGAACATATTTTGCCAAAGAGCTTTATACATATATAGCAGTTTCAAGCCGTCTCTCTGGTGGCCAGAGAGGGCCCCTGCAAGGTATAGCAGTGTAATATAAACCCTGGTTAGAGATAGGAGACAGTTATTTGGAAAGAGGAGGGGAGAGGAAGCATGACAAAGTAAAAATTAAGAAGTCACAAAGATAAAGCAAGAGGCGCCTGCTTTAATCGCATTACCACTGAAGGGGGAGGGGTGCTTAGAAATGAACTCACTTTTTTTCTGACATGTCAGTGTCCTTCCAGTGAGTACAAACACGGCCATTACTGTATGACAGCAGCATTTTTGTAGCCTATCCTGCCCGACACAACCAGGCACCCTGCCAATTACTGCAACTAACCAGACCTGGCCACGGATGTCAACTGTCCCTCTAAACGGTCTAGTGACATTAAGTCCTCTGTGAAAAAGCCAAAATCAGTCATTTTCTATTGACTTCACTGAGCACAAATAGGTCATGAAGAAAGGGGACAAAGATATCCCCAAACTTTGACACAAAGTTTGAAGCAGACCATTCTCTAGAGCAATGGTCTCCAACCAGTGGCTCAGGAGCCACATGTGGCTCGCAATCCCCTGCTGTATGGCTTGCCACCAGGACCCCGAGTTATAACCAGATGCTTGTTACAATATAACATCCACATTACCAATATTACAGACTTCTTATTCCTAGAAAAGTTAAAATTTGGGTTATAGAATACCAGTGTGTTAAATTTCAAACAATTATTTACCTGCAAATTAAACTTTCATGATTTTGTTTCTATATGTTTAATAGATTAAAAAAATTCTCACATGTCCACAGATCACTTATCTGATCACTGGGAGCTCCACCACTGGGATCCCAACTGATTGTGAGAATGGGGATCACAAACCCCAAGATCCTCCTCACTGTACCCCAAGCAGTGAGGAGGAGCAGCGGTCGAGCATACGCCTGCAATCATTCCTCTAGATTTTACATGGATCAGCAGCGCGCATGCTCAACCGCTGCTCCATTCATGCTCCTCTTCACTGTGGTGGTGGTGGTGGGGGGGGGGGGTGCAGTGAGTAGGATCTGGAGGTTCGGGACCCCCGTTCTCACGACTGTTGGAAATTCCAGTGTTGGGGCCCCCAGCGATGAGAAAGTGATCGTCTATTCGGTAGATCGGTAATGATTTTTAATTTTGTGACAACTCCTTTAACATGTTTTACTTCAATTTGGCTCTCAGCCATCACTCAAAATTGAATGTGGCTCACAAGGTTTAAATATGGGGAAATCGCTGCTCTAGAGGAAGACCACTTCTTCAACCTGTGACTCCCCAGCTATTGCAAAACTACAACTCCCAGCATGCCCTGACAGCTAAAGGCTGAATATGAATTCAACATACTCAAACAATCCACGTGTGTGTGTGCCTTTATTATATGCACCGGACCCCCCTTAAATCAAGGCTCATTTGTCTGCAGATTTTCTAATCCTTTTTTTGCCACCGGTGGTTCAGTTTATAATCATTCAATCCTTGATGAAGCTCTGCAAGCACCGACTCCTAGAGCAAGCAGAGCTGCAGTATAAAACAAGGGGGAGTGACAAAGCAGCGACCTCAGCTTCTGACAACACAGGAGATGGAATTCAGACTATAAGATGTATCAATTTATGATCGTAGTGTTGTGCTCTAGTGGACCAGACCATAAAGCGCAGAACAAAACAAAAATGATTATTCAATCATTAGCATAAAAAGATTTTGCACTGAAAATAAAAAAATTGGTTTGCTGAACAAAGTCCAGTAGTGTGGGGGTTAAAATCTCCTGCCAAGCAAAATATTGTATATTTAGCATTGTTGCAGCTCTGACATTCCAGTCACTTCTCTCTGCCCATGTGGCCTCAAACTGTAGCCTTGTGCAGAACAGAAACCGGGACCTGTATGTGACTCAGGACAAATGGTTTTTTTATAGACAGAGGCCGGGGCTACCAATCTTTGGAGCCTCCTGTTAAAGTATACACAAGGGAGAAAGGTGGACAAGGCGTGTATTTTCGTGCAGCAAAACCGCAACGTAGTACAGCACCAGCAAAGTAAATGAGATCTCAAGAAATCTCATCTACACGTTGCATTTTTTTTCTACATGTAAATTGACCTGAGGTGCGTAGTTTAAAATCTGCAGCATGTCAACTTATCTTGCATTTCCAGTTGCGAATTGTATCTGCTTAGTTTTTAAAAAAAAGTACACCAAAAATCTGCATAAAAAAAAAAAAAAAAAAAGAAGTAAAAACCGCAACTAAAAACACACAAAAAAAAAAGTGTGGGTTTTAGCTGCGGTTTCGATGCTCATTTTGCAGAAATCTGTTTCATTCATATGAATATAAAACTTGCAGAAATCCACGCACCTGCTGCAGAAACAACCACCTTCAGATGAATGGAACAGATTTTCAGTCGCAGAAATTTCTGAAACAAAATCTGCGGTGTGTGACTGCACCCTTATAATCAGGGACATTGGACTGCTGGATAAGATGCGATCGTAGTGTACCCCTAGCAACAGTGTGGGCAATGTACCAGTCCCGCATGAAGGCCAGGTTTATAATTAAGCTTCCTGCAGTGTTCTCGTTGCTCACCCTTTGGCACTGTTCACACATTTTGCAGGCAGAAAAATCTGCCTCAAAATATCTTCAGGAATTTTGAGGCAGATTTTGCCCTGCCTGCACTTTCTTTGCAGCTTTTTTTTCGGCCACGGTCAGTGAGCGCCGCAGGCAAAAAACACTCTGCCTCCCATTGATTCAACGGGAGTTCAGAGACAGAAACCGCAGGAAGAAAAAAAAAAAAAAGGAGCATGTCGCTTTTTTGTCCCGTGGGCGGGAAAGTTTCCACCTCCCATTGAAATCAATGGGAGGCAATTTTGGGTTGTTTTTGCTGCGGTTTCTGCAAAAACCGCGCCCAAAAAAACTCAGTGTGAACTAGCCCTTATGATGATTTGCAGTCACTGCTTGGAAAACAAACAGTTAACACACCCACAGAAAGATGCCGCCGCTCAGGCTCTAGCGGTATTCTCAAAAGCTGAAGTTCACATGGGCTATGTAGCTGTGTATGTTGGCAGATGACATGAAATTCCACACAACTTGCAGTTATTAACGTTTGTTTCCTTAGAGTGTGAGCTAAGGCTGTGTTCACATCTGCGTCGGAGGCTCGGTTAGGGGCCTCCGTCGCAGATCCGGCAAGGTCTACAGGACACAGTAGCGCAATGGGTTAATTAACGTCAATGGTTTCCTTCGGCAACCGGCGGTGTCCGTTGTGCAACGGAACTGTTGGTTCAGTTTTCCCCTCGTTCTGCTCCTCTGATGGAGCAGAACTATGGAATTGCACAACGCAGGTGTGAACACAGCCTTACACAAACAGGAAGATTATCAGCTTATAAATGATATAATGCTATACATACAGAGAAATCCTGCCCAAAAAAGCGGCAAAAGTCAGTATTGAACTGAAATGAAGAAACGGAATCAAATATGAGGCAGAATTAAAAATTCAGAAGTGCTGAAGAAGACGGTTCTGGAAATTCTAAAGCCATTGTATAAGAAAGCCAAGATTCAACAGAGATCAAGAGGCAGATTAGTATTTTTATCGCGACTGGTATCAGGCACATAAGACGACATTAAGAAATCAAGATGTTCCTAAAGTTACATCCAAATGGAGGCATGGTCAATGAGGTCCTCCACCATGAACGCCCAGGGGTAGTGCTGGACTGTGCCCACACTAATGCACTGGAGCTCCACAAACCCCTGTCCGCTCTTCCAAGGTTATTTTTAACAGACAGATCCAGCAACACTTACATATGTTAGAACTTTTTCTCGATTTACAAGAAGTAAACTCATTACTTCTGTATAACATATAACTCTAGAATAAGTCTCCCACAGGTGACCATAAAGGAGAATCATAGATGGCTCACGTGATCCGCAGATCTTTACGCAAACTGCCTGGCAAAGTGACCGACGTTTAAGTGTAATTTTAGTATCTTAAAATAGCATTGTAGTATATAGTAGTATTACAGTATCCTGGAGCAATAAGTGAGGACATTGATAAATCGCTACACCGGCATTTACCTTTTATATTTTTCTACCTGCCAGGTGACCAAGTGAAGCTGTTGTCTTCCTTCAGAGGCACTGGATGTTCCGTGACATAAACCAACTGCATGGCAATGCAATCTAAAGGGCCTTAGTTTTTTACCCTTTAGAAACTAAAGGGGATAACCCAAAATATAGGGGTTTTCTTTTTGGTCAAAATTTGTACCTTTACTTAGGCTATGTTCACACAATGGATTTTTTTGAGGAAAAACCTGCCGTAGAATCAGCCAAGAATCCACGGCAGAAATACAAGGAAAACCCTCAGATTTCTGCTGCGGTATTGCAGTAAACCGAGATGTGTTTCTGCACGCAAATTCGTCTCATTCAATGGGGATAATCTGCGTGTGGCTGCCCCACCCCGTTTTAGCAGTGGAAACCACGTCAAAAAGTGACATTACTTAATTTTTATTCAGCTAGCGAATGCATGACAGGAAGGACATTAAGAAGCGCACACCCAGAACGAGCAAAAAAAATTCCAATTTTATTCAAACCAAAAAGTTAACATCTAAAAATACACAAAGACCTGATCCATGTAATATAATACAGGATACGCTACAGCATAAACCAGCCCTAAGATATAATCGCATTCTTGGATCATAGAAATGAACACCCTATACACAATATAACAATTGTGAAATTAGAGGCTAGACAGTAAATCTAGTCATCAAGTACAATGGTAGACCCAAAAAAAAAAAAAAGATCACAAATGGTACATGTAGTGATACAAATCACACCAGTAAAATACAAGAGGAATTGGCAGGCAATATCACTAGCGCTCATGGAGACTATATCCCAATATGAAAAGAACCAAGTTTGTCCTCAACAATGTGACATCATGAGTACCGAAGTTAAAAAAAGAAACAAAAAAATTTTGAGCATTGTGCATAGAGAAAAATCAATGCAAAAGATGGGTAAAAGTATACATGAGCCGAGATGGCTGTATTCTGCGAGGCAGATTGCAATTACGGCCCATAAAATAGCGCGGCGTTTCCAAATGAAAACAAAGGCTTTTTACTAGCGTTGTTTTATTGCTGTTTCCCACGCAGAAAACATGTCGGAATCAGCGTAAAAATACCGAAATGTGGACAGGGACTAATAATTCTGGGTTCCACGAGATCTCTTGTTCTTGGGTCTGTTGGGAGGAATAAAAAGGGAAATCCTATTTTAAAGACCACAACATGGTTCTAACTGCACGTGCCACTACTTCAGTCTCCTAGTCCATGGATTATTTAGGTATACTGACTGACTCCACTAGCCAGAAACCCAAGGTACTCCTCACACTGCCTAAGCTTGTCAAACTCATAAAACATATTCATGAGGACAGTAGTTTTCAGCAGTAATTACAGATGAAATTGCGGACGCATTGATTTCTATAGGCCACGGACATCTTTCTGCATATTTACAGATGCGTGTCCGGGCTGTAGATCTGATCCGCAAAATAGAAAACATGTCCCCTTCTTGTCTGCAATTACGGCACAGACTCGCCCATAGAACGTCTATGGGTGCTTCCGCAATTACGGACTGCTGCATATGTGCATCCTTATTTGCGGATCGTAAAAACCCTTACGGTCGTGTGCATGAGGCCATAGTGTAATCCAGCGATAGGTTTTATCCATAGTGTGGCCTCCTATCGTCACCCCACACTGGCATGCTGCTGGCTGAACTATCAGGATTCTTCTTGCAGGAAGAACAACAATTTCCCTGGTCTGCAATAAGAGAGATTTATGTATTTTTACAATCTGCAATCAATACCAGGTAACAAATCGGCTGCCACTACCTTTTCTCCAATTGTTTCGCAAGCAAAAAAAAATTTGCTTTGAAGGTTTCCAGTGAGTCTAATGCAGTTCAACTATAAAAGCCCAACTAATTTTAGAACCCGTCACTTCTCTTATCTACAGTCTTCCATAGGTGCTAACATTTCACTAGAATTTCCCATGACACGTGACCAGTACAACTTTTTATTCTACATGTGGTGCCGTAATTTCCCTCTAATAAGGCCTCATTCACACAGCAGGATTTAGCATCAGTATTTGTAAGACAAAATCAGGAGTGGCCAAAAAAATAAAAATATCGAAAATGAGAAAAAAAATTAAAAAAAAAGTATAATGGAAAGATTGGCGCATCCTACATTTTTTCGGACCCACTTCTGATTTTGGTTTACAAATAGTGATGCAAAATACTGACCAAAAACTACGTTGTAAAAGGGGCCTTAAGTAATCTACCAATATGGATTATGCATGGATCTCTATGGAAGTATCCACCCCATGGACAAGTATTAGGGTATGTTCACACTACCTATTTTCAGACGTAATTCAGGTATTTTACGCCTCGAATTAGCCTGAAAAGACAGCTCCATTACGTCTGCACGATGTTCTGTTCAGACGAGGTGTAATTTTATGCGTCACTGTCAAAAGACGGTGCGTAAAAATACACCTGCTTCAAAGTAGTGCAGGACACAGTTTGGGACGTTTTTGGAGCTGGTTTGCATGGACTCCATTGAAAAACAGCTCCAATTACATCCGTAATGGACGCAGCGAAAAACGTGAGTACTTGCAAAAACATATGAAATTCGAGAGCTGTTTTCGCCTGAAAATAGCTCCGTAATTTCAGACGTATTTTGCGTTTGCGTGGGAACATACCCTAAGTGAACACCCGGTTCTTGTGGTGTAAATACTATAGCTTGGAGGTTAAAGGGTAACTAAACTTTTAAATAACTTTTGACATGTCATAGTGACATGTGAAAAGTTTTGATCGGTGGGCTCATAACGTTTCTATTGAGCCCGTACACGGTTCACCTGCCTTTCCGAGGAAAGCCGAGCAGAAACTATCGCTTCTGCCACTTCGTTTTACCGAACGGTGGGAGTCTCAGTGCTCGGACTCCCAACAATTAAAACTTCTGAAGATGAAAGGTGAAAAATGGCTAATACATAGGGCATTACCCACATCGGATATGGAGTAAATGATGTTGTAGTGATATGCTCACCTGGTGATGTCATGCTGGGAGCACAACACCCCTATAGATAGGGTCCTTCTTGATATGTGGATTTTCCAGGGAACTGCAGGCCACGGGTTGTGCCAGATACAGAATTCTTTGTCCGGTTTCCAGAAATGATAGCAGTGTAGCGGGAAGTTCCCAATCACTCCTGATCCACTGCACAGAGTGTCTGCCTCCTTGCCATGCGACACTAAGGAACCAATATTACACCTCTTCAAAAAAGGGAACGCCACTGTTCGTAGGGCTGATTTTTGGGAACTTCCCACTACACTGCTATCAATTAAAACTTCTGACATGTCAAAAGCGATTTAAAAGTTTAGTTACTCTATATATACTTTTTGATATTTAAACATGTTTATTTTTTAGAGAACAGGATAAGTGGGGAGATCCCACAGGTCAACATTTACAAATCAAGGCTTGAAAGCCAAAAACATTCAGGAGAAAACAATCTGGACTGCGCTGTAAATTATGGACGACTTACAAGTGTGTTGTACGGACATATCAAATCGGCTTGGATACAACAGTTCACAAGTCAATGTTTCCTAGGTTTAAAAAAAACAACCCATAATAGCATGACGTGCAAGCATGCATTTTTTGTTAGCGCACCTCTTTCTATGGCAAAATATCATAGCTTACTGGTTCAAGAATCTCAGACAGGACCAGTGATCTACATGAGGGGGCCCCAGCACTCACCTATCTCTGGCGGTTACACTTCTGTACCTTGGAACCAGTTGATTTGAATGGGATCATACATGAAATGCCTTTGGGATATTTGACACAATTGTATGCCCTGTGCACAAAATCATATCAATCCAATTGAATAAATACAGTTTATATATTGAAGAAAACAACTTTAGATATCTATAGTCCGAAAGATCGTAGGGCCAACAGCTACTGCTCCTGACTCCCCTATTAACATGTGCACTCGGCTCGGCTGAGCGTGCATGCTTATTTTATTGGGTAGAGGGGAATAATCCGCTAACATTAAATCGAAACCCAGAGGAAGGCTCTCAGCCAAAATGTGTTTTGAGGTATAAGCTATCCTGATGGTCACCCAACTATGGTGATGTCATATGTTATGCATTTGACATGTTGATGTATATTGATACCTTTGCACTATAGCCCTTTGTATCCTGTATTTCATCAGTTCCTATATGAGGTTCCATGTCAATGACGTAGCCTTACTTTAGTATTAAGGGCATATGACCTATGGATTCAGTCTTGTTCATTGGACACGGTTTTTATTTTCTTAGATGTTATTGATGGTTGTTTTGCTCTATAGCACTCACTTCTTCTATAGGTTGAGTTTCTGCTTTGGAGTCTAGTGTTAGTTTCTTAGGCTACATTCACGCGAGCGTATCAGATTCACGCATGTGAATCTGGTCCGTGTGTGTTGCATTATGCATCAGTGTGCTTTGCGAGCGGCATGCTTTTTTCACGCACTCGCAAAGCACATCTTTTTTTTCCAATGCAATTGATGCGCAAATCACGGACAGAACATGGATGTGGATCCGTGTGCTGTGCGTGATTTTTACGCACCCATTTACTTCATTGGGCACGTAGGCGCATGAAAAACGCACCAATATAGGACATGCAGTGAGTTTCACAAAACTCCTGCATGTGTGAATGGCCCCATTGAAATCAATGGGTCCGTGTGCTTTGCGTGATTTTCATGTACAGCACATGGCGAGATCACACTGTAAATGACAGGTTACAGCAAGACTACGCTTTGCTCTGCTGAAAGTCCCACACAAACGTTACCAAAGTGTCGGGATTGTGAATAGACATCCCGTCATGGCTGGAAGGAATGTCTATTCACTGTCAAGACACTTCAGTAACGTTAATATGTCAGTATAAGACAGCACATCGTGAACAATGCAGTGTCACTATGCGCTGACTAAATGAATGGAGAGAAATGTATGACACTGATTGGTCAGCGTCATACACTCCTCTGTACAACGCCCACTTGGTCAATAGTAAAAACAGTTGTCCATTAAGAAAGAAATTAGCATAAAGCTAAAATCGCTAATAACGTGGTAAAAATAGATCATTTTTCTAAATAAAAAGCACTGCTGTTACCTACATTACAGCGACGATCTCCTTATGTAGGAAATAGGCCACTTATAATGTGGTGACAGAGTCTCTTTAAATGCACATATTTTCTTTTCTGACTAGGTGATGATCTTTATGGGTATATTTTGTGCCATAATTGCCTTTTCTTTAGCAAAAGCTCCTGTTTTCCCCCCGACAGAATTCTCGCTCTTGTTTTTGGCACAAAGCATACATCCGTGTGAATAAAGCCATAGACTAAGCAAAGTAACAACATTTCTATAGCACAGAAAAGGATAAAACCACTGCAGAAACATATGGTGACCTGTGTCTTCATAACTTCTACAGCAATCCAAAACAATACACAGCATTATACAATATTCCAATAAAACCACTTCCTTCCTGCAAGTCAACACAAATATATCTAAAAAGGTACATAAAGTAATAAATATATCAGCCAAAACAAAGCCTGACTTGCAGCAACTTTGGCTTTAAATATTTGTCAGGCCAGCAACAAAGCAATGACCAAGCAAACAATTGCCACACATTAAATGAGACGAGTCACCATAGGGACAAAGGTTATGTCATTAAAATAAAAATATTAGTCCTCTTTACTCATGCAATCTAGTAATAAAATGCATGGTCAGTATGCCAAGTACTCACGCCAACTGACGCTTATGCCGCTGCACACGGAGGATATGTTTATATAAACGCATCCATACAGTGGCTTATAGGGACACATTGTGTACATAGATATTAGTGGATACCCGGCTACCGTACAGATGTAGCCACACCATCCCGGGATCCACGCTCAGGGATGAAGTCCAACATGTAGAACACAACACTTCTTATTAAGAAGTATGGAAACCCATTGTATAGGAGGAGAAGTCTGCTGGTCCTTTATCATTTTCCACTCTTTGCTTTCAAGCAAGTTCAGCAGAAGTTTTGTTTTGTTTTTTTTAAAGGAAGTAACGCACCCCCCCCCCCCCCCAATCACACTGTAAAAGAGCGGTTTAGTTATGCAATACTAAACACAAGCTGAATGGCAGGATATTAAAATACATCATAATGTAGCATAGAACTGACAGACAGATCCCACATTTATCAGATGCTACGTCACCGGGAGCAATAGCACCCAGCGTGCCCTGAATTCCTGATCTGGGAGCCATAGGGCAGTGATTATTGTATGTTATAAAGACGGTCCCTCATTTGCCAACTTCTAGGGTGAGGCCGAATGTCGCGACTTTGTTGTGGTTCTTTTTTTGAAGATCCGCTATGTGTGGACTAGTATACACAAAAAGTAGAAAAAAGTCTGCTCACCACATTACAGTCTGGTTACCATGTCCTGTATTTTATCGGTGCAAACGAACAGAAAACTACGTTGGAGGTAGGTGGATTTCCATAGAAATGAAATGGGTCCTGCACACGATTTAGTAAAGTCACTGTTGCTTTATTGATAACCCATTTAAAATAAGATGGATAAAAATCCCGGGTGAAGATAGCTTACACATTTCAAACCTATTGGTTCTTAGTAAGAACCAATAGGTTTGAAACGCGCAAGCTTTCTTCCACCAGGATTTTTATCCATCTTATTTTAAATGGGTTATCAACAAAGCAACAGTGATTTTTACGACTAACCCTACAGTTACCTGCACAATTATGTACCTTGGTTTTGCGTTGTGGTTTTTGACAGCGCGACTTGTTCAAATGTCTGTAAGGTGTTTTTCACCTATACAAAAGAGCGCGGCTGAAAACCACATAGCAAAACTGCGATTAAACCACACCCACATTGAGTTGTCTGCGTCAGGTGATTCCATTTAGCCAATCAGCAAAGGCAGACACGTTGTTTCACATACAACTGAATCATGTCTGTTTTAGTAAACACCTGTAATTCTCAAAAAATAATTCTGGGGCATATTTTGTTAGAGCTCTGCACCGCGCCGTTCCTCTGTAAACTTATGAATAAATTGACTAGACGTTACCATTCTCCTGCACAAAAGGGCATGTCCCTACACCGTCTCATTACTGTCAGAACTGATTGTACAGCGTCAGTATGTAGGGACACCCCTCAACTGCTAACACCAAGTTGTCAATTTATTCATAAATTTGTAGGAGAAATAACAGGATCGACAACGTAGAGTTCTAAGAAAATATGATCGAGAATTGTTATTTCATGGGGATTACAATTATTTTACTAAAACAGACATGTCAAGAGAGGCGAGAGGTCCTCCTTAAAATCCCCTGTTTAGAAGTCTTTTTTTTTTGTGGGACTGCGAAGCAGGTGTTATTGGTGTCATAAGGCAAATGCTACTAGCGTATACGATATATGTGCTAACGTAAAGGAGACAAACTAGAATTGACCCTTTAATGTACATTATGGGGTATCCCAGCCAGAAAGATTTATCACCGATCATTTTTCCAGCCAGAATACCCCTTTAAAACATCTTCGTTTTATACGGACATCGCTACAATCAGTTATGAACTTACAGGCCCAAAGCCTGAGGCTGCATCAGAGATACTGATGACATTTCCTTTTCAGATTTCTGTCAAGTGCAGTGATGTCATGGTAACCTTGTGCGAATGCACAGCTCTAAATGCAGCAATATCCACAACCTACCTGGACTGAATAGTGGTAGGTATGTAGGTATGTGTATATATATATATATTTTTATATATATATATATATATGTATTTTATTTTCAATAAGTAAATCAGGGTAATTTGCCCTAGGCATATTGCTATAATTATGGAATTCAGTGTCTCTAGTTAAAGAAAAAAAAGAAAAAATAATATATATATATATATATATATATATATATATATATATATATATATATATCATTGAACATTGGACACACCGTAAAAAGACTGACAGGAGAACCTACAAAAACTACTAATCATGAGAGAACATCTACAATATCCGCCACCAGGAGGAGCAACGTTATCCAAGCACAGCAAGCATGCAGTTTCACAACACGACTGCTGTACTAGATGCACAGACAATCCTCTCACGTCTCCTCCTGTAAAGCAGGTGTTAACCAGAAGCATCGCACACAGGAGACACTATGAGAGTTACAACACCCTGGCCTGGCAGAGATGTTTGGATATCATCCGCTGTTATGTCAGAATCTACACCCCTCCAACTAAAGTGTGTGATGTCACTTCTAGTGATGGGGGTGGGGGGGGGGGTTTCGCTGCAAGAATTTTGAGTGAGGCCCAACTTGGTAACAGACATCACCAGCAAAAAGTGCGAAGAGCAAATAATAAGGCAACAATTATGTTGTATGATTCAAGAAGTTTGCATCTCTTGGTTCCTCCATCTCTCTACATACCTTTCTTCTTGACATTCATTCAGTCTTCCTCTTGCCCCTAAGCCACTGTGCCCACTTCCCTGGTAGTTACACATGGCTTTGTAAATACACTGCTTGCCCTGGTAAGTTTTAGAAGATGGGGCATCAATTTTAGAGCGCAGGCAGATGTCCCTTATCTTACCAGCTTTGATAGTATAATGACAGAGGTAATAGTGGTGCTTTCTGACCACATTCATTGCCAAGATGTATAATGCCCCCTTCATATTACTCCAATGAGAACAACGAGACATCAATATATCGTCATCAAGACTGTTAAAGGGGGAGAATTCTTATACTATAGGATGCAATGGTCATTTAAGAAAAAGTAATATGTACCAGATGAATGGTGCCAACATACCAGTAGTTGGGCATGCTAGACCTTTACACCTCACTAGGAACTTACATAAGAGGAAATTAGTTGCATTAATGACCATTGTGCACAGTCTATGGCGAAATGCGACAGCAGTGCACACACATTGTTATACATCCAAAATAGTGTATTCATTACAGATATATTTTATACAAGGCTCTATCCACAACAAGCTTCATTAGTAGGGTTGTCACGATACCAGAATTTGGACTTCGATACCGATACTTCATGTAATATTGCAATACTGGATGCCAAAACGATACTTTGCCAACAATAATAAACATCCATTTTCTGATGTGAGGCGCGTGGTGTGATGAATTTTGAACCTCCATGTGACTCACATTATTAACCCCATCATGTTCTTCAGTCACAATGGACAACATTGGGTTACTGTGCGAGGTACATGATGGGATTAATTACTATTAATGTGAGGCACACATTTGTTTTGTTTTGTTATAAAATAGATTTGATTTTCAAGAAAACCCAAAACAAATAATACATATTCACATTGTATAGACTTTGTCTGGACATAATACAAAGTTCACCCAACAATAGATTTGCGTATCAAAAGAATACACATTTCAGTATATACGAAATTAGAATGATTTTGTCAAATAAAACACAACCTAAATAAAGTTCTTCCCCCTACCCCCCTATGCAAATGGATCTCAGGCGTATATCAAATTGGACATGTCAGAGCAAAAGAATCATTTCAGAGAATGGTCTCCCAATCCTACCAAAGTATTATTGTTTCAGCCGTCCCAGTGTACCTGCAATGTTCTCTCTGTGGTACCATGCAGTTTGCTTAACTGGTTGCCGACACAGGACGAGAACGCTTGTCCTGAGCGGTGGGTACTTCGCGCATTAGGACGAGCATTCCTGTAATGCACAGCCACAGCCCCGCTCTAACGTCTTCTCTCCGCCGTTAACCCCTTGAATGCCGTGATAAAAGCTGATCGCGGCGTTCAAGGAGGGGGGGACTGCACTTTGATCATGTCACAGAAAATAACCGACGCGATCAAAGCCCATAACTTGTATGGCCAGACAGCCCAGGGTCCATTGAAGGACCCCAGGGCTGTCTGACCATATTTTCTGTTAGGGCATACTGAGGTATGCCCTAACAACTGCCTGTGTACAATCAGTACACAGGCTAATGTACTGGCATATAGATGTATGCCAGTACCTTACAGTTAAAAAAAAATAATCAAAATGAAAAATCCCTTTATGGGATTAAAAAAAAAAAAAAAAAAAAAAAGGTTAAATGAATGTAAAAAAAATAAAAATGGAATGATAAATATAGTAAAAAAAATAAACATTTTTTCATAATAAATACTTTTTCAAATATTAGTCCCAAAACATGAAATAGACATATTTGGTATGGCCACGACCGTAACAACCAAATAATTATTTATGATGATCAGTGTAAGATGTAAAAAAAATAATAATATTAAAACTGCAGCGGAACTGCTTTTTTCTGCATTTGCCAAAATAAAAATTGCTATAAATTAAACGATTATTTGTACAAAAAAAATGGTACCTACATAAAGTACAACTCGTCCTGCAAAAAAACAAAGTCTCATACAACTACGTCGTACAAAAAATAAAAAATAAAGTTATGAGCATCGGGATGCAAAGAGAGAAATATAAAAAAAGTTGTTCTGTCCACAAGGACAAAATTGTCCGTGTCCTTAAGGGGTTAAAGGAAGTCATCAATTCCATGATGTCATGCGTTGGAAATGTTTACAAATAAATGTCTTCCATTTTTGAAAGAATTCTGCCGATTACATCTCTGCCACCCTCTCCGTTTCCAGTCTATCCATCAAAATATATCTCTTCATTTGTACCAAAACCTCAGTCATGGATGGTATTTGTGGCGTAAGCCAATGTGTAAGTATACATCTCTTGGCCTCTAATAACAGGGCATGTAGTGCCAAAGGGCCATGGCAGGAATCTGACAAAGAGTGAAACAATAATGGCAACGGACCATTATCCAATGTTATTTCCCATGTGTCTTACTAACGATATGATGTCCTCCCAGTATGGTTTGTAAGTGGACAGGTCCACATGCCATGAAACAAGTCCGATTTCGGTAAATTACATCTAGGATATGCTATCAACCTATCCAAAGCGTCAGGATGTCGAGGTAAGTTGAATCCGAATATTGCTCTATGTATAAATTTGAAATGTGTTTCTCTCCACTGTTCGCAAATGACCGCCTGTTTGACTTTAGCCCAGCCCTATAGTATTTTAAGAGAGAGTTCCGAATCTGGGACATCTTTATTCCACTGTTTGAACATACCAGCTGAGGCAAATGTAGCTAGACTTTCTCTTATACTAAGGTATATGAGGGAGAGTGAGCTTTTTGTATTAGTTTGTACTAACGATCCAAGACATTCCCTATACACTCGGGTGTAATGTCCTGTAGCTTGGATCGCAAAAAGGAAAGCAATTGACAATATACCAGATGGTGGTGTGCAGGTATGTTCAAGGTGGTCATCATTCTGCAAAGGTCATATATCTCCTTTCAGACTCATGCATGAGTTGACGGACGGTAGTAATATCCAAGCGAAGCCATGTGCGAAAGTGAATGTGGTCTCTTCCCTGAGGAAACTCTGGGTGTCCCCAAAGATACATATATGCTTAGACATATAGAATGGTAAGTTGAGAGATGCTCGAACTAATTTCCATGTCATTATAGGGTCTCGAAATAATCCATTTTTAATGGAATTCGGCAGTCCAGTCATAGCGGTGTGTAGGAACGATGACAAGTGCCGGGGTCGTACTAATTGGAATAAAAACTAGACTGTTGTATCCAATCTATACAATGGCAGAAGAGGCACGCCATATTATAGCTACGTAGATCAGGTAAGTTAAGTCTCCCTAACGTTTTCGGAAACATCAACTTTCTGAACGATATTCTAGGACGTTTGTTAGACCATAAAAACGTCGAAAAAATAGAGTTTAACGTAAGAACCTCTTTATGTTTCAGCAACAGAGGAATGGTTTGCATAGGGTACAAAAGTTTGGGGAAACTCTTCATTTTAATCAAATGACATTTGCCTAGAAACGATAATGGTAGATGTTTCCATTTGTTTAATTCAGAGGAAATTTTATGGATCAGGGCAGGGTAATTAAGCGTCTAGAGGGATTCTGGAGTATGTCCAATTTGATCCCTAGAAATTGAATAGAGGACTTTGCAATTGTTACGGGAATATCCAATGCACACCATTTATCTGCGTGGGTGTGGTTTGATAAATCAAAGAGTTCACACTTATGAACATTGATCTTGAAGCCTGAAAGCAGTCCAAACGTTTTGATCAGATCAAAAACAAATGGAAGATCTCTTATTGGGTTAGACAGTCAGAAAAACACGTAATCATGTTTGGCATTCTGCCATATTTCCTTATTTACCGATGTAGGTTGGGTTTGGAAATGAGTATATGCCAATCTAAGACCCTTGCTGAAGGCTTGAACTTTTTTTTTTTTTTTAACAGTCTTTTTCAGATTGGATATATAGGATATCAGGTTCCCCCTCTAAACTGCTTTAGCGGTGTCCCAATATAATTGGGGATTCTCTATATGCGCCCCATTTGTTAGTTCATACTCTAGCCACCATCCACGCAGCTTTTCCCGAAAAGCTTCATCTGATGCTAAATTAGAAGGGAAGCACCATAAATAGTCTGAACCCCGAGGAACAGTATCATGTATATCCAGAACTACAGGACAGTGATCTGAAGAAATGACCATATTTTCAATTTCACATTGCCCTATCCTCGGCAGGAGAGAGTGTGTCACCAAATTATAATCTATCCTTGACCAAGATTGATGGGCATGAGAATAATGAGTGTACGCTCTTCCTTCCGGATTTAAAAGCCGCCAGGGGTCTAAAAGACCGGTCACAAAAAGGAAAATCAGATGAAGTGTCGTCTTATACAGATCCCGAGCCAAGTCTCCATTTACGTGTCTAAGTCCTATCTTCCCCCAGAAGTAACACAACATTGAGGTCTACGCCCAGGAGTTTATTTTGCTGAGGGTCAGCTCCTATAAGTGTACCAATCCCACGATAAAAGGATGACTGCTTTGTGTTCGGTCCATATATATTATAAATACTTAAATGGTCATTTGAACCAGCTAAGTGTAAATTAATCCAACGAGCCTCGGTGTCTGTAGTGACTTTTGTAACTGTGTAAGGTAGATTTTTATGTATTAAAATTAAGACTCCTGCCTTTGAGTCCTTGGCTCGGGAACCATATACCTGTCCCACCCACAGCCTCCTCATACGTACACAATCTTCTTCTACCAAATGTGTTTCCTGCAAAAGTGCAATATGTTTAAGATGTCTTAATACCATTATACGCTTATGTGGTGACTCGAGAAGCTAAGGCCCTGTTCACACGGAGTATTTTGACAAGCTTTTTGGAGTGGAAACCGCTCCACAAAACTCGTCAAAAACCGGATGAAAATGCCTCCCATGGATTTTACGGGAGGCGGGGGCGGTTTTCCCTCGCGAACTGTAAAACCGCCTCGTGAGAGAAAGAAGGGACATGCCCTATCTTCGCGCGTTTATGCCTCTGACCTCCAATAGACATCAATGGGAGGCAGAGAAAGCGTATTTCGGGGAGTTTTTTTCCCGTAGCACTCAATGGCCGCGGGCAAAAAACGCAGCGAAAATCGTGGCAAACGACGTGCAGGAAGGACAAAATCTGCCTCAAAATCCCAAACTGAATTTTGAGGCAGAATTTTCCTCCTGCAAAAAACTGAACGAGGCCTTAATATTCCATGAAACAACTCTCATAAAAGACAAAAGTATTATTGAGTGACGACTGATGATCCATTTGCAATCCCCCCATTCGTACCCAAAAACATCCCAACCCCATAGAACTGAGAAACATATACTTTACACAGCATGATGCAATCTCCACTTTCCTGGCAATCATGCTAAAGTGCCAGTGGACTTCTCTTAATTCCGACATGTAACAAGAGCGCAAAGCATACCGTGAAGCCTCCACGTTTGGAAGACATAATTCCATACCCATTCGCTCCTCCTAGGCTTAACGAATATTTAACAGTAGTATATCAAAGACAAAGTGTCAAACACAGTCCCATCATATAAGTAACTAAACGATCCACATTATAATATAGGGCTTAGATCTATGAGTCGACCCTCATTGGAAAAGATGACAACAAAGAACATTTCTCACACAACGGACCACCGAATGTCCAGTGACAATTTTGAACAACTTAATTAAGTATCAAATGATAAAGGATATACATCCACTATTCGTGGAAGGAGTAGGACTTCAGGTGCGGTGTCCATCAGCTGTAGAAGATAGCGGATAGTAGCTACATTGGCTGAGTATAAGCATAGCCGTTAGTTCGACCCAGTTGATAACTGTCACGTAGAGGATTGTGGAGCCTTTTGGCGACGTTGTTCCAAAGGAGCAGGAAAAGCTGATGAGGAAGGCAATAGAGAATCCAAGTCAACTATATCTTGAGAAGCAGATGCATCTCCTGGCTTCTTGGGGTGGAAGATGGCTGATGCTTCCTCAGGGGAGTGATAAACAACCGATGTGCCATCTTTGTGAAAGAGTCTCTGGGTATAGCAGCGCAAATTTAACATGGTTGTTGTAAAGTTCCGAGCAAATCAGAGAAAAAGCACGGTGTCTCTTGGTGACTTCAGCAGAAAAGTCTCCAAATATTAATATGCGATGGCCTTTGAAATCCAATCCGCCATTTTTATTTTTAAACTCTTTCAATATCGACATTTTGTCTGCGTAATCAAGGTACTTAGCAATAACTTGCCTCAGTCTGTCTTGTTGCGATTTGGCATCTCCCCGTTGGTCCGAAGAAGCTTGCTTCAGGTCTGGTCCGATTCTGTGTGCTCGCCCGACTTTGCATGAGTGACGTATACCCAAAGCAGCTGGCAAATCAATTTCACACAGATCTCTCGTCCTTGGACGGTACAAACTTAGGTAAGCCTATAATACGTAGATTACTACGACGTGAGCGGTTCTCTAGATCCTCAATACGACCCATAGTTTTTTTTATTTTCCTGCTGGGCATCGTGTATGGAGGAGCGTAAGTCATCGATATCGGAGTGCACGTGCGAGGTGTCAATGGCGTCTAGCCTTTCTTCGTGCTGCGCCACAGTAGCATGCAGTTGTGATAGCAATGTAGCTACCGTTTTAGAGGACTCCTGCAGGTCTGGTGAAATAAGGGAAGCTACGCTAGTTGCCAGCTTTTTATAATCAATGTGACCATCGGGTAAATCCTTACCCGTATTATCTTGACTGATCATGACTGAAGAGCCGCTGGGCGGGAAGGGATGCTCCACCATGTTAGGTTGTTGTTCGGCCAAGCGTTTTGTTTGGGTCCTTGATTTGCCCATGACAGATATAAATCTGTCCATAAACACCCACGGCAGTATGCAGGAGTCATAAGGTGTTTTGTACACCTTCGGTATCGGACAGAGAGATATGTGAGCGGAGGTTGGAGCTCTGTCTCTGCACGTCCTCACATGCCGGGGCCGGAACAGGAAGTGGTGTGTTTTTTTGTGTTTTTTTTATTTAACATTACTTTATTTTTTTTACTTTTTTATTTTTAAACTTTAATGTACTGGCATATATCTATATACTGATAGTACACAGGCAGTTGTTAGGACATACCTAAGTATGTCCTAACAACAGGAAATATGGTCATACAGCCCTGGGGTCCTTCAATGGATTCTGAGCTGTCTGCCCATATATGGTATGTCCTCAATCGAATCCCTGTGACGCATCCAAAGGGCATCCCCCCTTCTCATTTTCCCCTTGAAGGCTGCGGTCAGCTTTGATCGCAGTATTCAGGGGAATAGTGGCAGAGATGAGAGGTTTCTCTCATCTCCGCCGTTAGAGCAGGGCTGTGGCTGTGTAGTACAGCCATTGCTCCGCTCCAGAAAACAAGTGATGCGGCCGGCGCAGCACTAATGAGTGGCGGCGCAGGCACTGAAGACATCACATGGGGGTGTTTTGTACTGTGCCAACCATGTTCTGTCTTCAGTGTCACCAATCATTAGTGCAGCGCTGGTCGCATCACCTCAGACTGACCGCACGTGCACCTGTCAGGACTCAGGAGCGGGGCAATGGCTGGATCACACAGCCAAAGCCCCACTCTCATAAACTCATGTGTTACAATACTTAGCTGTGAGGCCGTACAGCTTAGTATTGAAATACATTAAATAATGGTATTGAACAGTTTCATCGTGCACGGTATCGAAACAGTATCGAAGTTTTGATGCATCGTGCGACCCTACTTCATAGTGAAGAATAGAAGCCACCAGATCAACAAGCAACCACATGACAGCACCCTGGCAACAGACTGGGCACCGAGACTTAGCCCAAGACACTCCAGCGTCATAATCCTACTACATGGCACACAGCAGAGACACCAATGCAATAGTACAATATATGATGATGATGATGATGGCAGCAGGAGGGAGACCGAGAATCACTAAGAACAAGCAAACATAAATAAACTCCCAGAGCAACACACATTACAGGCAATAATCTCCCAAATGATCGCGCGTACGAGCGATCCTCACAATCATTGCCCAGTGTAAACATGTCCAGCAATCGATCGCCAATTCACTCGTTTGTCGTTGATCACATCTTTTATGCGGATATAAAAGCCATTGTTTGTCATCAAAACATCCCTTGTGTAAACAGGCATCTGCTTGTCGCTTTTAATGGAAACTGTAGGGAGGAAAACGAACGAGCGCAGGAACAATCATATTTATGGGAAAAAACACGAAAGGGGGTTTTACACTCGCCAAGTATCGTTCATAGAATGCCCATTGACGATAATCGCCCTTTGTAAACAGGGCAGCGATCAGCAGATGAACGAGCAAACGCTCGTTCATCTGCTGATCGTATAGTTATAAAAAAGTAAAATATCATCATTGTCGGAAGCACATCTTCCTGTGTAAACAGGGAGAGGCGCTGCCGACATAAAGTATAGGGACGAGAGATCGGAGTAACGACCGCTCGTCCCCATCCATAGCTCCGTGTGACAGGAGCAAACGAGTGCCGATCAACGAGCTGTCTTGGTGAAAGGCGCTCGCTGCGCGTGCCAAAATTGACCGGTGTAATAGGGCCTTAACGCCAACTGACTTGCTATATCATCGATCTGCAATTTGCCTATCCGTGTAAAAGGTCCCTTAAACATACCCACATGTGGACGCAGTGTGGCCAATTATTGCACGATCTCAAGCGGTACAATAAACAAACACTTGGCATGATACAAGCTGGCCACAGATGAGGTTTCTGTAAGCGAATCCCAAGTATACGATGACTTGCAGATCGTCCTACAAACTATGGCATCTGAAGAAACAGTGCAACACATTAAGCGTGCCAACCTTTACACACTCCTAGTGTGGCAACCATTACGCAAACACCCTCCTAGCATGGCAAACCTTGCGAAAATACACCCTCCTAGCATGGCAACCTTTGCGAAAACATGCCCCTAGCGGGCCAACCCTTGCGCAAACACACACACGCACCACTAGCGGGGCAACCCTTGCGCAAACACACGCATGCACACACCCCTAGCGTGGCAACCCTTACGCAAACACACACACACCTGGCGTGGGAACCCTTACACACACACTCTTGCAGCCCGTACACCCCCACACTTGGCGTGGCAGCCCGTACACCCCCCCACACTTGGCGTGGCAGCCCGTACACCCCCCCACACTTGGCGTGGCAGCCCGTACACCCCCCCACACTTGGCGTGGCAGCCCGTACACCCCCCCACACTTGGCGTGGCAGCCCGTACACCCCCCCACACTTGGCGTGGCAGCCCGTACACCCCCCCCACACTTGGCGTGGCAGCCCGTACACCCCCCCCACACTTGGCGTGGCAGCCCGTACACCCCCCCCACACTTGGCGTGGCAGCCCGTACACCCCCCACCCACTTGGCGCGGCAGCCCGTACACCCCCCCCCCCCCACTTGGCGTGGCAGCCCGTACACCCCCCCACTTGGAGTGGCAGCCCGTACACCCCCCCCCCACACTTGGAGTGGCAGCCCGTACACCCCCCCCCCCCACTTGGAGTGGCAGCCCGTACACCCCCCCCCCCCCCACTTGGCGTGGCAGCCCGTACACACACGCACCCGAGTTGGAAGCCCGTACACGCACACACACACACACATGGCGTGGCAGCCCATACACACACACACCCACCCACTTAGGGTGGCATCCCTTACACACACTTGGCGTGGCAGCCCTTACATACACACGCTTATTAAGTGTGACAGCTTTAACTTACAGGCTAACACTTAGCACAAAAACCCTTACAGACACACAGTGTGAGTAACAGCAGCCACCCCTCCCCTGCACACTGACAGTCCCGCTCGATGTGACAGCCGTGTGGCTCTCCAGTTTGAGCCTCCTGTGAGCGACCACCCTGCACACGGAGACTTACCAGCGCACACCAATTGACAGCACCCCACTCCCCAGACCCGCAGCTTCTTACCTCAGGGAGACTCAGCCACAACCTCTCCCCCTAGGGAGGTATTTGGTCTCTGCTTCCCCCAGGGGAGTAGGAGAACGGGAGGTTTTGTCTCCTTGTTTTTCCTCCTCCGCCTGCTGCACATTTAATCCGCGGGTTGCTGTTATGTCTGCATTAGCTGAGGTAGTATATGTGATATAGAGCCTACTCGGCTCGTCCCAGCTTCTGCTGGAGACCTTCAGCCCGCTCAGCAGCGCCACCTGCCTGGGGTAACGCGTTATCCGTCACTCAGCACCACGCCCCCATCCGTCAGCCGTAGCCCCCGGCTGCGCGCGCATTCAACTCTGCCAGTCAGCGCTGCGCGCGCATTGTATTTACATTCTAGCGACATCCACTCCTGTAATGTCCTCGGTGTAGCTCTATTTTCTACTCTACTTTCTAGCTCACTGTAACTACTGCGGCCATTATTAAGACGTTAAAGTAATTTTATAAATGCGATGTAGCTCCGACAAAATGGCTATTCCTGTGGACTCATGAACTATGTACCACCTAGAGCTCTAGTTTTAGAAAAGTCAACTGTAAAGCCTCTTCTTTAAATCTCAGCTGAGGATTGAAAACTTTATTGATAACAACTACATAACAGTATACAAGGTCGCTTTACTGCAGTGATAATTAGAACTGTTCTCACATTTTCCAGTACCATTCAGTTCTGTGTTTACAGCGAAGAGCACGGCTAGGTTTGCGAAGCAATGTCACGTGTTGTGTTTTAGCCAATCAAGCGCTGAATAAGCCCCTCTTTTTCCTATTGCTAGTAACTGCTGACAGCTCCTGCTAGGACTGCTCCTATTGGAGAAAGTTTTCCAGAACAGCCAATCAGAACTGAGCTTGAAGGAGGCGGACTAAGTTGAGTGACCATGAACTTTTCAGCTGGCTGTGGCTGCCTTGTGTGTGTGTGTAGCAGCTGTTTAGATGGGCAGCGGGTTTGCAGTTTGTCTGGTGGTTGATGTAACAATTTTGTTAAAAAAACCATTAAGGGGGTTTCCGGTTTTATGTCAATAAAGGTTATTCAATGTAGAATGCCAACATGTGGAACTTTCTACTGTACTTTGAGCATCTATGCCTCACTATTTTCAAAATCTGTTTACTGTCAGTGAATGAGAATATTCCGGTTTACATTCAATTACTGTAAACCTGTCCTGATCATGTCCAACTGACACAGGTATACACAAGGTCGGACTAGCTATTCCCTACTAAGGAAAAAGTCGCAAACCACCTGACGACTGTTAGGGTATGTTCACACGCAGTAGCAAAATACGTCTGAAATTACGGAGCTGTTTTCGCTTGAAAACAGCTCCCGATTTCAGCCGTTTTTTAACAACTTGCGTTTTTGGCGGCGTATTTTACAGACGTAATTGGAGCTGTTTTTCAATGGAGTCAATGAAAAACGGCTCCAAAAACGTCCCAAGAAGTGACATGCACTTCTTTGACGCGGGCATCTTTTTACGCGCCCTCTTTTGACAGCGACGTGTAAAATTACACCTCGTGGGAACAGAACATTGCAAGCAATTGGCAGAGGTTTGTAGGCGTAATGGAGCCGTTTTTCAAGCGTAATTCGAGGCGTAAACCGCCAAAATTACGTCTGAAAACAGTGCCCCCAATGTTTATACTGCTATGCAGCTCATCGTGAATAGGGCTGCAGTTCAGGCCATGGGACAAACGGTGCTGAAATCACTGACCCTGTTACAAACACAGACCAATGTATGCAAACGGGAATATCAAAGCAATGCATATTGAAGCATAGCCAATATATCGAAATTATAAATACGAGCAATCTGAAAGCAAATATCCACCTTATAACACCGTATTCTTTTTCGGCCTAATATTCAGACCGGTTTTATTTTTTTAAATATCTTTATATAGTAGTCGGACTAGCCAATGAGCAGCTAAGCTCCTAAGCTTCCCCTAGTGGTGGATATTATTCAACTATATGCAGAGTATTTGGAGCTCTGCTTTAGAAAACTAAGGCTCTGGCTGCTATAAAGATATATTTATATTAATTAGCACAAAATGTTGTACCTATTTAAATTAAAAAAATATATGATTAAATGTTCAATGATGGGGGTTAACTTTAAAGAGCACCGGTCACTGGGTCATAGAAGTTGAACTGGTTAACTGACCTGATATCAGTATTGTGAGAAACTAGACATGGACCGCACATCCACAATATATACTTTGATCTAAGCCGCTAGGCATAATTTATAAACATGAACATGAAGTTCTTTGTTAACATTTTGATCAAACTGTATAAGCCCACTTACCACTTCAAGGCGACCTCTTTCAAAGCGGGTCCCTACTCTATCAGTTGCAGCACCGTATGGTGGCCACTACCACTGCAGCATCGCTCCTGCAGAGGGAGCAACCCAGAGGCCCAAAAGCAGAGGCGTAGCTAGGTTCTCCAGCACCCGGGCAAAGATTGTTTGGCGCCCCCCCTCCCCCAACCTCTTTCCCGACATCTCCTTCCCCCGCACCGTATTTGTTTTCTCTACCAATCGACGTGTCATTTCTTTTCATGTAACTCGAGCATAAAAACATTTGTACATTTTACAAGCAATATAGTTCTATACACAACACCAGAATAGTGCTCAGTACATAAATACAGCCCCAGAACCAAGCTCAGTACATATATACAGCACCAGAACAAAGCTCAGTACATATATACAGCACCAGCACAAATACAGCTCAATTTAGTGCAACCCCTGACGTATAGATTCACACTAAATGGTTTCCAGCTCCCCGCATGGTCCGAACAATGGTAAGAACATGCTGGGAGATGCTGTTTCATGCTGTCCGGCAGCAATAGAGACCTGCTCTCTTCTGCGCAGGTCTCCTGGGGTTGAACGCTTCCCTGTCAATCAGCGCCTTTCAACAACGCAAGCAGCGCAAAGTATCGCGCCGCCTCACTCGTAGAAAGGCGCTGAATGGCCGGCAGTGGCGGATTAAGTAGACCATAGGCCCTGGGCTGTTCCACAAACTTGGGCCCCCCTTCCCCACCGCCGCGTCTTTAGTGAACACCACCTTTTTGTGTGAGCATTGACAAATGGTTGTTACGATTCCCCTTGTCAAAGGGCTGTGTCCCTACATACTGACAGTCTCCCACCATCACTGACAGTATCACACTGTGTAGGGACACATCCTCCTGACAATGGGAATGGTAACACGTATTTGTCTATTAGCTCTGGGTACACAGAAATATGTAGAATACAAGAATTACCTGCAACAGACATGTCAGGAGAGTAGATCCCCTATAGATCCAGTGACGTCTTCTCTGATGGGAGCCTTTTTCTTTTCTTCTCCATGTGACGCAGACCGTTATGGCAACTTCTCCTGATGAGACATCTTTGCCCATCACTTCTGCAGCAATTTCCAGCCAATATAGAAACACACAAATTTAGACACCAAGGCCCAGGACCATACATTAAAGGGGTGGTGCGGGCACAGACTGTTTTTTATACTGATGACCTATCGATGTGCCCGGACAATCCCTTTTACTCAGACTAATAAATTTGGACCACAGACTAGATTATAGAATACATACAGACCCAGACCTTTTAAACTATTGCAGTCCCCAGACCAGACCCCCTAAACAAATACAGACCCCATCACAAGCACCCTGAATAAATACAGACCTCAGACCGGACCCCTAAATACAGACCCCAGACCACACCCCCAAATGCAGACCCCCTAAATACAGACACCAGACCTGACCCGTTACACGAATAATGACCCCAGACCTGACTCCCTTAATACAGACCTCAGACCAGACCCCCTAAACTAATACAGACCCCTAAAGACCCCAAAACTAATACAGACCCCATAAACTAATACGGACCCCAGACCACCCCCCCAAATACAGACCCCCTAAATACAGACACCAGACCTCAAACTAATACAGACCCCCTAAATACAGACCCCAGCCCAAACCCCCTATTCTAATAGAGACCCCTAACCTAATACAGACCCTAGAACAGGCCCCCTAAATAGACCCTGTAAACTAATACTGACCCCAGATCAGACCCCCTAAATACAGGCCCCTAAACTAATACAGACCCTAGAACAGGCCCCCTAAATAGACCCTATAAACTAATACAGACCCCCTAAATACCGACCCCCAGACCTCAAACTAAAACAGACCCACTAAATACCGACCCCAGACCCCTAAATATACAGACCCTAAACCCCAGACCAGACCCCCTGAATAGACCCCTTAAACTAATAAACACCAAACCTCATAAATACAGTCCCCAAACCAGACCCCCTAAATGCAGACCCCCTAAATACAGACCCCACACCAGACCCCCTAAATACAGACCCATTAAACAAATCAATCCCCTTATACTTACAGTCAGTCTTCTCTGCGGAGTCGCTGCTGGCTCTGGGCCACGTCCCCCCACAAGTGCAGCACCACAGCAACAGACACCACCCCACAGTACCACAACAAGTGAACAGATGGCATGAGCTCACCTTTCCATGCGGGCCCAGTGTCCAACTGAGGGCACAAGCAAGAGCAGAAACACTTTGAGGTCATTCCTAAATTAAAATCAGCTGGGTCAAATGTGTGGAGTGCTGGTACCAAGTAAAACAAAAGAATTGAGGAGGATAGACTATATGATATCAGTATTGTGAGAAATTTGACATGGACCGCACATCTACAATGGTTAACTGACCTGAATAGCGCTGTCTCCCAGATTCCAACACAGTTTTTCTTTCTTTCTTTTTTCTGGACCCCCCATTCCAGAGATATGGCCCACTGTTGTGTTGTTTCCCTCTATGCTAATTTTCTGTAGTTAGCCAACAGGACGTGAATTACCCTCAAGCTGCCTCTCACTGATTGGTCATCATCAGAGGCAGGGAAGCAAGCTCCACCCCATTGTCTAACTACCGCAAATATGCCTATACGGAGCCAACACCAGAGTGGGCCATACCTCTAGAACGGGGGTCCAGGAAAAAATGAAAAACAACATTGTATTCAGGGAGACAGCTCTATTCAGACCATTTAACCAGTTCAACTTATATGATCTAGTGACAGGTCCTCTTTAAGATAAATGTACTGTATTAAACATAAATTGTCACAATAGCCATGTTATGTTATGTTATATAGGAGTGGTCGTAATTCACAAAGTAGCAAATACACAGTAGATTACAATATTATAAATTCCATTATACAGAAGATAAGCAGCCAAATGTTTTATATTACTGATAATTGCTGTTCCAGAACCCAGTAGCCCCTTTAATCTGCCCCTAATCCCTCTAGTTTTTACTTTGTTATTGTACTGGATTCATTCTTGAAGGTTCTGTCCTTCAGTGTAATCTAACACAACAATACTAATAAATATAGAGGAGTCATATCTTATCTTTGCAGTTCAGGAAAGGAATCCACTCAAACTGATCTATGTGGAGCTTTCTTGCGCAAGTATTTTTAATATATCTCAATCAACCTTTTCTTAAAGAGGCTCTGTCACCAGATTATAAATGCTCTATCTCCTACATAATCTGATCGGCGCTGTAATGTAGATAACAGCAGTGGTTTTATTTTGAAAAACAATCATTTTTTAGCAAGTTATGAGCTATTTCAGATTTATGCTAATTTGTTTCTTAATAGACAACTGGGCGTGTTTTTACTTTTTACCAACTGGGCGTTGTACAGAGGAGTGTATGAGGCTGACCAATCAGTGACCAATCAGTGACCAATCAGCGTCATACACTTCTCATTGTTCCAGCCCATTGTTACAGCGTGATTGTGCAGTGAAATAAGCTGGGCTGGAACAATGAGAAGTATATGACGCTGATTGGTCACTGATTGGTCACTGATTGGTCACTGATTGGTCAGCCTCATACACTTCTCTTGACAATGCCCAGTTGGTAAAAAGTAAAAAACACGCCCAGTTGTCTATTAAGAAACTAATTAGCATAAATCTAAAATTGCTCATATAACTTGATCAAAAATGAGCGTTTTTCAAAATAAAAACCACTTGTAAAAGGATCTGCCAGACACAGCTTCTGTGTCGACACCCGTGGGTAATCAGTCTGCACCTGCTCCTAAGTCTGAGAGAGTGACACGATCATCTACCAGTCAGGCTGGGAGGCTGAGGAGTGGGAGAGCCTATCACAGCCTGGCCAGACGGAGCTAGCTCCCGCCCTCTGTCTATTTATACCTGCATTTCCTGCTCCTCCAGTGCCTGTGATTCTTTTCTGTTTCCTGGCTCTGCTTCTCCTGCTAGGATTATGGACCTTGCTTAATTTTTGACTCTGGCTTTACGGACTACGCTCCTGCTCTGCGATTTGTACCTCGTGAACTCCTGGTTGAACTCGGCTCGTTCACTACTCTTGTTGCTCACGGTGTTGCCGTGGGCAACTGCCCCATTTCCCTTAGCTTCTGTGTACCCTTGTCAATTTGTCTGTCGTGCACTTATTCAGTGTAGGGACCGTTGCCCAGTTGTACGCCGTCGCCTAGGACGGGCCGTTGCAAGTAGGCAGGGATGGAGTGGCGGGTAGATTAGGGCTCACCTGTCTGTCTCCCTACCCAGTCATTACACCACTGTTATGTACATTACAGCGCCGATCAGATTATGTAGAAGATAGGGCACTTATAATGTGGTGACAGAGCCTCTTTAAAGCAGCATTCACAGGGCAATAATCACCCGAATGATCGTTTATACGAAAATTCGTTCTTAGTATAAACATGCCCGCCGATCAGAAGAGAAAATGCCCGTGTAGGAGGACCCTTAGTGGCAAAATAGAGCAATTCCCCTGAAAATAAAAATCACCAGCAAATGTAAGGTGGTGATCGGAGAAATTCTGTTTAGTTAGTTATATTTGTACACTGGAAAGGTATGTAATGGCTTTCGGCCCCTGGGTGTAAACAATATTTTTATTTACTGACCGCAAGCAGAGTTTTTGGAAATTATATCAAACTGAAACACAAAGTACATTAGAAAGTTGTTTATCTTATAATTATACAATTTACATGAATAGGATGTCCACATAATGATTGGACAATGACAGGACATACAAAGCGAGAGCTTCTCTGCACACTGGCTAATATATGAGAGTCTAGAATCTATTACGTCAGAATTCACTAATATTGTATTTAAAAATTGGTTTCCTAAACTAGAACAATCCTATTAAAAGGGTTTTCCCATGAGGGACATTTATGACATATCCACAGGATATGTCATAAATGTCAGATAGATGTGGGAGCCACCTCTGGGACCCGCACCTATCTCTAGAACAGGGCCCCTAAATCCCGTGTGTGTCGGCTGATTTCTGACCATGAAGTTGAAAACAGCGTTGCACGCTGAGCTACACTGTTTTCATAAGCCCCATAGAACTGAATGGTAATAACGGAAATAGCGTAGCTCACATGCTACGCTGCTTCTGTAACTGCTATTCACTACTATGGGAGTTACGGAAACAGTGTAGCTCAGCGAGCTGCGCTGTTTTCGGAACTCCCGACCATAAAGTCAGGAAGTGGCCGGGAGTCAGTGGTAGCAGAAAAAGCTAGAACAGGGTTTAGGGGGCCGTGTTCTAGAGATAGGTGAGAATCCCAGAGTTGGGTCCCGCATCTATCTGGCATTTATGACATATCCTGTGGATATCAAGAAAAAAAAGGGATTTTTGAAGCAACACTATTCCCGAGTATGATGCGGTGCACGCTGTCAAGCCAGGCAAACCCACTCCGGCACGATGTAGATTTCAAAGAAGTAGTAGGACAACAGCACACGTCTTCAAATCATCAAAGTGGTTTTATTGTCAAGACATCCACAAACGACAGGCAACGTTTCGACCCATAGTGAGTGAGGGGGTCTTTGTCAAGCCAAGTAGGCTTGACAAAGACCCCTCACTCACTATGGGTCGAAACGTTGCCTGTCGTTTGTGGATGTCTTGACAATAAAACCACTTTGATGATTTGAAGACGTGTGCTGTTGTCCTACTACTTTTTTGAAATATCCTGTGGATATGTCATAAATGTCCCTCGTAGGAAAACCCCTTTAAATCTTGTAGAAACATCTGAGAGTAGTCAACTCTCTTGTAAAAATACCAACCAGGATACAGCCATTCTTGAAAACACCCCCACCTTCCTGAGCAACCATCAATATGACACGTCTGACATTTTATTATGGTCTTTTCTGAAAATGTAACCTTAACTTCAGCGCATGTTTTCTCCAGGTCTGGCATCAAGGGACTATTGCTATCGGGAGCCATTTAAGGCATCCTACAGTTAGATATTTTCACTCTGCTTTCCCCATATTGGATACAATGGAGAGGTCAATTGAAGACACAAATCCCAGCCGAGGTGGAAACAATCTGTATTTGTCCAATTGAGCCTTCGTTCCAGATTTGAACCATTAAAATAGCATTTTAGGGGTTGTTTTTTTATTTTTATTAAACACCCCTCATACTGTATTACGTAAAAATTGTTTGCAGTTAAAGTGATATAGCCATCATTGTAATTTTGTGAATAATATAAAGATGAACATCAAAAAATCTTTCCTAACCACTGTTGTTGTCAGATGAGGCATGAGTCGTGGATTACCAGCATGGTCTATATGTATATAACTATAAATCCCAGCAATTCATACTTTTTTAAACGTTTGTTGCCTTTTGCCGTAGTCTAGCGAAGTGTGAATAAGACCGACGAATTATAAACTGCTTGTATTGATAGTGCTACATTATTATAAGGGTATGTTCACACGGGCTATTTTCAGCCGTTTTTCGAGCCGTAAGCGTCTCGAAAAACGGCTGAAAAATGGGAAGCAGAACGCCTACAAACATCTGCCCATTGATTTCAATGGGAAAAACTGCGTTTCTGTTCCGACGGGGCGATATTTTACGCCTCATTTTCAAATAACGGCGTGTAAAAAGACGCCTTGTAAAAAGAAGTGCATGTCACTTCTTGAGCCAGTTTTGGACCCATTTTTCATTGACTCAATAGAAAAACAGCTTCAAAAACGCTAGTTGCTTAAAAAACGGCTGAAAATCAGAGTCGGTCTTCCGTTGAAAACAGCTCCATATTTTCAGCCGTTTTTTGTTAAGCATGTGAACTTCGACTTAGATGTAATGTAGGCATGGCACCATAAAAACACAGCTTGTTAGAATCCTATATAGAGCCCATGTTTCTGTATTCAGTATTATATTTAGTATTATGTGGCACTAAAATAATAATTACCTAAGGGCGCAGGTCCTATTTTAATTACCTCTTCAGACATCGTACGGTTGCCTTGGATCTCCGGGAAAACATAATTATAGTGAAACTTTAAAGGTCCTATGCTATGCCACTTTCCTGTGCAGCAGTGGCATTGCTTTTCTGCCCTTTGCCACTCACCCGCATCATTTCAGAGCTGGAGCCTATGAAAGGGAGGATCTGCTGTGTGTTTTAAAATATCAGGGGGAAAACTATGAGAAAACTTTTATTAAATACTAGCAACATCCCTAACGAAAACCCATTTTCAGATACCCTATTCGGAATTCAGAGTAAATAGAGACAATCCGGTTCATAACTCTCCTTTATTTTCCAGAGCAGAGAGTAGTCACAAAGAGCATGTCTCTCTGGAGAACCTGGCAGGTCCATGCAATACAGGGATAGCCCATCAAAATCTATAATGACTGTGTGATGCATCATTTTACCTGTGCGGTCACTACAGGCGAATTGAACACCGGCTGCCAGATTCCCCCACAGATTACAGCTGATCGTTGGTGTCTGAGTAGCAGAACCTGGGGGTTCTGTGATCGACTTATCATTAGGGGTCCCTAATAACACAAAAGTAATATCTAAGGCAGACTACTCCTTTAAAAGGAATTTTGAGGTTATGTAATTGCTACATAAACATTGTTACATTTGTCCATAACTGTTGGATACGTCCATAGGGATCTTTGAAAGTATCCAGCCCATATATACAAGAGAATGTAAACAAACATTTCCCTTTACCCTTCTTGCAGCCACAGTCTTTGAAATTAGAACTAAATTGTAACAAAGTATATTAAGAATTTAGAAAGCAACGAGTTCTAGAACATTTATTCTACTTTCCATCCTTGCGATGCACCTACATAACTTCAGTCATGGGCCTTTCCTTTGTACAACAATGATGCACATGATGAATACAGGTAAAGAGTGTATGTGGGGGGGGGGGGGGGTCTGCTTACAAGTAAACATCGGAGAAATCACATGACTTCCAGATGGTGTGAAAGGGAGGGGGCAGGAAACAGACACAGGCTGAGACATACAGATTACCATAAAGATACCAAAAAAGGCACAGATACACACGCAAAAGGCAAAAACCCACATATGCATACACACATATGTAACCACAGTCATAAAGACGTACATCACATATATAACCACACTGTTGAATTCAGCACCAGGCAGAGGATGGCTACAATTAACTTGCGCAGTGTCTGGTCAAATTTTACACCCCCATTTCACACCGAATATGGTAATTGTCAAGAAATATCGATCTCTATGACAACTAAATTAATTCTACAGATTATTAGATGGTTGGGCTCATAGTTTGATTATATGGCATGGACACCATGGTGTGTTCCCTTCTCTGAGGCATTCAGTACCTGAAGACCAGGTAGAAATGACACTAGCCTGCATATAGACACAGGCTAAGGGGAACAGAGTATGCCTGTACCAAGCTGACTTCCATTCCTACCATCCTGGAGTAAAGAAATGTCTTAAAGGCTATGTGCACATTAGCTACCTGGTTTTATTGCTCCAATACATGTCAAATGCAAAAACGAACCATTTTGTTAATGTTTTGTCTTTACAGACCTATGTGTCTTCATGTGACTTCATTTCCTCTGCCCCTTTTCTTGCTAAAGTATAGACAGTAAGAGAACTAGAGAGGGAAGGTGGACACATGACAGAAGGATCAGACTACACAGGGTTAGTTTGTAGTCTGTAACCATGGAGACACAGATATGCACAGAAGCTGTATACATAAAACCGTTCTAATCAAGAATTTAAAAAAAATTGCTTCATTTTTAAAAATGTTTTAATTATATTTAAGTAATTCAAAAATGTCTTTCATAGGTTTCTATGTAGTGGCATTCATATGTGTTTGAAACACGGCTCTCTTGAAGAGGCCATTGGGTGCCGGGTTTTGCCAAGTACTAGCACCATCTGGGTCTGCACCCTTTGGTTTCACATTATAGTTAATTAGTCCCAAATTAGACCTTAAAATGGCATATGGGCATCATAGAGGGGTCCCCTGCTTGGGACCCCCCTTTGAGTCAAATGTAGAGCCACTCTGTAAGAGCATCTCTTGAACTGGCGGACCTGGAGCGTCCATGCATAACAAGTGGTTAAAAATTCTATTCCTCCTGGGTCTGTCATTGCAAAGTTGCGTTATTATGTACAATATTGGAACTGGGATGTATAACTGTTTCTTAGTCATTGAGTTGTCTAGAAAAGACCGGTAACAACCTCTGTGAGATCTCTACTGACACCATAATGGTTGTCACATTGCATTGCAAGAATCAGATATAACTAGCAGATTTATATGATATTAAACCCAATGACACAAGAGGAAAACTCAAGGTCTTATATTCACTAGTGTATTTTAGAGGGAGTTGGGTCATTCAGAGCATCAACTGCAAATACATGCTTGAGCATAGGAAACCGCATTACCGGTTATTGTTACGGTTACCAGCAGGAATGCTGCAAATCAATGATTTGTTATCTCTGTGTTTGGGTGTTGCTAGGCAATGCCTTTGGTCTGAATCTGGACTTGGTCATCATTTAGCTTTGCCTGGTTTAAAAGGGAAGAGTACTTTTCTTGGGCTTATATATACTTCAGGCCTGGATTACTCAGGTGCTGCTTATACTGTTTATGGCAAGTGCTAATTCTTTCCATATTCTTGTTTGTGTCTTTCTTCTGGTCTAGTGTTTGTTTGTACTGCGGGACCGGTTGGTCCTCTAAGAGATCTAGTTTTTGGATAGTGGTTTTATGTGTATCCTAGGATCAGTAGTCCCACTGGTTTGTTTGCCATTCCTGTGCATTTGGTCTGCTGCCAAGCTGTTGTTTTACCCTGCTGTGGGATATTATTCAGATAGGGTCAGTGAGTGCTGTGAATTCTTGTCCACTTTCTATTCGTCTGTTAACTGCTAGCATGCTATTAATCCGCCATCCACTTCATTTGTGCATCGTCTCCATCTGCTACTGCCTTCGGTGTTTGGTCCTGCTCGTCCACTGGTAAGTTACTTGTGCCTTCAGGTTTTCTGTCAGTGTTGATACGTGCTTCACATATGTGATAGCGATTGTGTGGTGTTGCGGTCTTGGGCACTACCAGCAGCGTAACAGATATTTAGCAAGTAGGAACCTAAAGTGAAACACTGAATTACAGATGGCTGTTGGATCATATCACCCACTAATTCACTGTGGTGTCTGCCTCATTGTTATCAAAAAGTACATAGGGTCTCAAATCTGCTTACACAGCAATCACAGGACATTGTTGAGCAAGACTCTCAAATAGATGTCACCTGGAAGGCCAAACATCAAAACATTCACCATCTCGTTCTCAAGAACGTATGAGGTGAGGCTGAATTTCTGACATCATATAGATGACATGCATACATCGATCAGCCATAACATTAAAACCACTGACTGGTGAAGAGAATGAAAATAAATTATATTTAATTACAATGGCATGTGTCAAGAGGTGGAATATACTGTACACTAAATGGCCACTTTGTTAGACACCAGCCCTTTAATGATTGGAGCTTTCTTGTATGGAAATTAGACACCTGATCCCAGAGTGCAGCGTAAAATCAACTGAGCAAGTTTTCCATGGATCAATTTTATAATAGAGTTGTCAAATTGAGCGATCAGATGGACATCGGTGCTAGACTAGCCGGGGCAAGGATTTAAAAAGACTGTCAACATTATGGACTGATCTCATGCAACAATGTCAAGAGTATAGCGAGAATAGAGTGATCGAGGAAAAAAATCCAGGAAGAGAGGATCCTGTGGATATTAACAACTCATCAATAAAAGGGGTCAGAGGGGGACGTCAAGAACCATTCTGATGAACAGGTGGTGCACAGTTAAGAGAATCGTAGCTGAATACGATGCTGGTGCTCCAACTAACATGTCCGAACGCACAATTCACTGCTCCTTAGAACGGATGGGCTATAACAGCAGATGACCAGTTTGAGTGCCATTGTTGTCTAAGGGAAACAGAAGCGCAAGACTCCAGTGGGGAAAGAAGAGAGCAAAAATGGGATTTCTGAGCAGTGGAAAAACATCACCTGGTTAGATGAATCCAGATTTCTGTTGCAGCATTCTGAATGAAGGATCAGAATTTGGCGCAAGCAGAATGAATCGATGAACCCTTTCTGTCAGGTGTGAACAGCTCAAGCTGGTGGGGTTGGAGTAATGGTGTGGGGAATGTTTTGTTGGCACACTCTGTGTCCTCTAATACCAGTAGACAGTAGACAGGAGGGGTTACCATAGCATCGTGGCCAACTAAGTTCATCCCTTCATGGCAGCTGCAATGGTAGGACACTTTAGTGGCAACTGTGAGATGTTATCCTGTCAGAATAGACCAATATTCCTGCAAATTGATTTCAGCAACTAGGGGAATCTATGCCACAATGAATTTCTGCTGTTCTGAAGGTGATTCAGTGTAACAGGCAAGTGAAAAGTCAGTTCTTGAAGATGAGTTGGCAGCAGAAAAAATGAGGAAGCTTAATGATCTGAGAGACTTGGACAAGGGCAAATTGTGATGGCTAGATCAGGTGCATCCTCAAAACAGCAGGTCTTGTGGAGTGTTCCCAGTGTGTAGCAGTTAGGACCTACTAAAAGTGGTCCAAGAAAAAACAACCGTGGAGTGAAGGCTAACCCATCTGGTCCGATCCCACAGAAGAGCTACTGTAGCACAAATTGCTGAAAAAATGCTGACTGCAGTCTACCGTTGAAGTGACTTCAATGGGCACGTGAGCAGCAGAACTGGCCCACGGAGTTATGGGGGGGGGGGGGAGGTGGCCTGGTGTGATAAATCCCCTCTTATTTGACTTCATGTGGATGGCCGGGTGCATGAAGGATTGCCTGGGGATTAAATAGAACCAGAATGAATAAGAAAAAGGCAACTAAGTCGAGGCAGCGTCATGCTCTGGGTAAATGTTCTGCAGGTAGACCTTGGGGGTCCTGGTATTCATGTGGATGTTACTTTGACACGTATCATTTACCTAAACATTGTTGCAGACCAACTTTGACTGTTGACTTGGTCTCTAGATTCCCCACATCTTAATCTTATCGAGCAGCTATGGGATGTGCTGGAAAAACAAGTCTGATCAATGGAGGACCAACCTCGCAACTTATATCTGCTACTTACAGCCAGAAGCCGCAGAAAACCTTCAGAGGTCTTGTGGAAGCCATGCTCCGACGCGCCAGAGCCATTTTAACAGAACAAGGAGAGGCCTATACAATAGTGATTTTAATGTTATGGCTGATCAGTGTATATATTTATTACATACTGTACATATACAAAGTGAGAAAAGTTAGGAATCACCTAATCCAGCACCTATGCAACCATATCACTTAAAAGGGATTGTCCACCTTCTGACAAGTTATGACCAATCCACCCGATCGGTCATCAGTATGTGATCGGTACTGGTCCGGAAGCAGATGACTCCGTACATAACATAGCGGCCGTGCTGCAGAACTGTAGGTCTGCTCCCCTTCACTTGAACAGGAGCAGAGCTGCAGTACTGCAGCTCAGCCGCTATTCCGTGGCCGGAGCCAACTGCTTCCGGCTTGTACAGCTGATCTGTGCAGGGCCAGGGTGTCGGACCCCCACAGATCATGTACTGATTACCTATTTGGTGGATAGGTCATCAGTTGTCAGAAGCTGGAAAGCCCCCTTAACTCGTTAGTGACCGGCCCATCGTGTTTCTACGTCGGTCACTAACGGGCCTTATTCCGATGCCATAGACTTTTTACGTCGTGTCATCGGAATAAGTAAACAGAGCAGGGAGCTGTCAAATCTCCCTGCTCTCAGCTGCTAGAGGCAGGTGAGGGCTGGGAGCGTCCCTGCTCTGCCGGGCGAGATCGATATTGATATCCATCTCACACGTTTAACCCCTCAGATACGGTGCTCAATAGCGAGCACCGCATCTGAGTGGTTTTGGAGAGAGGGAGGGAGCTCCCTCTCTCCCCCACCGACACCCGGCGATACGATCGTCGAGTGTCTGTGTCTAATGGCAGCCGGGGGTCTGATAAAGGCCCCCAGGTCTGCCTGGAGCTAATGCCTGCTAGATCATGCCGGAGGCAAGACCTAGCAGATGCCTGTCCATTTTAAACGGACAGGCAGTAATACACTGCAATACAAAAGTATTGCAGTGTATTATAAATGCGATCGCAGAATCGCATATTATAGTCCCCTAATGGGACTAGTAAAAAAGTGAAAAAAAGTTTAACAAAGTTAATTTAAAAAAAAAATGTAAAAAAAAATGAAAAACCCAGCTTTTCCCCTTACAAAATACTTTACTATTAAAAAAACAAAATAAAAGTAAAAAAGTTACACATATTTGGTATCGCCGCGTCCGTAACGACCCCGACTATAAATCTATTACATTATTTAACCCGCACGGTGAACGCCGTAAAAAAATTAATAAAAAACTATGGAAAAATTGCTGTTTTCTGTGAATACTGACTTTAAAAAAATGTGATAAAAAGTGATCAAAAAGTCGCATCTACTCCAAAATGGTACCAATAAAAACTACAAGTCGTCCCGCAAAAAAAAAGCCCTCATACAACCGCATCGGCGAAAAAAACAAAAACGTTACGGCTCTTCAAATATGGAGACACAAAAACAAATAATTTCGAAAAAAAAGCGTTTTTACTGTGTAAAAGTAGTAAAACATACAAAAACTATACAAATTTGGTATCGTTGCAATCGTAACAACCCGCTGAATAAAGTTATTGTGTTATTTATACCACACGGTAAATGGCGTAGATTTAGGACGCAAAAAAGAGTGGCGAAATTTCAGATTTTTTTCTATTCCCTCCCAAAAAAAAGTCAATAAAAGTTAATCAATAAATAATATGTACCTAAAAATGGTGCTATTAAAAAATACAACTTGTCCCGCAAAAAACAAGACCTTATACAGCTATGTCGACGCAAAAATAAAAAGGTTATAGCTCTTGGAATGAGACAATTGAAAAACGTAAAAAATAGCTTGGTCATTAAGGTCCAAAATAGGCTGGTCATTAAGGGGTTAAGCCTCATGTATAAAAAAAACTAACAAACCCTAAGGCTTAGAACATGACATCAAGAGTAGTTGCTCTGGGCAACTGTTCCACTATTGCCTTCACAAGCTTTCATACGAGACTCACATGGATAGGAATGATAATGACCAACAATCAAAATATAATTAAAGTAAATTTTACTTATCAAAAGAACAGAATTCCATGGGCTGAAAATTATTGTTTGGTATCTGTAAACAAATAGATCATCAGTTTTATTGGTCCCAAAAATGGTCTGCTTTATCTCCACAAAAGCAATGTCGCCACCTGCAGGATAAAATTAAACTGAATTTTTGGATTACTTTTTTGTACCTTTTTAATTTACACTCGTCTGTGCTGTTTAGGAGATCGTATAAACTTGAGTAGTGTGTACGTGTTATGCTTGGCCTAATGTTGTGTTATTTGATATCTTTGCACTAGGGTGAGGAACTGCTCAGGAACTATAAGGCCCTGTTCACATGGGAGAATTTTAGCGACGGAACCCTCCCCAAAATTCCACCTCCCATTCATTTAGATGGGAATCGGACACTTTTTCCCACTAGCGGATTATTTTAAATCTAGCGGGAAATGGCACATTCTGGCCAAATCTCCCATTGCCTGGAGTTGGTATGTTTTCGCCTGCGTTTTCTCCAGATATTCCAGTTCCCTCCATGCTCCAAAAACATACAGAAGAAGCTTAGATTGTGAGCCTCACAGCGATGACATCTTTTATACGGCGCTGCAAAATAGGCTGGCGCTATATAAGCAACATAAATAAATGGAGTCTTATGGCCCAAGTATAAAATGTAAATACATATACACAATGTTATGTCTAGGCATAGGCTAGGGGGCAGTGTATGAGACAGTGATCCAAAGAAAGAATCCCTATGTCATGCTGTACCCCCACGGGCCATGCCACCGACATAACACAGACTGCTTAACAAATCTGCCCCTAATGGTATGTTCACACGCTTCGCAAAAAACATCTGAAAATACGGAGCTGTTGTCAAAGGAAAACCGCTCCTGATTTTCTAAAGTTTTTTAAGCAACTCGTTTTTTCTAACTGTTTTTGGAGCGGTTTTTCTATAGAGGCATTGAAAAACTGCTCCAAAAATGGCTCAAGAAGTGACACGCACTTCTTTTCCCGGGCGTCTTTTTATGCGCTTTTTTCCAAAGATGAGGCGTAAACAGAACGCCGTATTTCCCAATGAAATCAATGGGCAGATGTTTGTAGGCATTCTGCTGACGTTTTTAGGCGTTCAAGTCGTAAACGCCTGGAAACACTACGTGTGCACATACCACAAGACAGAGCATAAACTTAGACCAGACAGTCAGAAAATTGATCACAGTGGTACATTTGGCACAGCACGCTAGACCGTTTTGTCTTCCTTATACCAAATCTTGGTTGGTTTAGTTGTCGTTTGCCACACTTTGGCACTTTTTAAGCCCTGATCCCCTTTCCCGCTAGGCCACGCACCTTTTCTAAACACTTTTAATGTTATGTCTAGGGAGGTGCAAATATCTGATCTTAAAATTAGTCTAAAATTAAATGTGTAAAATTAAATTGACACAAATTTTGGCATTCTAAACAGACACAGTAATAAATCTGTCCCATCATATCTAATGCTGAAAAAAGTAATTGGTACCCGACCATACTAAAATCAGAAGCTACAACAGATAAGGCGACGTCTAGCTTTGAATGTGTGACAAACCTGAGATCCTGCGCATGTGATCAATACAGCTGCAGGTAAAGTTTGTCCATAAGAGGTCATTACTTTGTATCACAAGAGTTTTATTGTGATCAAAGTTTGGCTCAGTAGAACAGTGAGTTAGGTTGATGTGGTTATTGGCTATAGTATGGACACTAAAATGCAGCTGTATTACACCTGCCTGAAAGTCAGAACTTCATTTTGAGCCAGTGTTACCAAGCAGTGCTGGACTGGCCCATCAGAGGTTCCACCGTTGGACCCAGGCTCCGACACAATGAACACTTCATACAACAGGGTCCAAAGGGCCAGCAGAAGACAAATCCATGTAGAGAGCTGACTTTGAAGCCAATAAATTGCCACTAGGCGCCATTTCGTTTGAATTGATTTATAAACCTATATGACATTATTGAGGAGATGTCTTGCATATGCATTAACTAAGATGGGTCCAAGGAAAACCAGCCCAACACGGCAACCTGGACATCCCCTTGAGCTAAAAGGACCCAAGGAAAAGCATTGGGAACTCAGCCTGTATGATAGAATTTAGTGCATACTTGTATCCTTCCAAAAGAATCTACAATAGTTGTGGTAACTCGAGAAATGGTTGCATCGTCTGTTAATAATGTTAAGGAAGGCCCGGAAAGCAAAGCTGATGAGAACAGGCCTTTAGAACATGCTGATCAGTCAATAAAATATTTAATTGGCCTGATCCTGTTTCACTATGACATAATCGGTGCCTGAGTGATCAGTGGCCGAGTCATATGTACATGCTTAGGGAATCAGGAATAGTAGCTTTTAGGCAAACAAAGGCTCAGCTAAACACAAATCACTTAAAGAGGCTCTGTCACCAGATTTTGCAACCCCTATCTGCTATTGCAGCAGATAGGCGCTGCAATGTAGATTACAGTAACGTTTTTATTTTAAAAAAACAAGCATTTTTGGCCAAGTTATGACCATTTTTGTAGTTATGCAAATGAGGCTTGCAAAAGTCCAAGTGGGTGTGTTTAAAAGTAAAAGTCCAAGTGGGCGTGTATTATGTGCGTACATCGGGGCGTTTTTAATACTTTTACTAGCTGGGCGTTCTGATGAGAAGTAACATCCTCTTCTCTTCAGAACGCCCAGCTTCTGGCAGTGCAGATCTGTGACGTCACTCACAGGTCCTGCATCGTGACGGCCACATCGGCACCAGAGGCTACAGTTGATTCTGCAGCAGGGGTTGCAAAATCTGGTGACAGAGCCTCTTTAAGCTTGGCTTACACTAGTGTATTCATATGTTTTGACCACATGGATCACATTAATTGCTATGGCATGAGAAATAATGTAGAAATGCTTCAGTTCACTTTAAAAAAATGTGGGTAAAAAATGCTGAATTCAATATCTTTGGGTTCTGTAAATCTTTGGGTTCTGTAAACACAAATGCTCCTTACTGATGGTAATGATTGCTCTTCCTTGTACTAACCTGGCTCCATTACCTCTGCATCAGTCAATAACTGCCCTGGTTACCCATCTCTGCTCATTTAATGCCACCCTCCTGCTGGTCCACTTGATCATAACTTCAATACAGTGAATGCTTTAAAGTCATAAGAACATGTACACATGCTGACCTAAATACACATTTACAAAGCTCTAAAATACATATATACAGTATTAATTCCACTAATAAACACACAGACATACCTTAAGTAGGCCAATGCGGACCCTGAAAGCGACTGTCCTTAGTGTTCCATTCTGGTTCCGTTGTGCATTGATCGCACAGTAAGGTTGAGGTGGTATAGATATACACCATGTCCACATTTAACAATCTTTTGTGGCTTGCCAACAGCGTGTCACAGGCGTGGTGCTCATGTGGGGAAGGTGCCCTTGAATCACCAGTGACCCATAGCGCATACCTCTCATAAGGGTGCTTTAATGTATTGCACCGTTAGGGCTTATCCAGACGAACGTGATATACGTCCGTGCAACACGCGTGATTTTTTTCATGCGCCTCACACACACCTATGTTAGTCTATGGGGCCGTTCAGACAGTCAGTGATTTTTACGCAGCGTGTGTCCGCTGCGTAAAACTCACATGTCCTATATTTATGCGTTTCTCGCGCATCACGCACCCATTGAAGTCAATGGGTGCGTGAAAATCACGCACCCATTGAAGTCAATGGGTGCGTGAAAATCACGCACCCATTGAAGTCAATGGGTGCGTGAAAATCACGCACCCATTGAAGTCAATGGGTGCGTGAAAATCACGCACCCATTGAAGTCAATGGGTGCGTGAAAATCACGCACCCATTGAAGTCAATGGGTGCGTGAAAATCACGCACCCATTGAAGTCAATGGGTGCGTGAAAATCACGCACCCATTGAAGTCAATGGGTGCGTGAAAATCACGCACCCATTGCAGTCAATGGGTGCGTGAAAATCACGCACCCATTGAAGTCAATGGGTGCGTGAAAATCACGCACCCATTGAAGTCAATGGGTGCGTGAAAATCACGCACCCATTGAAGTCAATGGGTGCGTGAAAATCACGCACAGCACACGGAAGAACTTCCGTGTGACACGCGTGATTCGTGCAAGAGCAGTAAAAAGTATGAATGAAAACAGAAAAGCACCACGTGCTTTTCTGTTTACAAACATAGTGTCATAATGATGGCGGCTGCGCGAAAATCACGCAGCCGCGGATCATATGGTGATGACACACGGAGCTGTTAAGTGACTTTTGCGCGCACGAAACACTGTTTTTTGCACGCGCAAAACGCACACGCTCGTGTGAATCCGGCCTAAGTGTGCGTCTGCCGTAAAAATTGCCCTGATCCAGACTGAACACGATGTATGGCATTCTGATGGAGTCAAAGGCAGACCGAGACCTCCAGTGTAGTAGGTTAACCAACAATGCAGTAATTGAAAGAAGTGCAATGTGGTTGATATCCATACGGAATCTTGTGATACAGTTGCTCATAAGCTGTTTCTGTATGTATTCGATGTGTACAAGAGTACACATGCATATATATTTTTTTAGAGATCACCAATTTCTAGTCCTTGTAATCACACATTCAACATGGATTTAAACCTGTCTGTTAGGTAATATGGGTGTTTAATACACACTTGTGAAACACTGTGGCGATGTGCCTCTCATACTTTTGCACCCATGATCCAGTCTGTACAAATGTATCTATGACCCGAAGGTTTTAAGCAGTAGACAGAAACAGCTGTCACCTTTACAGTAGCGATGTGAAACTCAATTCAGCCTGCTCGTAGATGCTTGAGGTGGTGAAGACGAAGCAGTTAGTAAATCGGACAGAATTCCAAATGCTCTTTTGAGGTAGGAATTAATGGGTTCCCTGGAAGTGGGAAAAGGGGATCCCCATAGTAGGTTGGGAGATTGGTGGGGGTGCCAGTGAACATACATTTATCACCTATCCTGTAGATAGGTAGAAGTGTTAATTTTGGGAAAGCTCCCTTGAGAGGCTACCCATGATTTTTCTAAATTGGCAACAGTGCAGGGGATGGAATTACATAGAAAACTAACAGATACTGACTTCCTGAAGTGCCGCTGCTCCTGTGGTCCCAGAAGATCCTGCAGTAGTCACATGCCATTCATGGGCTGCCAATCGCTGGCCTCAGGGGTGACGCTGCCATGAACGGCACGTGACCACTGATGCCAACGATTGGCTGCAGTGGCACATGACCGATGACTAGTACGAAAAGGCTGCAGGATCTTCTAGGACCGGGGCATCGGCGAACAGGACCTCAGCACTGGAGCAGGCGGTACTTGAGGTGGCGAGTATCTGTTAGTTTACGGTGTAATTCCATCCCCTGCCTTGCTGCCAATTTTGAAAACTCCTGGATAAACTCTTCAATGTTGTCACATAAGGTTTCTTCACTACTGCAAATAATAAATGTAATAAAAATACCATCAAGTCCTGTCTGCTGTGTCAATGTTATTCACGTGCATGATGCCTCATGTTATATTTATTACTAAACAATACAATCTTTCTTTGCTTTTATTTCCAGACAGCCTATAAAGGATTTGTAGTCAAAAGGGTTTTCCACAAAGAAAAATGTATCACCTAGATAGGTGATAAATGTTAGATCAGCGCAAGTCAAACTGCTGGGACTCCCACTCTTTGCTGAAATGGAGACCCTGGCTCTCCAACATGCGGTGAGGAGGAGTTTGCTCTCACTTGGTTGTTTAAGCAACTCTCAGAGCTTATATGGACCGGCAGAGAACATGCTTGACTGCTGCTGCATACAAACTCCCCCTTACCATCATGCAGGTTGGAGTCCTCCCATTCTAGCAATCGCTGGAGATCCCAGTGGTTGAACCCACCCCCACAGATCTAGCATTTATTACCTATCCTGAGGACGGGTGATAAATGTTTATCGCTGAAATACTCCTTTAAGACCAAATCCACTTAGCATTCAGGACTAAGCTTGCTAAGGTAATAAAATAGCCATAAAAAAACAGAGACATTTTGTTTTACACGTCTTTAAAAATGCAAAAATTGACAAGCATTACCCAATACATGCGTACAAAGTTTATTTAACATGACCTTAAAAAGTTATTTTAAAAAAATGAGAAAAAAAAAAAAAAAGGGATTGCACCTTTAATATTTCATAAATATATCTGGATTGAAAGGAATATACAGTGACTATGGAGATCGTGTGTATGTGAGACTAGGAATATGGCCTTCAGGGGAATACTTACAGGTAAAGGAAAGTCTCGTTCTAAAAAGAGAAACCGGATAAATTCATTCAAAAATTATTACTGACAAAATCCCCTCTGCTCAGTAATAACCAATGAGATTAATATACACAAATGCCTATTCACATGGAGAAATCACTTTGATTGGACACAGACAGTGAATACACTGTAGTTGGTTTGGTTAAAGAATAGTGGGGGCATCTCAGAGCAGCGGCGGACCATCTCAGAGTAGGTTGGACACTTTGGTCTGTTCAGATAGGCCAATTATAGATTTAGCTGTAGACAGAGCGAAGTCACAGTAACTGATTACTTGCCAAAACATACTCGGACTCTGCCCATCATCCATAAAAGTTCCTTTGGCAAGAAGACCGGTACATAGAGAGAACGACAAAGTAAGTTAAACTGATCGACAGTTCATTGCTCAATAATTACTGCACTGACATCTATCTGGATCATCCAGACTCCATAACCAAATCAGAAGTGGAGAGCGGGCACCTGCAAAATATCCAAGAGAAGGCCAGCACAGACAAAGTGTATATACTCAGACAGGCTCTGTCATACAGCTCAGGTGGACACTCAGATAGAATCACATGGGGGAAGTTGCACATTCAGGTGCCAGCTCCATGTCGAACGTTACACTCTCTGTGGACGGAAGAAGAAGTGTCAGTCATTTCTCAGTGCCTTGTACCGACATAACTCTGCTTTCACCCTCTCCCCTCACCCAGTAAACTACGTCAATAGAAATGTAGATGCATGTCATGGATAATACCGAATGGATTTCCTGTGCTGGATTCAGCTCCTTCGCCTGGAAAATGCATCAAAGAGTCCAAGGTGCGAGGAGACATGGGCAAGTCTATAGTGTTACTACAGGTTGTCCTATTAATGCAGAGGATAGAGAAATATCAGAATTACATTTCCAGTTATTGTAGCAGTGAGCAGATGACTACATCTAAAATATATTACTTTTTTTCTCTCCATTTCTAAAAATGATCCCTGCTTATCTGCCAACAATGATCCCTATGTAAAAGAGGGTGAGAAGAGCTCTCATGCTGCTTAAAACTGGCCACACACATTAAATAAATCCACCTACAACCGAATATGTATGGAGTGTGTATGTATGTGGAGTCGTATTAGTCGCTTAACAAGGACCGGGCATGTTGGATCCTTCTGTCAGGGGAGTTCGCTGTAGGCTTAAAATAAAAAAAGTCTAAAAAGTTACATATTTGAACAGTTTATCTCAGGAGGGAGAGATTTAAAGGGGTTTTCCCATCAGAGACATTTATGACATATCCACAGGATATGTCATAAATGTCAGATAGATGCGGGTCCCACCTCTGGGACCCGCATCTATATCTCTAGAACGGGGCCCCCTCAACCCCGTTCTGCATTGTGGCTGAAGCGTGCGATTCCAAACCATGAATTCCGGTAACCGCGTAGCTCATTGAGCTACGCTGTTTCCGTAACTTCCATAATAGCGAATGGCAGTTTCAGAAGCAGCGTAGCATGCGAGCTATGATGTTTCTGTAACCAACATTCAGTTTTATGTGACTTACGGAAACCCCATAGCACAATGAGCTACGCGGTTACCGTAATTCATGTTTGGAATCACACGCTTCAGCCATAACACAGAGCGGCAGAATGAGGTTTAGGGCACCCCGTTCTAGATAGAGGTGCAGGTCCCCAAGGTGGTAACCACATCTATCGGACATTTATGACATATCCTGTGGATAGGTGATAAAAGGGTTTTCCCATCAGACATTTAAGTTTAACAATAGAAGTGCGCCTAAATGGCAAGCATTCTAATCCTCCCATGAGCAGACTTCTTAAGGTCGTTTTACACCGGCCGATAAGAGGCCGGTGAAGTGAACGCCGTTCAACGAGACATCGTTGATCGGCGCTCGTTTGCTCCCGTCACACGGAGCTATGGATGGGGACGAGCGGTCAATCCATTATCATGTAGGCAGCGCGTCTCCCTGCTTACACAGGGAGATGTTCTGCCGACAACGATAATATTTCGGTACGCCCAGCAGATGATCGTTTACACAGGGCAGTTATCGTCAATGAGCGTTATATTAACACTCGTCGGCCCGATAATTGTACAGTGTAAAACCCCTTTTAGGGTGTCTGGCAAGACGATATATTATCACCATTCACACAAATGTGTAGAGATTTCTAGAGAACAGATTGAGCTGAACTGCATGGTTAATGGACAGAAAATTCACTTTAGATTTATGGTGGGTTCCCACAGTGCAGATTTTGCATGTATTTTTTTAAGCCAAGACCAGGAGCGCAACCTAAACATAAAAAATATATAAAGGAACGCCTTATAGGTCTGCTCTCCCCTGGATCTAATTCTGGTTTTGGCTTACAAAATGCAGGCAAAATTTGCACTGTGGAAACCTACCCTTAAGGGTAAATTCACACGCGGCAGATTTGTTGCAGAAATTTCTGTGATAGTCCTACTCATGTGAATTTGGCTTACAAAAATCCAGCATATTTTGTAGAAATAATGAATGGAACGGATTTTCAGTCACAGAAACCTCTGCAACAAATTTGTTGAGTGTGAATATATTCTTAAGGCCCTTTTACAAAGGCCAATTATTCAGGCAAACGAGCGTTCATATGAACACTCAGTCCCCTATGTAAACAGGGAGATGTGCTGCAGACATGATGGAAATGTATGGTGACGAGCGATCGTAGCAACGATCGTTCGTCCCTTTACTATGCCAAGCATTGCACCTCGTGAAAGGAGCAAGTGAGCGCGGATCAAAGCCTTCTTGTTGATGGGCGCTCTTTTTCACGGCCCATATCGGGCCGCGTAATAGGACACTTAGTGTCTCTTTATGATGTAAGTGGATCAATACTTACGGTGTAACACAAATGAACTTAGTCTTCAGATATGGGGCAGTGCCTGTACATAAGAAAAATATTTCAGCTGTAATTTTTAATATCTCTTATGATAATCTTTGCAGATGCATAAACATAATACAGACAAATCAATACAAAAAAGGACAGAAGATGGCTCAACCTGTAAAAAATCATGGTTGCTGTAGATCCACTCATACAGGTCTAGAATATCTCAATCAGTAAAAAGTACCACTACCTGGGTCACTGGGCTCAGGCTGTTCCTGGCTCTCCGGGCGGCAGTACTTGCTAAAAGCTTCTTCCTTGGGGATGTCGGGGTACAGATAAACAAGGGGGGACACCAATATGTTGGTGGCATCCATGATTTTGTATCCCATGATGATTTCAGCAAATGACATGCTGTTCAGTTGCTGTTTTGTGTATGGTTCTACAGACTGAATCTGGGTCTTTCCTAAGAGCAAAAAAATGTAAAATAAGACCAGAGATATAAAAAAATAAATTAATTAAAAAAAAAGAAAGAAAAAATAAATAAATAAAAAAAAAACAAAAAAAAAAAAACATGGATCTAGAATGTTTACATACCATTGATATCTTTCTCTACCCAGGTGAAGGTTATGCCACCTTCTTTGCTGCTCTCACTGAATCTGAGCAGGAATGTGCCAGGGGGTTTGGTGCTCAGAATCGCTCGTTCACGCTCTTTACTAATAAAACCCAAGATATACCTGCCAGAGATTGAAGTGCATACTGTAAGCCAGTTGATCTCACACGCACTGTATAAAAAGCTGGCGCTTGAAGACAAAGAATTTTATGATTTTGCCTCTGCATTCCAGCGGTCACAACTTTATTTTTAGGTTGATGTAGATGTATGAAGCCTTGTTTTTTGCAGGACAAGTTGTACTTTATTTAGATGCTATTTTTTGGTTTACAAACAAGTTCTATTAATATACATTTTATATTCGGAAAAAAAGAAAAATAAATGCAATACCACCACAATATGTCAATATTAATTGGTAACCTGCAACTTATAATTAATACACTTTAATTATTGTAAAAAATAAAAAAATATATATATTTGTGTGTGCAGTATTTTTTTAGAATACCAAAAAGGGTATATTTTTAATTGCAATTTTTATTTTATTATTTTTTTACTACACGGTCTTGGCATATCAGTTAGCCTGCATCAGAATAGTAGTATTCCCTAACAACTGGCAATATAGACAGACAGCCCTGGGATTATTCAATAAAATCGTTGTCAAAAATGTGGTATGAGCAGCCTGCATCCTTGCAGTCGTATAGCCCATCAGCATGGAGTTCAATGGGTTGAATGGTGGGGATTCTCTGATTTCGGTCGTCAAGACTGGGACTGCAGCTGTGAATTTTCAGCCGTTGTTCCACTCTTGATCATATCAGCGTGCTCATTTGTTCACAATGGTAAGTATGCTCATCATGATGCCGCTACTGCCTGGTGCTCATGAGGAGCATACTTTTTATAGGACGGCAAGCGGTAAACGCCTGCTCTCCACATTTATAGGCATGTACAACAAACCACTTAATAGAATTTAAAAAAAAAAACAAAAAAAAAAAAAAAAAAAACTTACCCTTCATTCCAAAGTGCAAGAATGTATTTCTTTACAAGGTCAATGATATTGTCCAACCATACCCAGAATGAGAAGCCTTTACCAGCCATATTTTCCTAAGAGGGTTTAATAAATTAATTTAAAAAAAAATGTTTGAGGATGGCATCAATATAATGTTACATTTAAGGTGTATTCACACGTGTAGGCTTTGTTCAGGTTTTTTTTTTTTTTAACGTGGTTTTTCAAGCCAAAAACCAGGAGTGGATTTAAATAAGAGGTGAAGTAGTATCGGTCTTATATACTTTCTATCCCTTTATCTTCCACACCTGGATTTAGCTTAAAAAAGCAGCAAAAAAATATAAAAATCGGATCAAAACCTGCACGTGTGAGTACACCCGTATCATGTTAAACACAGGTAAACAAATTACTTTGCAGAACTTGGCCCAGGTGATTTGGCATCCTGAATAGTTAACTCCAGGACCTAAGGGTGAAAAATGGACACAGATGTAAGACTCATAGCTGCTTTGGTCTACACGTTTACCTGATTCATTGAGAACTTACCAAGAAGTTTTTCAGCCAATGTGGTCAGCTGCTCAATGCTGAGGCCTCGTTTTGTGGTGGAGGAGAACTGCCAGCTTAGAACTTCTGCCACCTGATCCCATGTACCAATGGGGGGTTTAGTGAAAAAGTTAACATTCTGAAAGCAAAAGAAAATGTATACAGGTTATTAACCCTGCAGTATTGGGCAAGTTTAATACAATTGACAATGTTTTTTGTTATATGAATATGTACGTAAAAGTTTCCATTTGCAGTTATCTAACTGGTATGAAATTTTGATATATATATATATATATAAAATATGGAAAATTGTGAGGTTTTGTTTTAGTATCCGATTCACTCTGCACGAATTTGCACCCAGATAAATGGAGAAAAAAAAAAAAAAAGGATAAAATTCTCCAGCGCTGTCTAAATGGAATTGAAGGTCCCAATCCAAGGCAAGAAGTTTAAATAACATATGTTTAATGGATAAGAATGCTACGCGTTACAATATCGGACCGATCTCTTCATCAGGCAAAGAAACATACATGTTGCTGGAGGACCCAGCAGGATTATTTAACAATAATGCAATTGAACGAATACTCAAAATTGATGATCAGACTATACACATGAACTTTATTATGGTTCTGCAGTGTATGTGGCTCAGTGTAGGAGAACCATGAGAGAGCTTTTGCCGTTGTGCTCGTGGAACTAAAAAATTCCGCCAGCATTACAGTCATTGACATTTCTAACCATGTGATCAAAGATTAAAACTTCAAGGGCTGGGAATACTGTATATCATACTAACAGTTAAGGAATGTTCCGGAATATGTGTCTGCCGTTTACAGCGGGGATCGCAGGATGTGCGTCTCAGGTCGCTATGGAGATGGATAACGCTAGGAAGCTAGGAGACGGGTTGGCGTCTCTGGTTCAAGGGCTTCATGTGCGCCGGGTGTTTTTTTTCTCGTCTATAGCGAATTTGCACCCAAACACTTAATGAAGCAGCTACTTCTGCCTCTCCTCTAGCAGGAAATACCAGCACAGTCTGAAGCGGGTGTGCAGAAGTGGAAATTGCTTGTTATTACCTCACAAACTGAAGAAGCCAACCCCATCATATAAGCTGCCCTTTTATCAGTAAGTATGGCCTTTTTCAGCGATAGGTTGTAAATTTGATCCCCTTTTCAGTAAGAAACCAGCAATTACATCTCTATTTAGAAGTGAAGCCGCATTTTATTTGACGGGGAAGAGTAAACTTAATTTCACAAAATGTAATACTGTATTAATATACTGTATTAATAATAACTATTTTAGGGTCCATATTATGGTCACAAAACTTGAACCCCCACAGGTATACCCAAGTAAAATTATATCAACTTGAAGTGTTTGTGTTGAGTGTCTTAGGCTACATTCACACGAGCAGGACAGATTTACGGTCGTAAAAAATTGAGTAAAATGTGTTTGTGTGCGTTGCGTTTTGCATCAATGTGCTTTTGTGTGCTGTCCGTGGTTTTCACACACCCATTAACTTCAATGGGCGGCTAGGTGCGTGAAAACACACCAATATAGGACATGCAGTGTCACGCAAGGGACACTTGCTGCGTGAAAACTCACATGTTTGAATAGCCCCATTGAAATCAATGGGGCCATATGCTGTGCGTTGTTTCAACGCACAGCACACAGACGAGATTCACACTCGTGTGAATGAGCCCTTAGCTTCTCTACCAGGCTTAGGGACACAAATACAGTATGGAGCATATAATAAATCTTACCTTTGGGTTGTTGGTTAGCATGTTGTACCACAGAATAGATGCCCAGGCATTTGGCATTTGACATATGTTGGATATCACTACAACAGGCAACGAATGTGTCTACATATAAAAAGAAACAGATTTTTACATTTCATCATTATAATCACTTTGTCCATTTTTTACCCACTATTGTATAAAACACTCATCAGGTGCCAGCAGCTACTAATAAATTAAAGGGGATTCACACGGACTAAAAAAAGGCTTTAGAAGTGTGATAACATGGAGTGCTCACACTGTTGTATAGACTGCTACACAGCAGTAGGTTTGAGAAGTGCTCATGCATTATATGCTGGGCTGTCTACGACCCACTCCGAGCATGACTCAACAGGACGATGACTCGTTGATCAGCGCTTGCTGCACCGGCCAAATATCGGCAGGTGTAAAAGGCCCTTTAGGTTTCATTTACCAGGACTGGGACAAAGAAAAATAAATAAATATCTGAAAGATTTGTACCTCTTCTATGCTTTGAACCCACTGCTGGTTTTGGCTTACAAAAAAACAGATGCAAAATTCTGACCAAAATACTGCCATGTGAAAGCGGCCCTTAGGCTGGATACAAAGGGCCATAATACGGCTGCATTTAAACATCTGTACTATGGAAAATTAAGTCTTAGAAGGCTTTCCTACATGTAGCCGTTGATTCTGCTGGCAAAGAATTTCCAATGTTGCAGCAATATTTGAGAATAAAGCCTGATAATTTACCAAGGATATACATTTTTTGGTGCTCGGCATAGTAAAGGCTGCAGTCACATGTTCATTCGAACAATAAGGTTACAGTGGTTATTTACAGCTCAGCTGTTCCAGTAACTGCCATACAAATCAATGAAGCGCCACCCAACTCTCCCTTCAATTCCTGCCTTGATGCGGCGGCCACCTCATGACGTGCGACCCCATTCTGGAGATAGGTGTGGGTACCAAAAGGTAGGACTGTGGTTACCATGGGTCCCAAGGCCACATTTACTCTGGGACAATGCTGAAACATTATGCCCAATTTTGTATGGATGACCTTGGATGTGTTCAACATGATGAAAAAGGCCAGTGTGCATGTACTGCAGACTCATAACCCTTTAGATTAAAGTTTTAAACATTTTAATAAACAAAAATTACTTTGTACATGTTAAATACCAGAATTATTTGGCACCTAAAGCATGCTGACCAATTGTGGTAGGTATACATTCTACGTCCATAATTTCTTAGCTTTCTTTATGGAATTTGTGTGATTCGGTAATGACATCCTACAAGTGATGTCTGCCACCCTGTACTATATGACACGGACATCAAGACTTTATTTGAACAGTACAAGGTCCTGATCAGGGTTTCATTTAGCATCATAGAGGGCAGATTTTGCGCCGGCTCTTCACTTTCAGTAGATTGACAAACTAAGGGTTATTTTTTTTCCTCCGACATCATTAATGGGTAGTCTGGGATCAGAGAAAAAAAAAGCCTGCTTTTTCTCATCAGAAACCGCACCACTCTTGTCCATGGGCTGTGCCTGGTATTGTAGCTCATTCTATTCTAATGAACGGGGATAAGCTGCCACACTTGACACAGGCCATGAACAAGAATGGCGCGGTTTCTGGGAATATAAATAAAAAGCGGAACCTTTTTTCTAATCCAGGAAACATTTAATCTATTGTCTACGCCACTACCTTTGGGTTGTTGGTCAGGACGTTGAACCATATAAAGAGAAGCCTATGCTTTTGCCATACAGACATGAATGCTAAGATTTTAATGGGTAAAAAAGGAGTCTCTGCAGTGGGGAAAAGGAGATCTATATATATATATATATATATATATATATATATATATATATATATACATATATACACATACACACATACAGCCAAAACCCTGAGAAGTCCGTATATAACCCACTGTCCATTTTGATAATCTTAACTACAGAATAAAAAAAAACAATAACTGCAAAAAAAACTAATTGGGTCCTTTACTAAAAGGAAATAAGTATCGACATGTACAAAGAGAACTGGAAAAACATACCGATTGGTTATGAGTACCAAGGTATCCCCCCCCCCCCCAGACAGTTTTCATACACGAGACCCACTATATCAAACATGGTTCTTTACAGTTAGAGTGGTCAAGCTATGGAATGCCCTTCCCCAAGTGGTAGTAATGGCAGATACTAGGTCAGCATTTAATAAAAGGCTAGATTATTATTTAATAACGAATGGCATTGAGGTTTATAATTAATCAGGCAATGAATGACGGGTAATTTATTGAGAAGGGTTGACTTTGATGGAGCTATGTCTTTTTTCAACCTATGTAACTATTAAAGGGGATTTGCCTCAAACTTTTATTACATATCCGGTTCTGAAACCCATGTTCCTCCTCACTGCACAAACACACAACCTGCCGCTCCATTCAATGTCCAATGTTCAGTGAGGCGGATCAGATGGCTTGGAACCCACTTTTTAGAGATCGTGGGCGTCCATGTGGATGGGATGCTTGGTGATTGACAGCATTCACACTGCGGCAACGGATGTAAATCAGAGAAAACTCTGATCCCGGAGGTTTAGTCCTTGTGATGATCCGACCAATAGTGATTGCTGCGATCAATAGTGATTGCTGCATCACAAAGCATGAGGGATTCACTTTGCTTCCTGATCGTCAGCCCCAGTGATAGCGAACTAATTCCCTCAGGGTTGTCCTGAAATAATTCCTGTGAGGCATTTTAAATGCATTATTATTCCACGAACTAAACAAAATTTCAAATAATTTTTTAAAAAACAAAAAACACACGAGCATGAAAAATAAAGAATTCACACGATTGTTTTTAATAAAAACTTTATTAAATAAAAGTAAAATCAATCATAAAAAAAATACAGAAATTATATTTCCCCCAATCCATACAACGAAAGAAAAAAAAAACAAAAAAAAAAAACAGTGCTGGAATTGCATTTTTTGCGACGTTCGCTTAAGAAAAAAAAAAATCTAAATTAAAACACGTCTTTACCCCAAAAAATATATATAATAAAAACACACCCCGAAATGCAAAAACCAAGACACAGCACAGCAACGTCCGTGGGAGAAAACCCCCAAAAATTATAGATTTCGCGATGCATTGAGGCAAAACCGAAAAAAAGTGGGCTGCGTTGGGGTAAAAAAAAAATACAAAATAAAAAAAATAAAAGTATAGACTATAGACTATATGCATAAAATCAGAAATAGGCCTCATGCACACGAACATGCTTTTGCAGCTGCAATTGTACGGCCCGCAATTTGCGGGCGATACTCCGCTGCCGGCATACCCGAAAATCACGGCCGTGCACAGTCTGAGCAGGAGTCCCATTTCTGATTTTATGCATATAGTCTAAAGAGGTTGTTCCAGAATGAGGTGATAATGGTCTGTTCGCTGGGATCCCCATCAGTCTAAAAAACGGGGGTCCCAAACTTCATGTTCCGCCTTACTGTACCCCCCTCCCCCCTGCAAAGAGGAGCTTGAATGGAATGGCACTCGAGCACGCGCCTGCCGCTCCATTCAATGTCTATGGGACTGACAGAAACAGACATTGAATAGACAGACTTTGCATGTCCTTCTCACTGTGGTCGGGCAGTGAGGAGGAACAGTGGTTTCGGAACCCCCGTTCTTGTGATGCTGGGGGTCCCAGCAATCAGACAATTATGGCCTATCCTATGTATAGGTGATAATTCTTAATTATGGGTATACCCTCTTTATCCATCACATGATAAGTTACGCGACTTTCTAACATACTTTGTGTTTCAATTCCTCAGTTTACACTGTACCCAGTTTGCTTACAACCTGGTAGTATGACCTTCCTGAGATCACAAGTGCAACTATAAACTGCTCTATGCCATCAGATTAAGAGAAAATGGCTGTATTACAAATATTCCCCCAAAAAAACATCCATGCTGCAAAACTTCTTACCTCGAGATCGATTTTTAAGCCTTGGTGGTAAACTTCAGTTTCAAATGTGATTAAGTGAAGTTCTTCAGTGACAATAAGCGATGCCTATAATGAAATAATCCTGTTACCAAATGTAAGAAGACTAACCCCAAAGTTCATGTCTGGGATGGAATACCATTTTATTATTTACATATATATTAATAAACTTCATTAAAAGGCGAGTAATTAATACACTGCATTATTAGCCTTTTACAGCCTGTATTCTAGTCCAGAGCTGAATTCACAACTCTGCAGGCTTCAGAGCTCAAATCTTTCAGCAATTCTTGCTGGATGGTGCTAAGCTCGTGCCGGTAACTGGCATTCGGAGGGGGAAGTGCCATCCTTACACCCCTGCATTATAGGAGCTCAGCTAAGCGGTCTGAGATCTATTAACAAAATAATGATGTTTGTAGTGGCAACCAGCAGACTTTTGAGGACTATATAATACAGGGCGCAACTCATGACTAGTACAAGTAAAGCCATGTCATTACAAGAGAGCTCAACTTTAATATTGATTATATCTATGTATACCCTGTAAAACGTGGTCAAACATATGCTTTAAGTATGTCTAATGCAAAAGAAATCATAAGAATTTTATTTCCCTTGCAAAGACTTGCCCCTATTTTTCATGTCATAGATACCCAAGCACCATGCTCTAACAAAGCTTTCATTTCCTCTAATACCATTAAACGATGGGATGATAACAGCGAGACAATGTACCGATTTACAGCAAATAATCTCATTAAGTGTATGGGTGTGAAATCTAAATTCACACAGCGATCCCTCATACAGGCAGAATGTAAGAAGACCTATATACAATAATATCTCTAATCAGCTACTCACATCACAGTTAGCTCGTCCACCATTGCCACATCGCTGCTCTCTCAAAGTCTGGAAGAAACAATCATTTAATAATACATCTAAAGAAACTATAGCTTTTTAACGGATCTGTACGGATTATTTTAAAAATCTTAGAAGAAGAGACATCCCTTGCTACATTTTCTGTAGACAGTGCAGTAGGATATGTGCGCTTTATGGCAATTGCAATGAATGGGTCTAAAAGGAGTAAAGGAATGTCGTACACAGGAGGAGACAAAAAAAATAAAAATGTTGGTACACTTTCTTCTGCTATGGTCGGTGGTGTAATTCTGCCTATCCAATGTCCAGCTATAAAACAGACATATCCTTTTCCACTAGTAACAATGGAACAACCCTGCCGATAAACTAAAGATGCAAAAAACAGAAGGAATAGATTATCGTGAACGCTTAGTGGCCAGTGTGACAAGGGAAATATTGAGAAACATAAGGGAACAATTTATAATAAAAAATAAAATCTTTATTGAAAAAAATAAAAATAAATGTGGTGTTCGTTGGTATGAACCAACGATAGAAATTCCCTAAAAAACCAATTAGCAGAATCCAATAGCATTGTCATTAGATACGTTTGTCCTTTTTTTTTTTTTTTTTATTTTTTTTTTATATTACTAGTCCTTCTCAATGAATTAGAATATCAAAAAGTTAATTTCTTTCAGTAATTCATCTCAGAAAGTGAAACTCATATTATATAGATTCGTTATACACAGTGATCTATTTTCCAGCATTTTTTTCTTCTAATGTTTAGGATTATGAATAATAGTAAATGAAAGCCCCAAATTTAGTGTCTCAGAAAATTTTATTATATAAGCCCAATTTAAAAAATGGTTTTTAATACCGAAATGTTGGCCTACTGAAAAGTACGTACAGTATATGCCCTCAATACTTGGTCAGAGCCCGTTTTGCATGAATTACTGCATCAATGTGGCGTGGCATGGAGGCGATCAGCCTGTGGCACTACTGAGGTGTTATCTATGCAGCGTGGCATGGGGGCGATCAGCCTGTGGCACTGCTGAGGTGTTATGGAAGCCCAGGTTGCTTAGATACTGTGGTTATTAAACCAGGTATTGGTACTTTTGGCAGTGTGGGCAGGTGCCAAGTCCTGCTGGAAAATGAAATCAGCATCTCCATAAAGCTTGTCAGCAGAGGGAAGCATGAAGTGCTCAAAAATTTCCTGGTAGACGGCGGCGCTGACACGGGACTTGATATAACACAGTGGACCAACACTGCTGCTCAGTAGTCCAAAGTCCGGTTTCCAGATGAAAGTAAATTTTTAATTTCATTTGGAAATCTCGGTCCCAGAGTCTGGAGGAAGAGTGGAGAGACATCAATCCAAGTTTCTTGTGGTCCAATGTGAGGTTTCCACGGTCAGTGATGGTTTGTGGGCCATGTCAGCTGCTGGTGTTGGTCCACGGTGTTCTATCCAGTTTAGAGCCCACGCAGTCGTCTACCAGGGAATTTTCGAGCACTTCATGCTTTCCTCTGCTGAGAAGCTTAATGGAGATGATGTAATTTTCCAGCAGGACTTGGCACCTGCCCACACTGCCAAAAGTACCAATACCTGGTTTAATAACCACAGTATCGCTGTGCTTGATTGGCCAGCAAACTCACCTGACCTAAACCCCATAGAGAATCTATGGGGTATTGTCAAGAGGAAGATGAGACACTAGACCCAACAATGCAGACGGGCTGGAGGCCGCTATCAAAGCAACCTGGTATTCCATAACACCTCAGCAGTGCCACCGGCTGATCGCCTCCATGCCACGCCGCATTGATAACACCTCAGCAGTGCCACAGGCTGATCGCCTCCATGCCACGCCGCATTGATAACACCTCAGCAGTGCCACAGGCTGATCGCCTCCATGCCACGCCGCATTGATAACACCTCAGCAGTGCCACAGACTGATCGCCTCCATGCCACGCCGCATTGATGCAGTAATTCATGCAAAAGGAGCCCCCTGACCAAGTATTGAGGGCATATACTGGATATACTTTTCAGTAGGACGAGATTTTTGCATTAAGAATCCTTTTTGAAATTGGGCTTATATAATATTCACATTTTCGGAGACACTAAATTTGGGGTTTTTATTAACTGTTAGCCATAATCAACATTAAAAGAAAAAATGCTGGAAGTAGATCACTCTGTGTGTAATGAATCTATATAATACATGAGTTTCACTTTTTGAATTGAATTACTGGAATAAATTAACTTTTTGATGATATTCTAATTCATTGAGAAGGACTAGTATATGATACGGTCTAATAGTGGACTATGGGCCCCACAATTGTGAAGTACAAGTTTTGCAATAATTGAATACTGAATGAATAGCGTGCCTACTGCAAGGATCCCTCCTAATAAACACATATTCTCAGGAAGGAAGGGCAGGTGCTCTGTAAAGACGTCACACAACGTACTATAGTAACACAGTATGTGATGCTGAAAATAGACATAAGTTGATCCAGTACAGGTTTTTATTCTGTAAATGTTGATCTAATTAACTAGCAAAATACCCCATAAGGCAAAAGGAAAAGTTTCATAATTTTAGGGGGAAATCCCTTCTATTGAAATCAGAATAAATCCCTGGATCAATGACCCATCTACAGTGAGCTAATAAACATAACCTTGAATATCATTACACTCAAGAAAGGCATCCAGGTCCCTTTTGAACTCTTTCACTGAATTCACCATAATAACTTCCTCTGGCAGAGTTATAGTCTCACTGCTCTTACAGTAAAGAATCCTCTTAGTAGAAACCGGATTTCCTCTAAATGTAGAGGATGCCACCTTGTTGTATATACAGTCCTGGGTATAAATAGAACATTAGACAGATCTCTATATTGACCTTTTATATATTTATACATAGTTATTAGATCACCACTAAATAACCCTAATTTTAATAAACGTTCTGCGTACTGTAGTACCCATTCCATTTATTACTTTTTCCCCATAGTTGAACCTGTTCATGGACTACGATGTCTTTCTTGTACGCTGCTGCCTAAAACTGTACACGTTTCATGTGGGGTCTGACTAGCGATAAAAGTGGTAGGGCTATGGTCTCACGTGGATCTATGCCGCTTTTGGTGCACCACATGATCCGGTTTGCCTTGGCAGCAGCTGTCTGACACTGGTTGCTACAGTTTACAGTCAACTAAAATTCTTAAGTCCTTTTCCATGTCAGTTTTACCCAGTAAGGCCCCCTGCACACGGCCGTAGCCGTATGCACGGCCCACGATTACAGGCACGGCCGGCCGCGTATAGTCACCCGCATTTGAAGGCCATGCTGCCATTATAAAGTATGGGAGCACGGTCCATATATCAAAAATTAGGACATGTCCTATTTTTTACGGATGCTTTCCACGGCCCGGACATCTTCCCGTAAAGATACAGGAAGGTGTCCGCTGGCCATAGAGATTAATGGATCAATATTTTGATCAAAACTACGGTCGTGTGCATGGGGCCTTCGTATGTAATTGTGACATATTTTTCCCTCCCCAACTGCATAGAGTGACAATTATTAGTGTTAAATCTTATTTGCCACTTCTCTGCCCAAGCCTCCAACTTATCCAAATCCATTTCTAACATAATACAGTACTCCTTTGTGTTAAATACTTTACACAGTTTAGTTTCCTCTGCAAAAATGTATATTTTACTGTGTAATCCCTCTACAAGATAATTCATAAATACAATAAAGGTTACCGGTCATCAGTTTGGAGTCCTCAAAACGGTTGATCGTGTTATATACAGGCTGGGGAGTGCAGAAAACCGATACCTATGTTGTTGGCCATGCAAGTTGCAAGACCAAGAAATCTCTTAAGATGTCCCCGGCGCCGCGGTCGCAAGTGCCAAGGAGACGGCCTCATGTTCAGTGCTCTGGGCTGTCTGCACTGAACGCTGCCAGGCCCTCTTCCTTTGCTGACAACTCTAGCGTCCAATCAGGAGATCACTAGAGCCATCACTCATCGCAGAGAGTAGCACTTGCCACTGCAGCCCCGGGCACATCAAAAGAGATTTCTTGGTCATGTAAACTGCATCATGACTAAATAGACATGGTTACACTACACTTCTTAACCAGTTTAGTGCGGTCAGCAGTTTTGAGGACTCAAAACTGCTGACTGTTTCCTTAAAAAGGAGAATAGGGACAAATACTGACCCCTGTTGTACCTCACTAGTAACGTAGACCCATTCAGAGCATGTACCATTAATAAACACCCGCTTTTTTTTGTATCACTGACCCAGTAACTTATCCCACATTTCCCCCCAGTCCAATCTGTCTCAGTTTATGTACTAACATTTTATGTGGTACAGTATCAAATGCTTTGAAAAAAATAAAAGATATGATGTCCAATAACTCAGCCCGGTCCAGTCTAAGACTTACCTTATCATAGAGGCTGATCAGAGTAGTTTGACAGGACCGATACCTCATAAACCCATGCGGATATGGATTAATCATCATTTTTATTTAGATACTCGAGGATAGAATCTCTTAGAAAACCTCCAAACAGTTTTCAGTCGCACTTTGACCTTTTTTGAATATTGCCATATTTATCTTAAGGAGGTGTTCAAAGGATTAAGCAGAAGGCAATCTTAGTTTAGCCAGAGTACATTCTGCCTGGTTTTACTTGAAATAGGTCTTACCAAGTGTTTGAATTCAGCAGATAGGCTGCCATTGTTTGACTCCTCCATGTTCATCACCTTTGTGTTTGTACCAAGGATGTTGAACTTCCGCGAACTATGAAAAAGCAAAAAGGTTCATTTATAATTAGAGTTTTGAAGATCTCAGTAAACACCCTATAGCTAGCCATACAAATTAGATTAAAGGCGGGTCGAACCCCCCGATTTAAGCAGGATCAGCCAACGATGTAATGTGCATGGGGTAAGCCTGACAGCCCCCCATCGCAGATGTTGGAGGAAAGAAAGATTGTACATGGTGCAGTTTATGATCATTTCAGAAATTGCCAACAGGGACATCACTGCTTTATTAAAAATAATGTCATGAACAGATTTATGTAACAAAATACTTCCGTTTTTAATATATATATATTATAATCTAAATAAAAAGTAAAAAATACGCTTCTTACCCTCTAAGTGCAGCAACATCCCCAGAATCCCTATAAGTAAAAAAAAAAAAATATATTAGACAAGTTTTAGAAGGGACAGACCACAATCATAAAATACTGAGCATCTCATCCCAATAATTCCTATTCTTAGGCCTAAAGAGTGCCCATACTAAGCAGTTTTACATGATCAGGTCATCAAATGTCATATAGCAATATGGCTCAGTGGTTGACACGGTTTTGGAGACCATGAAATTCAACCAAGGCAACATCTGCATGGATGTTGTTTGTACGATGTCCTCATACTTACATGGTTCTCCACGGGTAAATCAGCTTACTCCCAAGCTCCAATTGGCTTCCTAGGAAATTGGCCCTTAACACTAGAACACGTGTACGTACGTGCGTGCGTGCGTGCAGAATGTAAGACGTGCTGGAGAGAAGTACCAGAATCTGGAATTGTCCATAATTATCATGGGTACAGATAGGCCCAGAGGCAACTTCTTAACCAATGTGGGAGATGGCGTTAGATGTCAATTATTGCAAACAGAAGAATTGTCAAAGCAGTTTGAAGGATATATTTACTATTACAGCTCAAGTAACAAGAACACAAAGCGAAATGCAAACCAACTTCAACACAAAATCTACATAATTTTCGGAAATATAGCACTATACAAAAATAGTAAATATGATAACAGTAACGGGATTGTCTGGAAACCTAAGCTAACAATGTACACAACTATAGACGTACGTTAAAAAGGTACCTTCAGTTATAGAAAACATCTGACAATTGTTTTTGGTGGAGGTCTGGGCACGGAGATGCTGAAATATAGCTAGAAAGAAGGGGCTGCAGAGTGCCGTGCCTCATTGGCTTCTGCTTTGGAGAGGTGGAGAGGGAAGAGAGTGTTATGCAAGTCTATGACCCACACAGAGAGAAGCCAATGAAAGCTGAAGGGTCATGGCACAGGAGAGGGCTGCAGACCCTCCTTCCTAACTATTGCCACACTGGTGATGGCTTGTGACACCTCTTTGTAACAGGTCTAAAGTATTCTATAATTTTTAGGTTTACTTTGAAAATACAGAAAAAAAGCTTTAATAAAATATTCACTTACTTATCAATGCAGACTTTAATTTTCAGCTGATAATTAAGTTCGGGAAATTTGACAAGAAGCCTGTGAACAGGAGAATGACACAATATCAACTTATCTATACAACCTCCACAGACTACTACTGAGAAAGCCTAGGGCAAAGTCTAAAATCAAATGTGTAAACTATTTTAGGCACAGAGAATGCAGTGTATTACGTCCGTGTATGCTGGCCTATACACGAGTTCACATTAGTCATCTTCATTACCTGACTTTTGTAGTGAATTGTACTCCAGTTTTGATCACCAGGGGTCGGTCTGGGTGCATTGGCATGCACGGCTGTCTTTCCACTACAAAGGCACTGAATTGGAGGAGAAAAAACAAACAAAAAAAAACTTATGTCCAACAACTAATTGACCAAAAATAAAGCAGACATATCATTTCTAAATAAAGCAGCCAGTATACGCAAACCATGTGGTACAATACAATCTCGGGAATCAATAGGACCAGATGGACTTATTAACAGGTATATAGAAGTAAATCAAATAACTTAAAATTTCACAGAACCAAATCGAAACCAGAGAACCTACAGAAGGGCATAGACCGGTCATCAATGGGCAGATAACCAGTTAAATTTGAGGACTTATCAAGTGAGATCAGGGTATGGAGAAGATCCTATGACAGTTGGGATCCCTTGATAGGCCCTGTTCACATCACGCTATTGCCCTCCATTCGACATATGCAATGTAAAAACTCCTGATGTATACCTTCGTCAGAGGGATGCAACATATCCCATTGTATAGGCATACAGAAGGATAGATCGCCCATAGCCTCCAATTGTAAAACAATATATTCACACACCGCACAGTATAAAATCCTTTTACTGTATATTTTATATCCTTTTTTTGTGGCATACTGACATACACCGGCATGACAGAGGCTAAAACTACATTGTAGAATGCTGCACCCGACAGTATAAAGTGCCTTATAACTGCCCCCACGCTGTGTAATGCCCTCATAGCTGCCCCCAATAGTGCCTGATAAAACTAATATACATACTCCCCTAACCCCGTTTCGATGATGAGTGGAGGAGATCCCTCTGGTCTGTGCAGCTTGGCGCAGACAGGCACGATGACGTTACTGCCTTGTGTCCAGCGATACAGAGTGAGTGGTAGAGCAGGGACCTTACGGTTTTGCATGGATTACTACAAGGTGAAAACTTCTACCAAGGATTCAAGTAATGGACTTTATCTACATTTTCAAAATTAAGATGCGACTGCAGTTAAACCAAATATTCCCCCACCCCATACCTCACTCACAGGGGTCCAAGTAGCGGAGATATGGTGAGCGGTCTGGCATGGTCCTAATTATTTTCTTTCCCCAATAGCATTAGCTTTTCTTCCCATTTTAAACAAACAGTCAGGAGGAAAAAAATATTTACTGGCGACTACCAGCTCTTCAGTGTGAGGACCCGGATAAACAAATCCTCATATCTGTTTCCAAAACCACAATGAGTGTGACCTGCATTTTCAGTCAACTTATTACTTTAAAACCGAACTCACGTGTCGCAGATTTTCATCGCAGATTTTACTCTTTGCAATGCAAAATGGGGAGATCTGAGTCAAACCTGCAACATGTGAACGCAGCCTAAAAATCAGTTTAAATTAGTTTACCCATTAGATTCTAGAACTTGGCACAATCTCTATTCCTACAGATTAAACCAGTCAGCAGTTTACAGAATTACAAAAACAACCCACTGTAACTATACTTTCAATTTCAATCGTTTTCAACGTTACAAAAAAAAAAAAAAAAGGAAGCGCTGATGGTGGTTTACAGTAATGACAGTTCGTGTTGCTTCACAGGTCATGGTTTGATTCCTGTCTTGGCACATTTCACCTTCTGAGTACAAGTTAAGAGGTTAGTACTGCTGCCATCGTGCAACATATGGCCATTTGACTGAATATCACAGAAATTTCTTTAAAATATATAAACAAGACCTATTTCAGGTAAAGACTGATGAAATGAATGCTGGAGGGAGCACATGAGGCATAGGAGTAAGGGGTGTTCAGACAGCGCTGGTAAGTTAATTTGATTCTTTGCTGCAAGAGTCCATTAAAACTGCACATGGTAAATGACAGCCATTCCATTGCCCTGATAGGAGTGGTAGTCAGTATTGGGAATTTTACATTGCGTGTGGATAGTGGTGTAACAATTTTTCATGTGTGTGTAGGCAAGTGTGGAGTGTAGGTGTGATTTTTTTTTTGTGAAGAGTAGAAAGTAGTGTTTATTTACATGAACGATTTAAAAGGGGTTGTCCAGGCAGGGGGCGGTTTTAGATACTGATGAAGTATCCACAGGATATGTCATCAGTATATGATCGGTGGTGGGGGGTGGGGGTCAGACACCCAGACCCCCATGATCAGCTGTTCCAGCTGCCTCCGGGCGAGTGTTCAGTGCTGGAAGCAGATGGCTCCGGTCACTGTATAGCGGCCGTACTGGGTTACTGCAGCTCTACTCCTATTCACTCAGTAGGTCATCAGTATGAAAAACCGCCCCCTGCCTGGTCAAGTGGCAAAAGGCATAAACCGTATTAAAAGGACGATTGGTATAAACAAGGAACTATGGTAAGACTACATATATTAAAATAAATAATTAATAAATGGGGCTACAATTAGACTGCGTTAGATATTTGCACACAAAGTACTATCGCCACAACCGCCAGGGATGATTTATGGCAGCAGGTCTCCACCACCTACCTCTTCATGAGATTTCTAAATAATTCCACAATCCTCTCCTCTAGCATGGGGCGGTGCTGAATGATGGGGTCTCCCTTATAGGAAACCTTTTGCTGCAATTCCTCAAGTTTCTTTATCTGCTGTCGTGTCTGCAACTGAGACTCAGCCAGAGATGTTATCCTGCAAGAAAAATATGTTTAGGGCTTCGTTCACATCTGCGCTAGGGCGCTGCAGATCCGGTGCAAATGGTTTCCGTTAGTCTCCGTTGCGCAGGGGTTCAGTCGTTTTGACGGAATCAATAGCGTAGTCGACTACACTATTGATCCCGGAACCCTTGCACAACGGAGACAAACGGAAACCATTGGCACCGGATCAGTCACCATTGAAATCAATGGTGATAGAAACGGAAACCTGTGGTTTCCGTTTGTGTCTGTAAGGGCTCTTTTCCGACAGAAAACTCTGACGCAACGTCAGAATGGAGACCCAGCACAGATGTGAACGAAGCCTAAGTCCACAAAGACTTCGGAAGAAGACGACCGGATGCCATAAAAACACAAATTAAAATCTCTACAACACAGAAAACAAATCCTGTTTCTCTCAACTACTACCCCCTCATTGTTGCACCATTGCTTAAAAGGACAATTTCCTTTAAATATAGAGGACGACCTCTAGTATAAAAAGCTGCTCTACCTCACTGGTATTAACCTAGACTTTTTTTCTCTACTTTTAATTACATCTGATTTTTACCACTAAGGGCATGGCCACACGTGGCGGATTTCCTCCGCAACTGTCCGCATCAATGCCGCACCTAATCCGGGTTGCGGATTACGGCTGCGGATCTGCCCAAAATGTGCAGAAAATTGATGCGGACTAGCTGCTGCGGACTGCGGGAAAAGTGCTTCCCTTCTCCCTATCAGTGCAGGATAGAGAGAAGGGACAGCACTTTCCCTAGTGAAAGTAAACGAATTTCATACTTACCGGCCGTTGTCTTGGTGACGCGTCCCTCTTTCGGCATCCAGGACGACCTCCCTGGATGACGCGCCAGTCCATGTGACCGCTCCAGCCTGTGCTTGGCCTGTGATTGGCTGCAGCCGTCACTTAGACTGAAACGTCATCCTGGGAGGCCGGACTGGAGACAGAAGCAGGGAGTTCTCGGTAAGTATGAACTTATATTTTTTTACAGGTTGCTGAATATTGGGATCGGTAGTCACTGTCCCGGGTGCAGAAACAGTTACTGCCGATCGCTTAACTCTTTCAGCACCCTGGACAGTGACTATTTACAGATGTCTCCTAGCAACGCTCCCGTCATTACGGGAGCCCCATTGACTTCCTCAGTCTGGCTGTAGACCTAGAAATACATAGGTCCAGCCAGAATGAAGAAATGTCAAGTTAAAAAAGCAAGACGCATCCGCAGCACACATAACATGTGCATGACAGCTGCGGACTTCATTGCGGAAATTAGAATCTCCATTGAAGTCAATGGAGAAATTCCGCCATGAGTCCGCCACTGCTCCGCAACAGACAGAGCATGCTGCGGACACCAAATTGCGCTCCGCAGCCTATGCTCCGCAGCGGAATTTTACGCATCGTCTAAACGAACACTGCTAAATTAAAGTGGAAGTCAATGGACAAACGGCTCCGCTGCGGATTAACGCTGCGGAGTGTCCGCAGCGGAATTTAAGTGAAATTCCGCCACGTGTGAACCCAGCCTAAAAGAGCATTTCCATTGTCCCCGAATTGCCCTCGTCATTTTGTTAAAACTTCTACTCAGTCATTATGCAAATTAGATCTCCTCTGGGAGACTGTAATCCATCTCTCTAGTGCCGCCTATTGGAATACAATAAAAGAGGATGCAGGACTCCAAAAACTCGAATAAATGCATCTATGGATCTACATAGGTGAATAAACTTTACTACATTTATTTAAGCTGTTGAAAGTTGTGATCTATTCTTTCATATAACTTTGGAGCCTGGATTAAGGTCGGATACGCTGGCGCCCACATAGTTTTTTGGTTTTTTTTGCCAGGTTTTGCACCTCGTCATTACAGAGTAAGGTCTTAGCTGATTGAGAAGCCTTTGGCGTAGTACTCGGAGGATGCTGGTCCACTTTGAAGAGATGCAATGAGCTACCCTGAGCGCTTACATCAAACGCCTCTTACTCTGCCAGAACCCTGCTCTGTACCAATGGGGAAAAACAAAAACAAACCAGAAACCGCTGTCTTCAGATGGTTTGTTTTCCATTTGGAGAAGACTGTCTTGGCGAAAATCTCTAATCGTGTTTCCAATCTCCTCTAAGGGTAGGACATTGCCTTACAGGAAAGATACCTCTAATAGGTAACACTACAGACATGGTTTTCCTTCTCCCAGAGGAGAGACAAATTTGCACATGTTCTCCCATAAAGCATAGTATGCAAGACCCTGAAGACACACCGCTGCTATAAAGAGAACCAGCACCCCGCCATGAGCGCTATTCGGTCATTATGAAGTTACAGTTGTGATAAAAAGTATTCACCCCCTTATACTTTCAATGTATTGTTGTAGAACATTAAATCACATTGGAATATAAGTAGTATTCCGGTTGGTTTCAGCGAATAAATTACATTTTTTGTATAATGAAAAGGTATACAATTTTCCAACATACTTTCTTGATCATGACTTTCAAAAGCTCTGCTTGCAATCATTGAAAATGAACTCTGTCCACAGACATGTCCTGTTGACAAACAGGTTATTGGCTTGTTAGAAAACACAGCTCTGACAACTGTACTGTAACCAGTCCAGTACCAGTGTGTCCACCACATAACCAGGACTTATTTTTATACCCTGGGAGTAAACAATGAAAAAAAAACCCGAATTGAATGACAGCAAGCAGAGATCTTGAAAACTGAAGAATTCATGCAGAAACATAAAATTGTAGAACTTTCACTATACAATAAATAACCTTTGTGGTTGGCACCAGAAAATCCCTTTGAACTTTATGACACTATAAAAAAATAAAAATAAAACCACAACAAAAACTTGTTCAATTAATTATATTGCATAACAAAGTGGATTTGCCATTCGGGAGTCTGGGAAAGCTGTAATAATCCTCACGTAAGATGTAATGGTGGCCGATACTGGTTGTCACTCACTCAGTCTTCCCAGAAAGGGATAAAACTATAGTAAAATTCTTTACAATTTGACAGAAGAGGACAACTCAAGTATACAGACTCTTCTCTCCATGCATTCACATACCATCCCTCTGAGGCACAGGGAGGACTTTGCCAGTTAAACATAAAAATATACACATACCCTCTACCTAACCACAGCATGACTGGAATGTCAGCTCATGTTTCAACTTTACAGGACAGTACATGTCATATTCACTATGTCTATAGGTGCCAAGTAAATATCCATAACCATCTTGTCTTTAGCCACCATCTTTATCTCACCAGTTCTCCAGTCGGTCAAGACAGATGTTTGGCGGTCCACCAATGCATGCAATCTGTTGCCTCCTTTTCCAGTCTGCCAGCTCCTCGTCTGTTAAAGTCTTCTGAACATATTCCATGTTAGACAGGAGACCAGCCAGATCACTAATTATAGTCTGCCATAAATATAGAGGACAACATTATATAATGCCACTAAATGCAGTTTATTAAAAACCTAGTTTAGTTTAAGGACAGGGTTTCCAGAGGAATGAAGGGATCTGTGGGTTGATTAGAATGTATGGGGACGAACGACTTCACACGATTGTTCGTCCCCATACATTTGCATCTTGTCGGCAGCACATTTCGTGTACACGGGGAGATATGCTGCCAACATGCGACCATTTTTTGGGTTGCACAAAAGTTTCAATCAGCCGACAAAGGTTTGCGTTCGTTCACTGGCTCCTTAAGGAGACTAAGATAGTCTAATAACCGCCTACTGTCAATTTCGATGGCTACTCAGGCCCTGCCCCCATGCTTTACACTGCTGCTCTGTTTTGTTTGCTTAGATTGGCTGCTGTGTATAAGTACAAACCCAGCACAAGTCCTTTAGGTCAGTCATTGGATAGGGAGTAGATTTACATTACACAAAAGCTCCAATCATTATAAAAACAGACTACTACACCCCTAAAGAAAAAAAGAAGCAAGTTAACATCAATGAGGGGGCACCAAACTGATGCCATGACTTTAAATTTGCAATCCTATTCGCGAACGAGATGCACAACGAACACAGCATAATGCAACTTTGCCCCCTTAAGTTATACTTCTATTACATTAAACTAAAAACATCCCAAGATGCTGCAGTCATATGTCCTATAATCTATGCACCTCAATGCGCCCTCTTAAATTGTAAATATATACGGGGTGTGTCAGATATTTCGATTTACCTTGGCATACTTGCTTATTGCAGATTCATATCAGGTATTTGGAACAATACAAAATGCGTAAAGTTTGAGGCAGATAATACTATGAAAACAACATCGCACCTCAATATTGCCGTAAGTTACTTAATTTTAACCTATAATGGATAGGACTTCGAATAAAGTAGGTTCCAGTCAGAATCTTTACCCTTCGCAACTGGTCCAGCGCCGTCAACATTTGTTCCAGCTGCTGCATCTTCTGCCGCGTCACTGACTGGTTGTTACCGTTCAGATCCGAAAGGTCTATGACATAAGTGTAAGAACACATACCCAATAGTTAGGACAGCAAATGTACTACGAGAGCATGAGTGCAATACATATATATATATATATATTTACAGTTCCATTTCTTAACATTTTCTCTTTACATAAAGTGTAGCTTCTGTACACTGCAGGATACATCAGACCTTCATAATGGGATATTAAAAACTTTCTATAGTGTTTATTTAATAAAAAGCACAAAGAATATATATATATCTTTTTTTACATTCGAACGGTATGGAGTCGGGCAAACTTATTTCCCTTGCAGGTAGTTAGCACTTCCATGTTTACTTTAGAAATCAAAGGCTTTTTTTCTTCATTTGATGTCCTTGCTCCGCTGCAAACAATGCAGATGCGTAAACAACTACTAATCTTATGTAAACAAGCTTTGATACTGCAATACTTCAGAATGTACTCACAATATAAAAGGGACACTAAACCTAGGACAAAAAGAAAACACTTTATCTGGCAGAGAACAAAAGGATCCTCCACCTTCTGGTTACCTCCCTGTAAAATGTTGCTTGGGATGTGGCTGTGTGGGGGGGGGGGGGGGGGGGGGGGCCCGGAGAGGTTCCTGCTGCAGCAAGATGCCGCCCATCCAGCAAATAAACGAGCCCTCAACAGTGGCTTTTATTTTGCAATATATCATGTACACACATCCAGATCGCTTCTCTTTTAGTACAAGACTACAAGTTATGTGCAAACACTGCATTAACTTACCACTTTGGCTTTTTAATGTCTTGTAGTTGAAATCAAAGTCGTCCTGAAGATTCTCCACAACTTTCATTTTCTGTTCAAGATCCTATGAGAAAGAAGAGGATTTGGATTGGCAGGAAGGGCCACATGATTTACTTGATAAAATGTCAATAATCAGTACCTGGACTTTCTTCCGCACGTCCTGCAGGTGCTGCTCCAACATCTGCTGCTTTTCTGTCACGACAGTTGCAGTGGGATGCGATGCGGGACCTCCTTGCTGAAAAAGATAATACATTTGGATTGTGAAACAAGGTCAAGATATAAATAATATAGTCCTTTCATAAACTGAATAGATAGGATAAGCATAATTGATTTTGTATTATCCAAAAAAATGGACTTCCCAGATATTGCACCTATATAGAAACTCTGCTATAGACTGAATGGTAAACATTTTTGTGGAAAACACAAAGTTTTGTAATGAGTCACTAAAAGGAACTTACCAGTGTGTGCTAGAGCTTTGTTATAGGGACATTGTGTGCCATCATATGGGTATAGGAGTAGAAATACTGCAAGCTTCTGGTCTATAACCTCAGGTGCACAGCAAAGAAGTATGCAGGAAGCTACACAGAGACACACTGAGTCCTTACAGCTCTGTACTACAAAGCCATAGTCAGCAGGGTGGGACAGCGTATGACGTCTCATATAGCATCAGATTATAGAAATATACAGCAAAGCTTCTAGACAAGATTTGTTCCATAATACACTGTCCAATGGAACAGGTCATGATTTTTTTCTATACGAATCAAACAGAAAATAACCCCTATATGAAACTATATAAATGACATTTTCCTATTTAGGTGGATTTTACTTTACATAAATAGACATTAAGAGTCATTCATGAGGACTAGTTTATACAGACAGATGTACTTATGAGTTTTATGTGTAGGTGGTAATGTCGATGGCGAACACAGTACATCAGATTCATCTTTATACTAGACAATTGTAGCAGCGTCTCTATGGCAGCATCGCTATTATACAAAAGTTATAAGGTTTAGTCAGAAAAAAAAAAAAAAGAGTCACCACTTACGCGTTCCTAGTGTGCTACTACCATTTTACCTTCACAACACAGAATTTAATGAAAAGCGACAGATCAGACACTGGCCAAACAGACATTGTTGCCCTCAATACAAACCTGAGCAGCAGCGGCAGCAGTCTGTAAAAGCCTCCCCTCTTCCCACAGGCATCTGGCCACAATACGTGCAATTTCCATTGGCTTTTCCAGGTACCTGCTCTGCAAAGACAAATTTTACAAGAATTAAAGTTAAAGTTTTGAAAAAGCTTTTCCACCATAGAAAGTGATGGCATATTGCTAGGATACACAATTACTTCCTGGGTGGTGGTCCGGCAGCTGTGACCCTCATGAGTCCTCGGGATAAAGGGACCGTAGCCTTCGTTAAGCACCTCAGGAGTTTTTCCCTGCATGGCAATGCTCCTGGCCACAAACCCATTCACTTCAATGGAGCAGGGTTGTAGTCCTTGCAGAGCGGGTGGCCGGAAGCACCGCTGTGCAGGAGAAATGCAGAAAGGAAATCAGTCCCTTGGCTCTTCAGATCGATGAGCTGTCAGAGAATGATGGGAGTTGTAGGTTTGCAACAGGTTGGACATTACAGGTCTATAGTATATTTAGCTTCATATTGCATCTGTGCTTAGCAGAGAACAAGACCTTAGATGCTAATAATACAGAGCAACTGCTATAAAGACATCGGTAACAGCTGTGATTATAATTTCTGCATCTGCAGCCAAAGGATTATGGGTTATTAATTTGTACATTCTTATACACGGGGATAACAAAACAGCTATTAAGCCGAACAAAGGGAGTGGCAGCTAAGGAAAATACACGGCATTGCTTGTCTGTAGCTGGAAGCAATTGCAGAAGCACACATGTATGTGATCAGCACAACACTGCAGTCTCCTGCGTTACTTCCACATCTTCAAACATGGCAGTATTGCTGTGGGCTGTGCAAGACCTCTGTCCAGAGACTAACAGACAGAAATTTATGGCTCTGCAGGAGCTGCTGGCTCAGGTTCAGCAATGAGGCGCAGAAGTAATACTGCGGCAAGGAAACGAGCGAGGAGGGGGAGGGAGGCTGGAGAGAGAATAACAGGTAAATTAAATGTAAAATACAATTACAACTCAGTGACAGCTAATGTGGATAAAATGGGGATAAAACGGTGAAAGGAAGACAAAATCAAAACCGCTATGAAAACGTCTGAAAAGATCTTAAATCAATTCTTTATACGGTGAGGGAGACCACAGAGACCTGTGGCACCAACAGGTACTAACTAGACCGAAACTTAAGTGAAACTCCATTTTTAAAAAGTTTCAGGAGATTACAGGTTCATGATCCATTAAAATGATGTTTATACCGCTTCACTGGATGCACAAAATGTGCCAAAAAGCAGCGCTTCACTTTGTAGAATATCAAGGTGGACCTAGATTTATATATTATGGCTATGCACATATAGCAATGCTCAATATCCTTTTTTTCCCTTCAAATCAGAACCACTCTAATTAGTGGGAACGATATGATTAAAGAAAAATGTCGACAGCATGTCCCAGTTGATGCGATCAAACCACATCAGAACATAGGCCGCTTTTACAGAAGCCTGTATTCGGCCTATAGTTTGTATAGGCCTATATATTGTAAAAATAGCCTGCATCTGCTGAAAGGCTGCAGGGAACTAAGTTTCAGTTTTATGATCACACCATTTCTTCTCCAAGACCGGGGATTTCTGTTTAGACTATTCCCGAATGTATAAGATTTATCTTTGGTTCACAAAATAAGGAACTCGCACTTCAAGGCAGCATTTCATCAACTACACCCAACAGGATTTCCATGGTTCAGGTAACGTTATTGTCAGGGATTGCACAGATGTTCTCTATAGAAGATATTCCCAACTCATAACTGGTTGGGGGTACTTCAGGACTGGAGTGGAGAAACCCTGCTGTAAAGGAGAGCTTTAAACATTAGTGTTGATCTACCAGAAATGTGTATATTAACTCTAAGTCCCCTACCAGCTCTCCCTTCAAACTACGCTTCCCAACCCCATAAAAAAATATAAAAAAATTAAAACGAAAGAAATACTGAATGTATGTGCGTACACACCTCGAGCCCTCTATTTCAGTGCAGGAGAAAACACTAGTGTTACAGAAGATTGCGCAGATCCAGAGTTTTCACCCCAGCGGCCACATCACTTGTTACTAAGCAGCCACTCAAACAATAAGGGAAGATGGATCAAAACTGGTACAAAAGGAAAAAGGGGAGTAGTAGCCCATGGCCCTCCCTTCAGAGACTCTAGGAAAATGAAAGAAGTGGCTTCTTCACTATAACACCTCTGGAATCGGCAGCTGTGGAAATGCCAAAGATGTCTAAGTTTTGAATACACCTTTAAGGAATAATTACAATGGGAATCTCCAGACTTTACCTATAGATAAAGTCCTGCACACCAGATTAACACAATGCCCAGATGCCCTATTAGGACATATGAATGTGATCGAGGTGGGTCCAATAGAATTCTGCTCTATTAGCCAGAGTGGAGAACAACTAACAAGTAGTGGTCCTCATAATGGCGGCTCTGAATGACCGCAATGTCTGGCTGGTCACATCTTCCGGCAAAATCAACAGTTTGCAAAAGGTCCTGTGAGCCAGCCACGCGGCAATCAGATTAGCACTGTGGTTGCTCCTATATGGAGGTGTTGGTCTATAAAGAGCTGGCCAACTTAATTTTATGGAGAAGGAAAACTTTAGAGTTTGAGTGTATATTGCCTACTGTGTAGTCACGGATATATGACAAGTGCTCAATTTTGTGAAAATATGTGACCTAATAGGGTTACCAGGGTTCACTTGCGAGTTAAACTGAGAAAACAATCAACTGTTAGTACCTGTAAAAACTGCTTTATTCTCCTTAGGTTGTGCTGGTAGAGGACATTAGATTCCTGTAGGAAGCGACTGTATTGCTGATCTATCTCTCCCAGAAGATTGTGGAAGACCAGGGTTGCATGAGATTCCTTGCTGGCAGCAAAACCCCTGCAGAATAAAAAGCGTTACACTCCCATGTTTAATAAATGTTCATAACTAGAAGACCGGTTCCTTTCCAAAGTTGAGTAGAGCTGTGTTTCAACACAGAACCTGCGTCTTCATCAGGCCAAAAAAAAAGGCCCATTTTTGGCCTGATGAAGACGCAGGTTCTGTGTTGAAAAGCATTGCCCTTCTTTGCAAAATAAATCTACTCATTATCACCCTGCTTACCTTTCCTTTTGAGTAGCGCTTTCCTCTTATATCCATTTTTAATATATATTTTTTTCAAAAATATATGCTTTTTAAAATTGCTATTTCTCACGGCATCACATATTTGATTCCGGCATCTGGATATTGAAAGCTGCAACCATTTTTACTACTACCCACTTCATTAAGTTGTACCTGCCAGTACAAACTACCTTAGGTGAGTGCAATTACTTACCATTATTATAATTACCCTATCTTTCATGTTTATCTCCCACTATGTGGAACGGTGTACATTTTTTTTCTTTCCAGACACTACTGCAGAACAGTCCCTCTGTTATAACATAGACATGTACATTTTTCCCCAAGTGCTGATGTACTGTAGTGGAGGAATTGTTTCTGTACATAGAACTCATTGAAAAAGAGGAGTCTGTGCATAAGAGTATGTAACCGCAAATGACCCATGATCAGGGCTCAGAGAAAAAGTTGATGGGGACTATGAAAGTACAATGCTCATTTAAGGCTCTGTTCACACTGCTTTCATCATATATGCCTTTTTTTCAATACAAGGACATCCCATGGAAAAAAGAATGGTCATTGAGTCAATGGAAGACGTATGCAACTGTATGGTAGAATGTACAGTTGGAAATGTCCGGGCCATATGTTTGACACAGCGATAGATAGAAAAAGAGAAAAAGTGGCGTTTTTCCAAATGTTTAAGATAATTTCCCAACTTTCACTTGACAAAGTTTGGTTGGTTGCCATTGGGAAGTATTTGCATCACCTTCATAACATCGATCATTTATTTCAATGGCGGGCTATCTCAAGCATTGTGCTGGACATTTCCAATGGTAAGATAACTCTACAGTGCGACATCTTTTGGGGTATTGGTCGGACTGATCTCACAGACCCCTGCAGATGTTACCTGATGACATACAACATCTGGATTTCCCCTTTGGATTACGGCAGCTACTTAACGGTCTGCAATTTTTTTCCACTTTACGATCCCTGGAGCAAATTATAATTTCAGAGCTTCTGTAAATCAAGAAGACAACTGTTTTTTTTGTTGTGTTCCTCTTATGAAACATGAGCATTCACTCTTTCACAGAGGAGCTTGGCACAGACATCTCCACTACAATACTAAAAACCAGGTCACATTCCTGTCCAACTAAGTCGGATGAAGCAGGCAACAAAACACAAAAAGCAAAAACGTATTGCATTTTTTGCGTGTGATTTATTTACCGGGAAAAACAATTGGACAAAGCGAGAGAACCGTCAACACTGGTTAATATACACTGTGCATGTTTACGGTTGTCCAGCCATTATGCCCAGAAATAGTCATGTGGCGATGAGAAACATATAGGAACTCTATGTGATTGCAAACTGGCTAAAGTAATAAGTTTTATTTTCCTGGAGTTGTCCTTGAATCCAGCTAGCAGCAAGTGTGAGTGACTGGTATAGGAAGTCTGTCATATGGAAACACTTGCAGACACTCTGTAGCTCCTGCTTCTAAATCTTGCCATCTTACCAATCTTGGCTCTCAATCCATGGTGCAAGGAACTGGCGCAACTCCATAGGAAAGCTGTCACTGTACAGCTGGTGTAGCTGTTCCAGATATCTGGTGTCCAGCTGTTGCAGCTGGTTCCATTGCGTCATCTTGTAGCACGGAGCTCTGGAAAGGCAAAACAGGGAAAACTGGATTTAGTCCACTAGAACCTAGAGTACAAAATCTGTCAGTTCACAGAAAGACAACGCTATTATCAAATGTAAAAGAAACGTTACATACAGTAGAGTGGTGTAAATATCCTATTCAAGGTCTCGGTTCATGATATATTAGAGAATTTATATTTATAGTCAGCTTGACAATGACAACATGCAATTCCCTGCAGCCCGACCAGTATTTGTGGACTGTCCTCATACCTAAAGGAAAAGACTACAGTAAAAAGTATAGAATGTCATAAGTAATCCCCTAGCAAAGCTCACCGCAGCAGAAACCGATTAAAAGGGTTGTCTCAAGAAAGACTATGGTGGCATATCACTATAGTATGCCATCACAGTCTCATTGGCAGCGGTCTAACTGCCAATGAGACCCTTCGCTAAGGCCTCATACACACGGCCGTGCCCATAATCACAGTCCGTAATTACAGGCACGGCCGCAGACAGCCACCCGCATTTTCCGCCCGTGCTCCCAGAAAAAGCATGTGTCGAACAGTCTGTAAAAAGAAAAAGATGTCCTATCTTTTGTGGGGGCTTTCTATGGCCTGAAAACCTTCCCGCAAATATACGGGAAGGTGTCTGTGGTCAAAAGAAATTAACTGGTCCGTAATCGCTGGACGAACCCTATGGTCATCTGCATGGGGCCTAAAGCAAAGTGGCAGTGGAGCCAAGAAAGTGCCATGTTCCTTTATTTCTGTTCAGCTCAGCTTATTTCCAGCAGTCAAAGTGCTGCCACTTTGCCGGCAAATACTAGCGATATGCCACCAATGTCACAAAGTTTTTGATAAGAAAACCTGTTTAAAGGGAATCTTTCATAGATTTAGCTCCACTAATATGGTCCAGACAGTGCCAAGCAGGAGACTACAGCTTACCACATATGTGCCCCCAGTTCTGAGCATCTCAGTAGTGCCAAGAGGTTGCCTGACACTTTCTTGCAGCCCAATTACCTAAGAAACCGGATGAGAGTGCTCTTGGTGTCCTGATCGATAGTGCAGTTTAGTTAGGTTTGAAAAAACTGTGTTTACACAACCTATTCCGACGTGGTTTCAAAACACGGTGTAAAATTACGCCCCGTAAAAAAGAAGCACGTCACCTCTTGAGGCGTTTTTGACCATTTCCTATGGACAATGCCAAAAAAAAGTTATGAAGAAACCTCAAAAATGTTTGGCAAATCTGCCTCAAAAAACACCTCTTGAAATCAGCCTCGTATGTTACGGCTTCATACAGAAAGCGTGTGAACCTCCCCTTACACCCCTGGTAGAGCCATCTTATAACTCTGCCAGCTCACGCTTCCAACTAGACTGCTTTATGCTTTAGTACCATCACTACATATACTACATAGTAATACAATAAGAGAACAACGTAGCACTCAAACAGCTTGAATATATGCAGTGTAGTTTATCTTTTCATGTAGATAAGTTTCATCTCTCACAGGGGGAACTGGAAAAAGTCCCCGTGAGAGATGAACTGGCAACCAAATAACTTATTTGCCATGGTGCTGCTCTCTTCCATCTATAATAAATATGTATATATACACATACATACACATATATATATATATATATACACACACACATACACACTGTACTTGTAAATCTGACTGTCCTTCCCCTAGGTCATTGTGTAAGGATCCATTCACATTTGCGTTGCGGCTTCAGTTTTTAACAGTAGAAACCACGCTCTATAAACCTCAATGACTCAAAAGTATCCGTCGGATTTCTCCGAGGTGTCTCATCTTGACGGGAAAAATAAAGCCGACTGAAATCGCTTTTCTTCCTGTCAAATTTGACGGAATCTGCAACGGAGTCTCTGACGCAGAATAAACGTAGCTTCGCTTCTGCCTGCGTGTACACACCCTTACAAGATGCTTTCATTTTCCTTTACTAGAGATTCACAATTACAAATATAACCACATTGACGGGAGACCACACATCTGTTCTGCTGTTATGGAGATCCTTCGCTATATTGTGTATTAACTAATTTGACATGGTTATATCAGTATAGGGTAACGTTCCCATTTCTACATTCCTGTTGGACAAAACGCAGCAGGTTTTCGCTCCGTTTTTTGCCCCTGCCATTGAATGCAAGGATCGCGGGCAAAAAAACGCTTGGAAACTGGCGCCGCAATTTTTTTCTGCCTCCCAGTGATTTCAATGGGAGGTCACAGAGGCGTAACAGACGCAAGTCATGCCGCTTTGTTTTTCCTGTCTGACAAAGCCAACTGCACTCTATAAATAGTCATTTACACAAAAATAAAAATACTGCCAATTTCCAATTCCACACCATTTACAAGATCACAGTTTGCTATCGATGAATGAAAAGGTTCTTTTTAACACAAAGCTAAGGGTGAACACGTAGTGTTTTCAGGTGTATTTCGGGGCATTTACGCCTCGAAAAAAAAGCCTGAATAAACGGAAGCAGAACGCCTATAAACATCTGCCTATTGATTTCAATGGGGAATACAGCGTTCTGTTCCGACGGGGCTTTTTTACGCCTCATTTTCAAAAAACAGCGCGTAAAAAGACGCCCGTGAAAAAGAAGAAGTGCATGTCACTTCTTGAGCCGATTTTGGAGAAGTTTTTCATTGACTAAAGAAAATCAGCTCCAAAAACAGCCGTAAAAAACGCAAGTGGCTTAAAAAAAATGGCAGAAAATCAGGAGCAGTTTTCCCTTGAAAACATCTCCGTATTTTCAGATTTATTTTTAGTAAGTGTGTGAACATACTCTCATACTTCTCACAACTGAAGGGTTGCTACAATTTTATCCAGTTTGTGAGGTAATACATCAGCAGATCATATCGCTCTCCTCTCCAGATATAAACTGGCACAATTAAGCTAGGTTCACACGTGCGTTGCGCATCTTGGACGTGAAAACCGGGCGTTTGACGTCCAAGGTACATCCGAGATCTGCGTTGCGGGATGCGATATCACGCATTCCCCACAGACTACAGTCTATGGAGGGATGCGTGAAAAAATAGGATATGTCCTATTTTCTCACGAACCCTTCACATGGTCCATCGAAACAACGGCCGTGTGAAGGCCTTACCAATTATACATGCAAAGTCTAGGCCTCTAGCACATACAGTTTATAATCCTCATGGACATGCCATACGAAATGGGAACTATGCCATATATATTGTACAGTGGACGACTCTTCAATATGGTTTCAGAACGTGATGCAACCATTTTTCAGTTAACAGTCACCAAACCAATTCAATAGGAGATAGTGATTATCATTGGTTTGTATTCATGCAGCCAATAATACTGCATCGCTTCCAATGGGGGCACGTGGAGGTCCATACTACGAAGCGTACAACCGGACAGTGTCTGTGCAGGTGTGCACGTCGTCTGCATGGGCTGTTAATTTAGGTCACGGAGTCAGCAGGCATGTATACAAGTAAGCATTTCCCTGCGCTCTTCTTCCTCCATGCCGGTCAATCTTGAGTATGCTAGTTTAGAAGTGGAATTTGTAGCTACTGGGCCACAAAGCAAAATATAACCACGTGCTATATAGTATACTGGTATCTTCTTATTGGCTAAGGGGTATTTTGGACCCCTCAGGCACCAGTACCTGGGCAGTTACATCTAAGGCCTTGTTCACACTGAGATTTTTGCCGGCGGAAAAATCTGCCTCAAAATTCCTTCAGGAATTTTTAGGCAGATCTTGACATGCCTGCACGCTGTTTGCCGCATTCTTCGCTGCGTTTTTCAGCCGCGGCCAAAAAACGCTGCCAAAACAGCTTTCTTTGCCTTCTATTGATGTCAATTGGAAGTCAGACGGAAACCCTCGAAGATAGGGCATGTTGCTTCTTTTTCTCACAAGTAGTTTTCTCCAATTCCCATTGAAGCAATGGGAGGCAATTTTGGGCACTTTTGGCGCAGTTTCCAACGCGGTTTCCACGTCAAAATACTCTGTGTGAACGTACCCCAATACGGCACCCTCTATAGCTATGCCCTGCATACCCATGTGTATTACACGGACAAAGGAATCTCTACAAACTCTTCCGCATTTTAATAGTGCACACCGTGCTACATCTCCAAGGAGTCGTGAATAAATAGCTGGAAAAAAAGCTTTTCATTTGTTCTGCCAAGTAAAAGTTAAGCACAAAAATCCCACCTATGGTAAGAGAAGTAAGGCTCTGATTTATTCTATGGATTTAGTAATAAGAAGCACAATCCTAAGATACAACAAAAAGTCCTGGAGGCTACAACTTACCAGCAAGCTGTAAACAGGGCAACGTGTTCTGCCCAGCGTCCCGGACTCCTACCAGCTGTGAACTTGATCTCCAGCTTTCTGTTCTTATACTCCGGACACGGCCTGGCCTTTACATAAAGCTGAATAATAAGGACAGAGGACAATAGTTTCTCCTGTGAGCCGTGCAGAGCTCTGTGTGTATATACAGAACAGAAAGCAGGGAGACGCATGTTCCTAGTTCCAGATTTAACCAAGTTCAAAGACTTCCAGTAAGAGGGAAGGAGGAGTCTACCGGTAATCCATGTACACATACAGGATGACAATGCTGCTCAGTTGGAAAATACACATTACTGCCACCGACGTCCAATACCTAGACAGATACCTCAATACTTACAGACACTTCAAGACTGCACTTGGTAGGACAGCTAGAGTAAAGTATATAGAACAAACTGCACAAGGAAAGCAAGTAACCAACCAACTAAAGCACCGACCCTCATAAACAAATCTTCTAAAGAGCTGTGAAAGCTCCCATAACTAGAGATATTGAGATAGAGTAGTGAACCTCTCCCCTCGCCTGAAATAATAATGGGGAGCTATAAACCGCACAATAATATGGAAGATAGACAAAGTGAAATGCCACATCGAACATAAATATTATTGTTAAATACACTCGATATTCTGTGCTGGTTAACCCCTTAAGTACAAAGCCTATTTTGACATAAGGACCTGCAGAATTAGGCTGTCATCTGCAGCACACCGTAGCTCCCTCGGGAGAGGAGAGAGAAGGCGGAAGGGGATTCGTGCCGGCGCTCCTTCATGACATCCCAGTGCACAGCTTAGACTAGCGCTCTGCTGCGGGGACTCCTGTTCTGAGGAAGCCCGACATCACTGTCCATATATGGACAGTGGTGTCAGGAGCAGAGCTGGAGTCCCAGTCACAGCCCTAGAAGCAGCTCTGCTCAGGAATCTCCGGGTGGGGAAGGCCATGACATCACGGTCTATATATGGACAGTGATGTCAGGAGCAGAGCTTGAGTCCCAGGAAGAGCGCTACTAGCGTAACTCCTGGAGTTCCAGGGCAGAGCCTATACTAGTGCTCTGAGACTCAAGCTCAGGGGCTGCCCTTGGGATCACAGTTCGGTCCAGGAGCAACGCTTTAGCTGGAGATTCCACTCCTAGAGGGAACCCCAATGGAGCCATCTGCAGCGAGGGGTGCCTTAGTATGGTTATTCTTAAAATTATACACCCTGATCAGTCAGGATTTATGCCAGGCAAGAGAACATGTAATATTAGAATAGTATAGATTGTTACACAAATGGGGATGGCTGGAAAGAAGCAATGGGTCTTGGCTTCGCTTGATGCCATCAAGGCTTTTGATTCGGTGGAGTGGCCATATTTAATTGACTTCTTTAAAAAGAGGATCGGAATTGGTCCTAAATTTACGTGATGTGTCTATAATATACAGGAAACATAGGACGAATATTATCATTAATGGTAGATGTTCTCCATCTTTTTCTCTCCGTAAAGGTACACATCAAAAGTGCCCAGTCACCACTTTTATTAGCTCTGGCAGTGGAGCCTTTGGCACTTCATATCCAACAAGACACTATTTAAAGAGACTCTGTCACCACATTATAAGTGCCCTGTCTCCTACATAAGGAGATGGGCGCTGTAATGTAGGTGACCGTAATGCTATTTAAAAAAAACTATCTTTTTTCACAACGTTAGGAGCGATTTTGGTTTATGCTAATGAGCTTGCTTAATGCCCAAGGGGGCGTACTTTTACTTTCGACCAAGTGGGCGTTGTACAGAGGAGTGCATGACGCTGACCAATCGGCATCATGCACTCCTCTCCATTCATTTACACTGCACTAGCGATATAGTTATATCACTATGTGCAGCTATATACACAAACCCTAACATTACTACAGTGTCCTGATAATGAATACACATGACCATCCAGCCTGGACGTCATGTGTACTCAGAATCCTGACACTTCTGAATCTTTTTTTGTGAGATTCCGGCAAGTGAAACCAAATCTCGTTTAGCTCCGTGATCTCGTGAGATTTCGTATCCGTTGCTGGAATCTCACAGAAAAGAGTCAGAAGTGTCAGGATTCTGAGTACACATGACGTCCAGGCTGGATTTCATGTGTATTCTTTATCAGGACACTGTAGTAATGTTAGGGCTTGTGTATGAGGCTGCACATAGTGATATAACTATATCGCTAGTGCAGTGTAAATGAATGGAGAGGAGTGCATGATGCTGATTGGTCAGCGTCATGCACTCCTCTGTACAACGCCCACTTGGTCGAAAGTAAAAGTACGCCCACTTGGGCATTAAGAAAGCTCATTAGCATAAACCAAAATCGCTCCTAACGTTGTGAAAAAAGATCGTTTTTTTAAATAAAAAGCATTACTGTCACCTACATTACAGCGCCCATCTCCTTATATAGGAGATAGGGCACTTATAATGTGGTGACAAAGTCTCTTTAAAAGGCTTTGTCATGAGAGATAGGGAGGATAGAGTCAGTTTATATGCTGATGATTTAAAGGGGGTTGTCCACGACCGGACAACTGTTATTGCACAGCATGCAGAGTACGGAGCAGGAAGCAGATGGCTCTGTACATTGCATAGTGGCCGTGCTGCAGAACTGCTGCTATTCTCTTGAATAGGAGCATAGCTGAAGTACTGAAGCTCGACCGCTATTCCGTGACAGGAGCCTTCTGCATCCAGCATGGACGTCCAGTGCTCGAAGGCCACAGGAGCAGCTGATCGGTACTGGGTCCGGGTATCGGGTATGCCCTGCTCGGGAACTCCAGCGATAGGAGACCCCTGAAAGTCAGAACAAAATGTCAGGAGCAGTGCTGGAGTCCCGAGCAAAGCGCTTGCTGATGCTCTGCCCGGGGACTCCAGCAATAGGCAAAGCCCCTTGTGGTCATGCCATTGATAACACGCCAACACAAACAGCACAGGAAGCAATGTCTCAGTCACGTGGGGCCGTGTCAGCGCGTCAATGTTAGAAAAGCTACAGGACTTCCGGGAACAATTCTCCGGGTTTGAACTGCACCATTTGGTACCGAATTTTAAATTAAAAGTACATTAGTAAGTGACTTCTATTTACATAAAAATATTAATGCAATGCAATTTTTGGTCCCTGGATAACCCCTTTAAAATAAAAACACAAAAAGAGTAAATTATGTTGCCAAACCAGAGAAAGGGCTATGCATCTTATAATCACTTCTTTCCAAACTTCACACTTATGTGCGCCTTAACAAAAACTGGGGGGCATCTTCCTGGAGGCAGCCAGCCCCGCAGCTGAGAAACACTGCGGTAGACTTTACGAGCCAGTTAGACCACTCCAGGAGACTAACTTTTTTTGGAGCCAATAAAACCAGAACTCACATAAGTATCATTATAAAAAGAGTGTGACCGGAACATATTTTTTAGAGCATTGGCTGCATGACTCAGGGATTTGTTAAATTCTGCTTACATACAAGAATAGGAGCATTGAAAAATATATGTCGTCATATAAACATAAAAACCACAACAGAAATTAAAGACCGTGATGATTAAACCCTATGGGGGAGATTTACTAAGCAAAATTCTCAAGAATTCTGGTATAAAAAAAACAAAAAACAAAACCACAAAAACTGGCATTCATGCCATTCGCCAAGTTTATTATGAGTTTCACAAATTTTGTACCTTCATCGACGGTTCTGAAAAGGGTTTAGAAAAAGGGGCGTAGCTAAACATTAATAGCATGCTACATTTTTCTGGTACAAAATATTGGTCTAAAGTACCAAGCAGTGGTGTAAAAGAGAGAAGTGCCTAGATGCACCAAATGTCTCAGACTGCGTGCGCCACTGATAAATTTTGCACAGTTTAGTTTTATACTCTCGATCTTAAAGACATATTAAAGGGGTTTTCCCAGAATTGACAATCACCACCTATCCCCACTGCTGGGACCCCACCGATCATGATAATGTGGGTTCCAAACCCACCGATTAAGCCGCAGTGAGGAGGAGCTTGACCGAAATGGCGGTCGATCATGCATCCGCCACTCCATTCAAGGTTTATGGGACTGATTTAAACAGTACTAGGCCATTTCCTGCAATTCCATAGATTATGGGGGTCATTTATCAACAACCCTACGCTAGTTTACTGCAGTGCAAATTGCAACTTTTAGCCTTTTTATGCCAACCTCGCCACTTTTGTGGAAAGGGGTGGGGCCTTGGCAAAAGGGTGTGTGGCCACTGAGACCCAAAAAGTTATAAATTTACTCCAGAAAGCTGGCCTAACTTATATAATCTATGTGGTGTAGAAAGTTAGAGTTCCATACTGGGCCCCTACCATGCCCCCTTCCCGATCTGACAACCCCCTGCCTCCACCATTGGAAAAAGTAAAAAAACAAAAACATGAAATAAAAAAACAAAAAACATATATACGGCTTCTCTTCTCCCTTCCGGCTCCCTTATCACTGCAGCGCCGCTAGTACAATGACCCCATGTCGGGCAGCATCAAGACTTTGTATGTGACGCTGAGCGGATGACGTTGAAGTGCTATGTCGCATATAAGGCTCTGATGCTGCTCAGCGTCAGGACCTTGCACAAGCAGCGCTAGAAGGATGGGAGACCCAGAGGGGAAGAAAAGGAGCAGTGAGGTATGCGTTTTTTATGAGCGAAGGGGGTGAGGAATGAATGGCGCACGGCCACGGTCGTTACACAACAGCCCGGCCAAAAGATGCGACACATAAATGAAAAGGCTTTCGCCTCTTCATAAACGTGTCGGAGTACACTCCAATTTTCTATTAAAACTGGAATATGAAACGCCAGTCTTAATAAACTCCCCCCATTGAATGGAGCAGCTGCACACCGCTCGACCGCTGCGCCATTCTAAGTCCTCCTCACTGTGGTCGAGCAATGAAGAGGAACACGGGTTTGGGACTCCTATTCGCGTGATCGGTGGGGGTCCCAGCGGTGGGGCCCCTAGCGATCAGACAATTGTCACCTATCCAGTTACTTCTATTTAGTCCCCTGCTAAAAACAGCTGACAGTGTTCCTTGTATGGAGATAAGCAATCACTACAATGCAGAGCAAACACTGTGCTCCAATACCTTGCAGGGCCGACTGTATCCAAACATTTCCCTGGAACAACATGTGCTCTGTCCTATTTACCAGCCATGCCCTAGCAAGTCAGCTGTTTGCATGGTGCAGGAAGACATCCTGACATTTATCATTTACAGCATCCAACAGATTACTTAAATCAAGGTGCACAAATCTAGAAAAAAATAAAAAGGCATGCATGTCGTACTAGCAAAAAGGAACCTGTGTCATAAGAACCAATATTCCCACAACCAGGGCTCACTAAATCATAAGGAATGACGAAGTTTGAGACACATACACAGCTGCCACCCAGGAGCCCTAAAAGGCACATTGATGCAGCTCTCTGACACTTACACAGGGAGAGCAGTAGCAGACATCTCAGTAGTTATACCAATTTCAGCATAAACCAGAAAGATCAGCGCTTTAGGACCTGCCTAGTTAGGGAACGGTTTAAAAAGTTAAAATTCTGAGGGGGGGAAAAAAAAAAAAAAAAAAAAAAAAAAAAAAGGAGGAGCCTGTACTGCGATACAACCGATAAAGCGGGCCCGTCCATGACCCCCCCCCCCCCCCAGGTTGCCTTATCAGGCCCTGGCGCATAGAAGGTCCTTACACGGACTTATGTGCCATGACACACACCTTGTGAAGAAGCCAGAGGCGGATGGGCCCTATAGAAGAGTCAGGGGTGGTGAATAAATAATTAATCTATATCAGATTATAATTCTATGTCTGATTTAGGGGGTTCCATGCTAGGAGGGGGCATTTAAAAGTATGTCATTGGGCTCCGCAACCTCTAGTTACCCCCTGCCAGTACCTTTTAACATGTTAGGTTGAAAAGTGCGCTGTATGTAAATTATGAAAACAAAGTGCTCAGCACCACTCCAACTCAATCCCTGAGCTCCTGCAGGCCATGGCAATATCACACGGGCAAGGAGTTCCAAGGCATCAGGTTCACTAAATACTTTGCTTTAAGTGTATTGTTGCATGCGTAAAAGCGACAAATATGAGATGTATTAGATTGAGAAAGGCTATTTTGCAGAAACGTCGCTGTTATTTGATGAGCGTGGGCAACCCTGGACGTGAAAAACTGCAGTTTTTCACGTCCGAGGCGCACCCATGCAGGAACACGTTAATACAGACCCCCCATAGAATAGGGTCTATGGAGGGATGCGCGAAACGCAAGAAAATAGGACAAGTCCTATTTTTTTCACGGACCCTTCACACACTCAATAGAAACAGCGGTCGTGTTAGCAGCCCTATTGAAATACATGTGTCCGTGACGACCAGGATTTTAAATGCCCGTCACACGGACGACAAATACGCTTGTCTGAATAAGCCCTTAGTCTTAGAGACCTGGTGCCTTGGAACTCATTGTTCATCTGTATGCAAATAACACCATTGCGGATTGGCAAAGAGGCACCACATGACTGCATCCATGATTGCTTGAGAAACAAGGTGTTGCGGGTGGGATCACATGGTACCTCTTGGCCAATACACCTTAAAGGCTACGTAAACCTTTGAAGTCATTTTTTTTGTTTTTTATAAAACTATGTATAACGTGATTTTATGAAACGTTTTACCTAGCCTTTAATTTACATCGTGAGCTTCCATGTACTGCTTTTCAGCAGCTGTGATAGCACCTGCTGAGATGTTCAGATCCTGGTGACATTTTCCCTTTAGGCTATGTTCACACTGAGTATTTTGGGGGAGGAATATCTGCCTCAAAATTCCGTTTGGAACTTTGAGGCAGATTTTCCTCTCTCTGCACGCCGATTTTCGCGCCGTTTTTCGCCCGCGGCCATTGAGCGCCGCGGGCATAAAACAGCGCGAAATACGCTTTCTCTGCCTCCCATTGAAGTCAATGGGAGGTCAGAGGCGGAAGCGCCCAAAGATAGGGCATGTCGCTTCTTTTTCCCGCGAGGCAGTTTTACTGCTCGCGGGAAAAAGACGCCGACGCCTCCCATTGAACTCAATGGGAGGCGCTCGGGCCGTTTTTGCCGAGTTTTCAGTCTGTAGGGGCCTCCTGGAAGAGCTCTGGAAGGATTGTATCCATCTCTGCAATTGTACCCCCATTAAAGTAGAACTCTTTTTATGTCACTATGGATTAAAATAACATAAGACTAATACATTAAAAAGGCACAGACCCTCCAGATCTGTATAAAATCTGCATGACTGGAAACGACTAATAGTAGCCATATGAGTGATGACTGGGACGACAGCTAATCTGGAAAATGGATGGCTAGAAATAATGGACTATATACGTCCCTAATAGAAGCAGGAGAAATATGATCTGTGAGCTTTCTTTAACCGTTTGCCCTTGGTTTTTCAATAGATACCGTGAAGGCATCTCTGACACACAAGGCCTGCCCACGTCTTAGTCATTGTAAGAGGAGTTATGTATCTTGACTCTTCCTACAGAGAGCATAGCATGCCATACTAGCAGCCCAACAATGATACCTACTGTGCCTTTCAGGTACTGCTGCAGTTTAAATTGTCATAGTAGGATGCTAAATTTGCCATGGCAAATACAGGATTCTCAAAACAATATTTAAAAAAGTTAGGAAAGATTTACTAAGCCTGGCGTTTCAGCTGTCCTTTTTTTTTTTAATCAGTTCAAGTTTATTCAACAAATTTCACATCAGTACAGGTCATTATACATTCTCATACATTGTGAAAGCATATTTCCACAGACCCAATTATTTATTTCCAACAAAACATTCCCTTCCCCCCCAACTCCCCCCTGTATCCCCCAGCCGGTCCTCCCGTTACAAGCTTCTTTATCCTATATCCTTCTACTTCCCATTTCCACTCCCCATCTCACTTCAACTCCCCGCATGTACACAACCGTCAGTAGCTCTATTCCTGAATGTGTGACCTTGCCCTCCCTGCTCCCGTGCCCCCCACGCCCTTAGTATTCCCTTGAACCCTAGGATCAGTTAGAGTGAAACCAGCGCGCGTAGCGTCATTAGTTCCGAGGAAGCATACCCAGAATGATCAATCCACCTAGCCCATTGTTTTTCAAACTTAGTCTTGGACCCCCTCTTGGAGTATATCCTATATTCCATCAGAACCTGAGAGTTAAGTGCCCCTATAATTTCTTGCTTTGAGGGTGGTTCCGCATCCAGCCAGTGTTTTGCTATTCCCTTCCTAACTTGGTATAATATTTTTGCAATTGCCAAACCTGACATCCTATCCCCCTCCAAATCACCAACATACCCCAGCAGCATTACCACAGGATCCAATTGAATCTGTACCTCAAACACTCGACCCAGTAACTCTGACATTTCTGTCCATAATGTCTGCCTTTTCTTCCGGACACCTAGGGCACCTGGCGTCTGCCCGTAATCCCATTTGTTTCAGAACCCAGGGGGTCCTATACACCCTATGTATCAGAAACAACTGAGATCTCCGTTGTGCTACATTGATGGACAAAGTACATGATGCCGCCAAGACCGCCTCCCAGTGGTCTGTAGGAATAGGACCCACATCTCTTTCCCATGTAGCTTTGACTGGTGCCATAGGATCTCCCAGATGTTCCGACAGCAACCTGCGATAAACCAATGAAATTAATCCCTTTGACGTTACTGCTTTTGCAATATGTTCCAACACTCCGGTGGCATGTATCGCCATGTCTACACTGGCCGCTTGTGTCTGCACAGCATGCCGAATCTGCAGGTACTGATAGAACATGCGGGAATCCAACTGAAACCCCTCCCGTAATTGCTGAAAGGATTTGAGTATGCCTCCCTCATACAACTGACTCAATCGTATTATGCCTCGCTGCTCCCACCCCTGCATCCCTTCCAATTTACCCAGTTCCCCCAGATAAGCATTCCTCCAGAGTGGGGTAGTTTTAGTACACTCTCCTATCACCAACAAGTGCTTACACTGCCATCATACCTTATGTATGAGAAGCAGGGTGGGTCGAGTACTCGCCATCCTTTTATAGCTGTGTGCTTCCAGTCCTGCCAACAGATTCTCTCCCCCCCCCCCCCCCCCCAGATATGATAGGATGCACGCACTGGACCCCCAGGTCTCTTCCTGCTCCCACCCCCAGAAATGCTGACATTGGGCAGCTAAATAATACACCCAAGCATTAGGCAAAGCCAGGCCCCCCTCCTCCTTAGGCAATTGGAGTTTCTCCAGTTTAATCCTGGGTACCCCCTTCTTCCATACTAGGTCTCTAAAAAGGTTATGCAACCTCCTAAACCAATATTTGGGGATCCATACCAGGGAATTATGTAGGACGTACAGCACTTGAGGCATAAGGATCATTTTAATCAAATTCGTCCTACCCAGAGCAGATAGCGATAGCTTATTCCAAGCCTCTACTTTGGCCTTTATCGTTGTTAGTGGCATTACATTAAGGGACATATAATCCTGTGCTTTCTCAGCTGTCATTCTTAGTATGAAGCCTGCAAGAGTAAGATGCTGCTAACTTATTATGAGATGCATAACTCTTACATTTGTACACACACACACCAGATCAAAAAGCCTGGCAGCATTCCATGCCAAAGAGTCATGCCAAATATCCTGACGGCATCATATATGACCACTCCCAACATTAAAACTGAAGCCTGTTTGAATAAACCTGTGTTGTTTTTTTTTTTATTAAAGATGCTCTCCACCTAAAGGAACTTTTACAAAAATCTAATTAATCTTGCAGTTAAAAATAAAGAAATTTAGTACATGCTACTTGTGTGCCATCAGCTTAGCGCCAATTTGGTTATCTGCTGCAGATCACTGCAACCGGATACAGACTAGTTACTAGGGAGGTGCAGCCTGGGGAGTATTGCAGTTCTTAGACACACACACACACGCACGCACGCACGCACGCACGCACGCAAAGCCAAAGAGACCAGTATGTTTTACCTGCGTTACACTGTAAATCTAGGGATTGGTGAGAGTACTTAGATATTGGACCCAAGACTGGTGGCATGTCTTGGCATATGCCATCAATGACTATAATCTGCCACTTTAAGCAAGCTAAAACTTCTTGCCCTTTTCTGCCCTCACCTAAGTGCCAATTTGGACTGGATTGGTTTCTAGACTCTTTTCAAATAAATAGGTGGAAGGTTAGCCTACGTACACAATGTACTAACATGGGACAGCACGGTGGCTCAGTGGGCAGCATTGTTGTCTTGCAGGACTGGGGGTCTTTGGTTACATTTTGGTCAAGGAGCACATCTGCATGGAGTTTGTATGTTCTCTCTAGGTTTGCGTAGTTTTGCTCTGGCACTCCAAAAACCATACAGTGGGTACAGTGAATGATAATCTCTGCACAGAGCTGCAAAATAGGTTAGCGCTATACAAGCAATAAAAAAAACTAAGTGAAATCTAGAAAACTACTGTGTTCATACCCTTGCAGTGGATGGTTATAGACAATCTACAAATGGACACTCGGGACATTGAGGGGGGGGGGGTGTAGATACATTAAAGGTAAAATACGCAAATGGCCGGTGATGAACCAGATGTCTGACAAAGTAGTGGAGAGAGTTATTGCTTGTGAAATCTCCCACATGGCCTTCTATTCTGCAGCACAATTCATGAATAATGCAGGATGAGCCTATCATCTACAGCAATACACCCAACATTTGTAAACGCGGTTGAATAATATGTCCAATAACACTGGTTCTGACTAACTCACTAGTATGTTGGTCTTGGCATCTACGAAAAAACACAAACTTCGACCTTTGATTTTTTGTATGCATTCATTATCATTTACAAAAACTGATGTAATTAGAAACTCCTTAAATACCAAGCCTAGCAGCAGAAACACATAACGCTGTCATTGCGCTGCACCATCCTGCCACTGCATCGTGTAATTGCCCAGGTAACTCATTGCTTGGGATATGGACCACAATGATGTGATATTGCATGTGGCCAAACAACAAATGTCACTAAACAGAAATTACCTAAAGTGTAGATCCCATATCCCTCCACAGCAGCCCTTGTGATATCTGTGCAGTGAATAGTGGAGAAATGTTGATAACTAAAATAAAATAAAATAAAACGCAAACACACCCTAAAGCAAAAGACAAAAATATATAAAAAATAAAAAAAAAAGTCACCCTACAGTCATTACAAATTCATGACACTAGTCCCAAAATACAATGACAAAGCAAAACAGAATTTCCCCAAAACAAAAGCTGTGCTACCATGTGACAAGAGAACTACTTTCTTTTTCACTACGCAAAGTAGTGATCTGAATATCTAAATTCTCTGCATGAGACGCACGATATGGTAATAACATGACTATTTTCATACCAGTCTTAGGTTATGCACCGAATGAACCTCAGTTACCATCTAACATAATAGAAACGCAAAACAAAATAAAGGCTCATCTGAATACAAAAAAAACAAAAAACATCAGTACGCAATGCTAAAATCCACCTTCAGAAAGTCACGTCGTAGCGGCTTCCAGAACAGTGATCTTTGTGGTGTACAAGATACATATTCTGCAAGAAAGCAAAAAAACATGAAACTCCTACACATCTCTATATAATGTCATCTACATGCCAAAGTAAATTGTTATTAGACACAAATGCTGTAGAATTACTCAGAATATAACAAAATAAACAGTGATTCATTCTCTATGGCAAACAATATGTACGTAATCTGGATGTGCAATAGACGTAAAATTCAAAAAAGAAGTAGAAGTATACAAAATACTCTTCCTTGTTTTCGCTTAGTCCACATGACAGCCCACATGTACAATTGAAGCTAGGAATTCAAAATTTTGCTGGACAAAACCTAGTCGCCAGAGCAGCTGGAAATCTGCCCCTGAACCAGGTCTTGTCCTACTTCTATTCAGTTGCGGAGTCATTTAACCCATTGCCGTATGCATAGGGCTGGATCCTGTCAATGATGGAAGTGGCCACAGACTGCCCCTGTCAGGCAGAGCCCAAAGTGGATAAAGTGATGCTGAATCAGGAATCTACATGCCAGTACCTGGGAATAGGCTGCCAAGATGTAGATACCAGTCAGCAGAGTGCATCGCAAAAGCATGCTAGATGTGAGTAAATGGGGGTGCTTCTGTAATTTTTGTTAAGGGAACAGAATAAAACAATGCTGCTCTGCTGGTGGGAGATGAAGAAAAATTATTCACAGAAATTTTTGCTGCGACCAGCGGAGGCTAGAAGTGGACACCGCCGCGACCAGCGGAGGCTAGAAGTGGACACCGCCGCGACCAGCGGAGGCTAGAAGTGGACACCGCTGCGACCAGCGGAGGCTAGAAGTGGACACCGCTGCGACCAGCGGAGGCTAGAAGTGGACACCGCTGCGACCAGCGGAGGCTAGAAGTGGACACACATTTTGGTTGCAGTTTGTTTGCTCATCCTCCCTCCCCTGCTTTCCAATATTCAGAATCTTATCTACTAAAATGGCAAAATGGAATAAGTACTTCAATGCTGCCTATACCTGGTAAGATTTGTCTAGACCGCTGGTATTTTGTTTTAGTGCTGTATCCGGTGGTGCTTTTTATCAAGCAATTCCCTTGAGTATAGATTTGTGAAGCATATATCCATGTATCACCAAAGGTATTCTCACATTCTATGGAATTTATGCATTTTATTTCCAGCTGACCATAGTATAGCTGACATAAGGTTCTGCCCAAGTGGTGAGTCAAGGGAGGAAAGAGGAAAACCGTGGCGTTTCAGTCAAATGGATAATGCCGGTCAAGAAATATAAACCACTAGAACACAGGAAAACAAACTTCAATCTCTCTCCAGAAAGTTCATGAACTGTTAAGGGAGTATTCGCACATCACTTCCACTGAAAAAAATATTCGATTTACCCTCAGAAAGATCAGCTCGCCCCAAGGTCTCATGCACAATAGTGTATTAGTCTCTGCACAACCTCAGACTTCTATAGGGTCCTGGTAGATCTTCATACTGTAAGCCTTCAATGTCAAATGTTTTCTTCTGTTGGATTCCATATCAATCCGACAGAAAACTGTGGCATGCCCCATCACAGAACTAGTGAAAAATGGCACCTACAGATCCGTAGTACAGAGCCACTGGGGCTGTGTGTGCATCCATATAGCCTCAGCACAAAGATCTGTCATGTACAGGAGGGCCTAAGGGTATCTTCACATGGAGTTTTTTTTTTTTTACTTTCTTGGCAGCGTGTTTCGGACTCAGGCGAAAAAAAACACAGCGGAAAACTCTTTCTCTGCCTCCCATTGAATTCAATAGGTCAGAGAATGAACCGCTCACAGGAAAAAAACGTCTGACTCCCATTGAAATCAATGGGAGGCAATTTCAGATGCTTTTTGGCACCGTTTCCGAGTCAAAAACAGTGACACAAAACTCAGGGCCTAAGGCTGCATTCAGATGGTCTTGCGCGTGAAGCCATATATTTAGGATGCAGTTTAAGTTAGGCCTAGTTAACATAGCGTGTTGGCACTACATTTAGCGTGTACATCAGGAAAGCTCCACACACTTAATGTGTCAATAGTGCTCCATTAGCATGACGTTAATCAAAAGAGAGTGTTCTTTTGGTTTCCGTCATGCTGGTATGTGTATCCTCTTTTTGAAGGATGGAATAGATTAGCAGATTACGCTATTCCATCCTGAGAGACCCTGCAAAAATATGTATACTGCCCGGCATACGCCACAGGTAAACGTTAAACGTATACTTCAGGAAGCTCTCGGCATCACTGTCCATATCTGCACAGTGATTTTAGGAGCTTCATAATGCCGGAGTCCCCAGGCAGAACATCGGAAGCGTTCTGCCCACGAACTTTAGCATTGGGGAAGCTCCTGACATCACTGTCCATATATAGACAGTGATATCAGGAGCTTCCCCAAGGACAGAGTCCCCTGCCAGAGCGCTTCCAACACTCTGGCCGGGGACTCCAGTATTGTAGCTCCTGACATCACAGCACAGCTGCATTGTCTAATGGTAGTCTAACGTAGGAAATCCACCTGCTGTGTCATTTTACAGACTGACTTCTGCGCTGCCCCTCATCCATGCTTTAGACTGCTGATCTGCCTCTTCAGATCGCTGTGCAGAAGCACAAGTCAACGCACGGGGACCTGCTGCAACATAGAATAATTATAACCATCAGTGAAAATCCACATCGGATTGCCATAGATGTTATCGACCTGAGGCAGACGTCTGGCACCTCATTTGGGAATGTCCATTTGTCTCGGCTTTTTGGAAACAAGTATAGGACACTATTACACCAATGCTACCATCCCCATTGCTGTTCATTCCTAAAATAGCCTTGTTAGGTGTTCTGAATGAAGAACTCTGGTCACATCACATGTGCTTTTTTTAAAGAAACGTTATTTTTAGCTAGGAAAACAATAGTTATACACTGGATGGCAGACACTCCACCATCGCGATCGGGATAGAAAACGCTTGTTACTACGGTCATTTCCTATGAGCAATTAATATACCACCATCGGGGCTGCCTGATAAAATTAATAAAATTTGGGGTCAACGGTTGGCTACCTTTGATGTTTCTGATGAAGACTCCCTTTGTACCACATAACCATGTTCCTTAGTGTGTTGATAACCTGACAAACCTGTTATACATGAAAAAATGAATATGGCATAGGAATTATGTTCTGTTAAAATGTCTACTTTCACTCTATATACTTAAATTTATGTAGATTTGCAATTGGATGAATTGTTCATATTTGTTATAGATCATTATGTAATATTGCTTATCTTCTGATGATGTCATTACTGCTCTCATGATATACTCTCCAATTGCTTTTCATACTGTATTCGTAATATGTTGAATAAAGCGAATTATAAAAATAAAAACATCAGTGAGAATAAGAGGTAAATAGGGGGTTTCTTTTTTAACCCCTTCCCTCTTTAGCCACTTTTGACCTTCCTGACAGAGCCTCATTTTTCAAATCTGACATGTGTCACTTTATGTGGTAATAACGTTGAAATGCTTTCACCTATCCGGGCGATTCTGAGATTGTTTTCTCGTGACACATTGGACTTTAAGATAGTGGTAAAATTTGGTCGATACATTCAGTATTTAATTGTGAAAAACACGAAAATAGTGAAAAAATTGCAAAAATTAGCATTTTTCTCAATTTAAATGTATCTGCTTGTAAGACAGGCAGTTATACCACACAAAATTGTTGCTAATTAACATCCCCCATATGTCTACTTTAGATTGGCATCGTTTTTTGAACATCCTTTTATTTTTCTATGACCTCACAAGGCTTAGAACTTTAGCAGCAATTTCTCACATTTTCAAGAAAATTTCAAAAGGCTATTTTTACAGGGGACAGTTCAGTTGTGAAGTTGTTTTGAGGACCTTATATATTAGAAACCCCCAAAAAGTCACCCCATTTTAAAAACTTCACCCCTCAAAGTATTCAAAACAGCATTTAGAAAATGTCTTAACCCTTTACACATTTCACAGGAATTAAAGCAAAGTAGAGGTGAAATTTACACATTTCATATTTTTTTGCAGAAATAAATTTTTAATACAATTTTTTTTATAACAGAAGGTTTTACCAGAGAAATGCAACTCAATATTTGTTGCCCAGTTTCTGCAGTTTTAGGAAATATCCCACATGTGGCCGTAGCGTACTACTGGACTGAAGCACCGGCCTCGGAAGCAAAGGAGCACCTAGTGGATTTTGGGGCCTTATTTTTGTTAGAATATATTTTAGGCACCATGTCAGGTTTGAAGGGCTCTTGCGGTGCCAAAACAGTGAAAATCCCCCAAAAGTGACCCCATCTGGGAAACTAGACACCTCAAGGAAATTATCTAGGGGTGTAGTGAGCATTTTGACCGCACAGGTTTTTTACAGAAATTATTGGAAGTAGGCGGTGAAAATTAAAATCAACATTTCTTCAAAGAAAATGTAGGTTTAGCGATTTTTTTTCTCATTTCCACAAGGACTAAAGGAGAAAAAGCATCGCTAAATTTGTAAAGCAATTTCTCCAGAGTAAAACACTACCCCACATGTGGTAATAAATGGATATTTGGACACACGGCAGGGCTTAGAAGGGAAAGAGCGCCGTTTGGCTTTTGGAGCTCAAATTTAGCAGGAATTGTTTGAGAGGCCATGTCACATTTACAAAGCCCCTGAGGGGACAAAACAGTGGAAACCCCCCACAAGTGACCCCATTTTGGAGACTACACCCATTGAGGAAATTATCTAGGGGTATAGTGAGCGATTTGACCCCACAGTTTTTTTGCAGAAAATATTGGAAGTAGGCCCTGAAAATAATAATCTACATTTTTTCAAAAAAAATCTAGGTTTAGCTAATTTTTTCTCATTTCCAGAAGGACTGAAGGAGAAAAAGCACCACAAAATTTGTAAAGCAATTTCTCCCGAGTAAAACAATACCCCACATGTGGTAATAAACGGCTGTTTGGACACACGGCAGGGCTTAGAAGGGAAACAGCACTATTTGGCTTTTTGAGATCACATTTAGCAGGAATGGTTTGCGGAGGCCATATCACATTTGCAAAGCCCCTGAGGGGACAAAACAATGAAAACGCCCAAAAAGGGACTCCATTTAGGAAACTACACCTCTTGAGGAATTCATCTAGGGGTGTAGTAAGCATTTTGACCCCACAGACGTTTCATAGAATTTATTAGAATTAGGCAGTGAAAATAAAAACAGTCCTTTTTCTTCAATAAGACGTAGCTTTAGCGCAAATTTTTTCATTTTCTCAACAAATAAAGGAAAAAAAGAACCCAAAATTTGTAAAGCAATTTCTCCCGAGTACGGCAATACCCCATATGTGGTCATAAACTGCTGTTTGGGCAAACGGCAGGGCTCAGAAGGAAAGGACCGCCATTTGGAGTGCAGATGTTGCTGGATTGGTTTCTGGGCGCCTGTGGGCCCAAAACAGTGGAAACCCCCCAGAAGTGACCCCATTTTGGAAACTACACCCCTCAATGCATTTACCAAGGGGTGTAGTAAGCATTTTAACCCTGCAGGTGTTTTGTAGAAATTAGTGTTCACTCGATGTTGCAGAGTGAAAATGGGATTTTCTTCCATAGATATGCCAATATGTGGTGCCCGGCTTGTGCCACCATAACAAGACAGCCCTCTAATTATTATGCGGTGTTTCCCGGTTTTAGAAACACCCTACATGTGGCCCTAATCTTTTGCCTGGACATATGACAGGGCTCAGGAGTGAAGAGTACCATGCGGAGTGGAGGTCTAATTTGGCGATTTACAAAGTATTGGTTCACAACTGCAGAGGCTCAGATGTGAAATAATAAAAAGAAACCCCTGAGAAGTGACCCCATTATGGAAACTGCACCCCTCAAGGCATTTATTAAGAGGTGTAGTGAGGATTTTCACCCCACAGGTCTTTTCCATAAATGAATGCACTGCGGATGGTGCAAATTAAAAATTAATATTTTTCCCTAGATATGCCATTCAGTGGCAAATATGTCATGCCAAGCTTATGACACTGGAGACACACACCCCAAAAATTGTTAAAAGGGTTCTCCCGGGTATGACGATGCCATATATGTTGAAGGAAACTGCTGTTTGGGCACGCTGTAGGGTTCAGAGCCGAGGGAGCACCATTTGGCTTTTGGAGAGCGGATTTTGCTTGGTACTAAATTTGTTTGAGTATTGCTGGTGTTTTATAATGTGGGGGTACAGGTGGCATGAAAAAAATAAAATAATCCATAGATGTGTGTTACGCTGTGAAGCAATCCTTTCCGCACAGGCCAGTGTCGCACTGATAAATGGTGTAATTTCTTATCCCCCTTTTGGTCCACACTCCGCACCTTTGTAGTTTGAGGAATTTTGCTGGGAAAGTGTTGTCCTGGTATAATACGGGCACCGTCGCTTCCAGTGGATATGTTTGGGCCCTCCCTTTCCTGGTTCCCTAATTTTAGGTCCTTGATAAATCGCCTCTTCAAACTGAAGAAATGTTCCCCTCGGGCACAACTGCATATTTTTTTATTTCCTGACATATTGGAGCCATAACTAATTTTATTTTTCATAGACGTAGCGGTATGAGGGCTGGTTTGTTGCGGGATGAGCTGTAGTTATTATTGGTACCATTTTGGGGTACATGTGACTTTTTGATCACCTTTTATCCTATTTTTTGGGATGCCAGGTAAACAAAAAAATGCAATTCTGGCACAGCTTTTTTCGTTTTTTTTATACAGCGTTCACCATGCGTTATAAATTACATGTTAACTTTATTCTGCGGGTCCGTACGATTCCGGCGATACCTAATTTATAGCACTTTTTTATGTTTTACAACTTTTTTCACAATAAAATTACTTTTGTAAAAAGAATGTATTTTTTCTGTCGCCAAGTTGTGAGAACCACAACGTTTTAATTTTTTTGTCGACGGAGGTGTATGAGGGCTTGTTTTTTGCGGGACGAGCTATAGTTTTTATAGGTACCATTTTTTGATACGTGCGACTTTTTGATCACTTTTTATTCTAATATTTGTAGGGCAAAGTGACTAAAAAACAAACTCTGGTAAAGTTTTTTACGTTTTTTTTTACGCTGTTCACCGCGTGCAATAAATAATACAATATTTTGATACCTCAGGTCGTTACGGTCGTGGCGATACCAAATACATATGGTTTATTATTATTTTTCAATAATAAAAGACTTGATAAGTGTAAAAGGGGGATTGTGTTTTATTTGATTACTTGAAACTTTTATTGTTTTCAAACTTTTATTTTTTGCACTTTTTTATACTTTTTTTTACACTTTTCTTCAAGTCCCACTAGGGGACTTGAAGGTCCAACGGTCAGATTTTTTTTTTTCTAATACATTGCACTACCTATGTAGTGCAATATATTAGATCTGTCAGTCATTCACTGACAGCAGGCCGATTAGGCTTCGCCTCCCGGCGGGGCCTAAATCGGCTTCCGTAATGGCAGAGCAGGAGACCATTGTGTCTCCTGTTGCCATAACAGCAGTCGCCAGTCCCGATTGCCTGTCAGTGCTGGCGATCTGCTAGTAACCGCTACGATGCAGCAATCGCTTTCGATTGCTGCATCGAAGGGGTTAATGGCAGGGATCGGAGCTAGCTCCGGTACCTGCCGTTACAGGTGGATGTCAGCTGTACAGTACAGCTGACATCCACCGCTGATGACGCCGGATCAGCTCCTGACCCGGCGCCATCTTGCCGGCAGCTACGGCAGCCTATCAGGCTCCGCCGCCGGGCGGATCTTGACCGGCTTCGGTGCTAGGCAGACCGGGAGGCCAGTATTAGGCCTCCGGTTGCCATTGCAGCCACCGGAACCCCGGCAATTTCATTGCTGGGGCTCCGATGAGCTGCAAACACCTTAAGTGCAGCGATCGCGTTTGTGCGCTGCACTTAAGGGGTTAATGGCGGGGATCGAAGCTAATTTCGGTCCCCGCCGTTCCAGTCGGATGTCAGCTGTAAGATACAGCTGAGATCCGGTGATGATCGCACCGACTCAGTTTCTGAGCCGGTGCCAAACATTTGACGTACATGTACGGCAAATGTCGGGAAGGGGTTAAAAGTACACTATATCCATTCAAGGTGGACCCTGGTCATGTAAAAGACTGTCTAAATTATTTTCGTTATAAAAACTAGAAGCATTGAAATACACACAAAACCTCTGAAGTACCAGCAAAATCAAAACACCACAATGAAGAAACACAAGAAAGACCTCAGGTGCAGATGGTGTGGTGAATCCCCAGTGATGTCATGATACAGAACTAAGGAGCAGGCAGCTTAGAAGGCTTTGCTGACTAATAGTGGGACACATGTGGTACGTGCCAATACACAGACGTAGACATAGAGTTACATCATAACGAATAACCTGAAGTTGAACATTCTGTTTGAAGACGCAGTCTAAATTTTCATATATTCTCCAGAAACCGACAGACTTGAAAATTTCCAGTGTGACGCTATGATGTACTGATAACATGCAGTCAGAAGAGTGAAAAATAAACTAGAACTGTGATCAAAGCACTAACATTGTAAGAGTCAAACGTGCCACCTAGAACTGCTAGTAGAGTAAACCTTGTTACTGACATATAAAAAAACAAAAAAAAACAAAGAAAAACATTGGTGCAACTTTGGGACAACACACACACTGGAAAAACACAACACACACACTGGAACAACACAACACACACACTGGAACAACACACACACACACACTGGAACAACACACTTATCCAGCCCTAAAGAATGATTCAGTTTTCAAAGCGGATCGGTCATCGTACTATGCTGGCCTTTTTAGCAGATTTGTCGTAGATTTTTCCATCCGGATTTGCCGGCGGTCACTAAGGGGCCTTAGGCTAGGCTGTCGCCTTTGTTACGGAGGCTCAGTCTATGCCCGGAACCGGTGTCCCGTGCAGGCTGGAGCCAGGGCTTGGCTGTCTAATGACAGCCGGGCTCCTGCTCCAAGGGCCACGATCAAAGTTTACTTCCATCGCAGCCATTTAACCCGTTAAATGCTGCGGTCAATAGCAACCGCAGCATTTAACTTATTTACAGAGGGGGCCTGATAAAAGCCCCCAGGTCTGCGCTGGGCATTTGCCTATTAGGATTTGCCGAAGGCACATCCTAATAGATTGACAGGAAATAATGCTTTGCTATACTAAGTATACCAAAGCATTATAGCAGCGATCTAAAGATCACATAGTAAAGTCCCCTAGTAAGGCAAAAAAAATAAAAAAATATCATAAAAAAATCCCCACAGGTTTTTTTCCATTAATGATTGGGCTGCGGATGGTGCAAAGTAAAAATGTAAATTTTTTCCTAGATATGCCATTTCAGTGGCAAATATGTCGTGCCCAGCTTGTACCACTGGACACATCCCAAAAATTGTTAAAAGGGTTCTCCCGGGTATGGCGATGCTAGATATGTGGAAGTAAACTGCCATTTGGGCACGCTGTAGGGTTCAGAAGGGTGGGAGCCCCATTTGGCTTTGGTAGTTTTGTTTGGCGCTTTACTGCTATTTGAGTTTATAATGTGGGAGTACATGTAAGCTGGGCAGACTACATCAGGGCCATAGTCAGGCGGTATAATAATGGGGTAAAAAAAAAATAATAATACATAGATGTGTGTTACGTTGTGAAGCAAAAATCCTTTTTGCACAGGCTGGTGTCGCACTGATATATGACCCTTTTGGTCCACACCTTTGCAATTTGGGGAATTTTGCTGAGAAGTGTTGTCCTGGTAGAACACAGGTACCCTCGCTTCCAGCAGATATGTTTGGACCCTCCCCTTCCTAGTTCCCTAATTTTAGGGCCTTGATAATTCACCTCTTAAAAGAAATGTTCCCCTCGGGCACAACTTTCCTGACTTATTGGAGCCTTAAAGAATTTTATTTTTTCATAGACGTAGTGGTATGAGGGCTGTTTTTTTGTGGGACGAGCTGTAGTTTTTATTGGTACCATTTTGGGGTACATGCGACTTTTTGATCACTTTTTAACCTATTTTTTGAGGCAAGGTGACCAAAAAAAACAGCAATTCTGGCATAGTCTAGTTTTTTTTTTTTTACACAGCATTCACCACGCGTTATAAATTACATGTTAACTTTACTCTGCAGGTCAGTCCGATTTCAGCGATACCAAATTTATAGCACCTTTTTATGTTTCACAACTTTTTGCAGAATAAAATTACTTTTGTAAAAAGAATGTATTTTTTCTGTCGCCAAGTTGTGAGAACCATAACTTTAACATTTTTTCGTCGACGGAGCTGTTTGAGGGCTTGTTTTTGCGAGACGAGCTATAGTTTTTATAGGTACAGTTTTTGGATCACTTTTTGAAGAGCAAAGTGACCAAAAAACTGAAATTCTGGCATTGGTTTTTTTAAGTTTTTTTTTTTACGCCGCTCACCACGTGGAATAAACAACATAATATTTTTTATAGTTCAGGCCGTAACGGTCACAGCGATAGCAAATATGTATGGTTTATTTATTTCTTTTCAATAATAAAAGGACTTGATAAGGGAAAAAGGGAAATAGTGTTTTATTTCTTGAAACTTTTAATTATATTTTTTACAACTCGAAGGTCCAACCGTCAGATTTTTTTCTAATACATTGCACTACATATGTAATGAAAACCCAAAATTTATTCCCAGAAAATATCTCGTTATTCTACGTTGATCTAAGTTCAGAAAAACCACGCAGGGTCGGGGTGTTGCAGCAGTAAGGCTCTGTTCACATCTGCGTTGGGGTCCCATTCTGATGTTCCGTCTGAGCTTTCCGTCAGAACAGGACCCTGAACAGACAAACGGAAACCAGAGGTTTCCGTTTCCATCAGCATTGATTTCAATGGTGACAGATCCAGTGCCCATGGTTTCCGTTTGTCTCGGTTGTGCACCGGATCCATCGTTTTGCTGGAAGCAATACTACGCTATTGCTTCCGGCAAAACGACGGATCCGGTGCACAACCGAGACAAACGGAAACAATGGGCACCGGTTCCGTCACCATTGAAATCAATGGAGATGGAAACCTCTGGTTTCCATTCATGTCAGTTTGTGTCTGTTCAGGGTCCCGTTCTGACGGAAAGCTCAGACGGAACGTCAGAACTGGACCCCAACGCAGATGTGAACAGAGCCTTAGATGGAGCCTAAAATGTGGTCGTATTATGTCCATCTTACTCTGGCCTTAGTCAAAGTAGTACAGGAGATATTTTCCTCAAAAAAAGCAGCATTGCAGAAATACACAGTGTTTATGCTTCATAGTCTAAACCAGAAAGTTTCAAACACGCGGTCCGTGGCCCCTGAGGCTGTCATCCGCGGCCCGCGGGGCACAGTAGCTCCCTCGGGAGAGGAGAGAGCAGGCCGAAGGAGGAATGCGACGGGTCTCCTTCATAACATGAAGGAGCCCAGTCTGTTGGTGGTAGGTGAGCAATGGCCACACAGCCCCATGTAGATATTGAAACCCCCCGTGGATAGTGGCACATTTCCTCCCAACCATCCCGGATTCAGTGGGACAGTCCCGGATTCCGGGCGGTGTCCCGCTGTCAACTGTATCAGCGCTCTCAAAAACGCAATGCTGAAGCATGAAACCGTTCGCTCACTGCTTCAGGATTAGTTCAGAGCGCAGGAGAAGAGGGAGCTCCTCCGCTTGCCGACGTCACTCGATATATTGACAGTGACATCAGTGGCTGCTCCTGGTGTGGAATCCCCGTTGCCGATGCTCTAGCAGGGGATTCTGCTCCAGTAGTAGCCCCGACGTTACTGTCCATATATGGACAGTGACATGAGGGGTTCCCCTTAGGAGCGGAATCTTCGGCCTATGCTCTGGCTGGGGATTTCATTCCTAGAGGGAGTCCCAATGGCGCCATCTACAGAGGGCACTGTGGCACTAAGAAGGGGCTGCCCAATCTTGACATTCTGGTGTCTGCCAAACACTGCCAACTGAGTTGCCAGACTGCATTTAGCAACACTTAAAGTGGAAAACTGGATTGTTAAAATAAGAACGTGAAGTAAAGGCGCAAATTTCCGGTAAGTTCAAACCTAGCGCTATTATAGCAACGTCGCCTCATTGTTATAGCAACGTCGCCGCATTGTTATAGCAACGTCGCCGCATTGTTATAGCAACGTCGCCGCATTGTTATAGCAACGTCGCCGCATTGTTATAGCAACGTCGCCGCATTGTTATGGCAACGTCGCCGCATTGTTATAGCAACGTCGCCGCATTGTTATAGCAACGTCGCCGCATTGTTATAGCAACGTCGCCGCATTGTTATAGTAGTTCAAATAACTAAATTGATTAACAATAATTTTGTATGGTATCAAATTTGAAAGTTATGTGGAACGTCAACTTCACATTTGTTCTATGTGCGGCCCATTTACCCGGCCTAGGTTTGAGACCCCTGGTCTAAACTGTATTATAGTCACACTATGCCATGAGCATAGGCCTTACTCAAGTACAACAAAGCTGTATGCATAAAGCCTGTGCAGCGGTACACAGCCATTACGAGTTGTGGGCAGTCTGTGCGCGGTCTAAGGGCTCATGCATACATCACAAGCAATGCTTCTCGTGGGGGGGGGGATACCTCCGTACATATGGAGTTGGGAGGAGCACGGTAAGTTGTTGTTTTTTGTCTTCATACAGAACGGAACTGTAACAAGGCAATGTGCATGAGCCTTTATGGTCCCTCCGTGCTGTATCATATTCTCTGTGCGCCTTCATCTAAAATCAGGAGGCCCATCGAGGTACAGTATGGGCTGATTGATTCTCCCATTGTATACTATGGCCTGGCAAATCAGGCTAAACCGTTCGCTCATCTCTACGTGTAACCATAAGGCAGGAAATTCTGATGTTCAGGAAGCCACTGACCACTGAGGAACAGATGCCTAGTGCTCAGTGTACACCCATGATAGAGATAGATATCTACCTATAGATCTATATACACTTACACACTGCCTGCTCAAATCGACATTTCTAATCACAGTATAAAACGCATGGAGCACATCTTCCTACTAACAATGCAAGATGCAGATGTGCGAAGAAATAACACGACAGAATCATCACAAGCTATTCCCCATCCGTCTGGCCCATTAGCACAGATCAATAAATGACATTTTTCCCCATGTGCCAGCGACTATAGATTACATTATGTCATATTACCCCACGCCAGCTCAATACATGTCCTTTGTCTAACGCATCCCATGTTCTCATTATTTCCACCCTGATTTTCAATCACATAAACCAACGCTGTGAAGTGATTGATGCGGATGAGGTTCTAAAGGTCCAAGAGAATTAAATGAACCAACACATAGCGTCAGCTGAGGAGCGGGTCATTTCGGAGAGGTGAACACTTTATAACGTTATGACAGTGGAATATGGAGTCACATGACTAAGGACAGTAAATCTCCAACCTGTGGCTCTTCAGTTTTTGCAAAACTAAAACTCCCAGCAAGCTTGTAATAGTCAGGGCACGCTGGGAGTTGTAGTTTTGTAACAGTGCAAGAGTGATTACACAAAATGCCCAGTGAGTACTGTTCTCATGATTGGTAAATATTGAAGCCACAGATTAAGTGGAAATGTCCTGTAAACGTCTGCTTTGGACAACCAATTCCTATAGGTCTTATGAGTATATATGGCAGTAAATGGGTGGTCTATTAGGAACTCTGTCTATTAGGCTGGATTCACACGACCATGTTCGCTCCGTGATATACGGTCCGTATGTCGGTCGCGTTTCCCAGATCAAACTAACTGCAGGGAGCCGGGCTCCTAGCACCATAGTGATCTATGACGCGAGGAGTCCATGCCTCCCCTACCGTCCCATACTGAAAACATGATTACAGCAGCAAGGCAGGGACTCCTAACGTCATAGATAACTAGTGTTCGGAACGGGAAATGCTGCCGACATATGGACCGTATATCATGGACCTAACACGCTCATGTGAATCTGGCCCTAGCATCTAGTCTAGGAAACCGTGCTCACGGACGACCAACTGATAGTGGTGGGCATCATGTAAACTTCCCCTAAAGTATCACCGCAAGGCTATGTTCAAACATTATCGTATTTTTTGCTGAATTTTAGATGCAAAATGTGCATCAAAATTTCGCAACAAAGTGCAGTACAATGTAAGAAATAGGATTTCAACAAACCCAAATCCATAGCCGATTCTAGGAGTTTGCCAATATGCAGGATCTGTTGTGGAAATGTTGCGTGTGACTGCACCCTAAGGCCCCATGCACACGAACGTGCTTTTGCGCCCGCAAATCCCACGGGAGAATTGCGGCCCCATTCATTTCAATGGGCCCATGCGCACTACCATAGTTTCCACGGTCCGTGTATGGCCCAGGGGCCTGGAGCGCAAAAAGAACGGACATGTCTTATTACGGCCTTGTTTTGTGGTCCAGGGTCATAGACCGAGCGATTTGCGGAGAGCTCGTAGGTGACACTCCGAGGGCGGCTGACCCGAAAATCACGGCCATGCACATGGCTACGGATTTGCAGCAAGGATTTTCCTGCAGAAAGTCTACAGCATAATACAGTACCAGCAAAGTACTGATTTCAAGTAATTTCATCTACACGTAGAATTTTTCCGCATGTAAATTGACCTGCGGTGCGTATCTGAAAACCTGCAGCACGTCAATTTATTTTGCATTACCGCCTCAGAATTGTATATGACAAGTTTATAAAAACACCAAAATCCACAGAACAAACCTGCAACTATTTCCACATCAAAATGTAGTAGCCGCGACTAAAAATGCACTGATTTTATTCAACGGAATTACATACATTTGTGATTTTAAAGCGGATTTTGTGCATCAAATTCTGCAATATGTGCATGTAGCCTAGGGCTATATTGTCACATTTACTGCAGATTTTTCATGCATTTTTTAAGCCAAATCCAGAATTGGCTCTAGACCTGTAAGAACTGCTGTTATATATTTCTTCTTTTTAGGTTTTTGTTCTCGGTTTTGGATGAAAAAAATACATGCAAAATCTGCATGGTGTGAACAAGGCCTACCATGTACAGATGTCATTTCAGATTTGTAGACCGGTTCCACGCCGTCGTTATTATGCTGAGTGTGAACTCTGCCCTAGAGTACTGGTCAATCAGAAGCTCGTCCTTAAACAATAATACATCCATGCAAAGGTATTTATTATATACAATCAGAAAAATTTCCCTGTAGGATAATAAATCAGTTGTAAAATTCATTGACCCTTGTCCTAAATGGTCCTCAGCCGATTAGCTAAAAGGCAAGTTGTCCATCAGGAAAACCCGTTATTGTGACGTATTAGGGCATATGGATGTCATGGAGCGGGGTCCCCCTGCTCGGAGCCCCCCCTGTAAGCCACAGTGGGGAGCCAAAAACAAGCAGACCCAGCTTGTATATGTAGAATATACATAAAAAATGCCTGGCCGCGACTTCCCCCAGCGCGCCAGGGGTCTCAAGAGCCGGAGCCACAGTGATCAGTAGATTACTGTGGCGGATTTCCTATATTATCCTTCTTCCATTGTAACGTTTGAGTATATTCACAAGCGGCAGATCTGTAGAAGAAATTTCTGCAACTGTCGTATACATCTGAATGGAGCGTACCCAAATACATGCCCACCCTGCGGACACAACCCCATCTACATGGACCGAACCACTTTTTAGTTGCAGAAATTTCTGCAACAAACCTGCTGTGTGTGAATATACGCTCTAAACACTACAACGGAAGGAGGATATCCAGCCATCAGAATTTATTAGGTCTCAAGATTAAACAATTATCACTTCAATTGCATACACACAAAATGTGTGTATATATATATATATATATATATATATATATATATACACACACACACACACACACACGAGTAGACAGGCATGCACATATATATTTTCACATTAATGCCAACAGTGGCTACTGCCAACATAAGGCTGTCATCCATGCTGGGGGTCACTGGTTTAACACCACACTTCCTTCTAATTATCCACTATGAAGACAACTCTGTGCCCGTCCCACGTGTTAGCAGCAGCCGGAGCTCCGAGTAGAAGTCACTTTCCATAAGATAAGAATTATATATAATAATATATTAAAAACAACAACTCTCACCTATCTCCGCCTCTCACAACTTCTACTTCTTGCTCTTCACTCTGACGCAGCTCCTATAGTCTATGGCAGCGATGCCGGAAACTGCTTGACCCACCTCACTCAGACCCGCCCCCACATGCCAATCACTGCCTGGGCTTCAATCTTTCCCGCCCAACATTCAGTCTCTGTCACCCTTCCGCCAATCAGCATCCAGCAATCATCCGGGGTCGCTCTGTAAGCGGAGATTACTCTTCACCTTTCCACCAATCATATCACTCCTCTGACCAGCCGCCTCCATTATTAATAATGCATAATTATCCTCCAAATACCACCCTCAGGGCCTCAAGAAACCAACGAGACTATGAAACTTCGCCTTCCTTTATTCATTATTCATAAGCCAGTGACAGTGAACGCCCACTTGTTGGTCTCTGGGACGTTCCTTGTGGTTTGGCTGTTACAGACACTTCGTCACCCTCCCTCATTCTATGCAGCGCAGAATGAAGAAGCACATGAGCCACCCAGGGCGGAGAGCTAAAGAACGAAACAGCCTGCTGGAAATCAGAAGGATTCCTGGCAGCGTGACGTAAGAGTTAGCTCACGTCATGTATGTAAACGAGGATGACGTCGGCTAAATGCTAAGCGGTTGATTCCAATCTATAAGCTGCTTGTACAGAATGACAACAAATGAATAGCATCCCAAGAAAAGTGTTACAAGTCATTTGGTTGAAGAACACGGGAATGATTAGCAAAAAGTCTTATAGACACTATATAGCCAAAAGTATGTGGACTGCCCTACTAATTAATTAATGAGTTCAGGCGTTTTAGCCCCACCCATCGCAAACAGGTGCATAAAATCAAGCACAGAGCCATTTGATCTCCATAGACAAACATTGCTAGTAGTATAGATCATACTGAAAATCGGATCTAAAGTGGATTTGCCGGCTTAGGTTAAGGCCACAAGGAGCGGCACTGACCCAGGCGTGATGTGGCCAACAATCACATTGGCACTATGTTCGGCGTGGCTGTCGAAAAGCCTGTTACTAGTCGCGCATTGTTGCGAATAAAATGGCCCTTTATCTGCAAAATAGTGCTGCCATAAATGGTGTATTCATTAACGGCCGCACCATTTTGCAGATGAAGGGCTGTTCTGTCCACAAAAACGCATAGCCATTAACTGCTCCTTGTGGCCTAACCTTAAAGAGGCTCTGTCACCACAATATAAGTGGCCTATATTGTACATGATGTGATCGGCGCTGTAATGTAGATTACATCAGTTTTTTTATTTAGAAAAACGATAATTTTTGACGGAGTTATACCCTATATTAGATTTATGCTAATGAGTTTCTTAATGGACAACTGGGCGTGTTTTACTTTTTGACCAAGTGAGCGTTGTGGAGAGAAGTGTATGACGCCGACCAATCAGTGACCAATCCGCGTCATACACTTCTCTCCATTCATTTACACAGCACATAGTAATCTTACTAGATCACTATGTGTAGCCACATACACACACATTAACGTTACTCAAGTGTCCTGACAGTGAATATACATTACCTCCAGCCAGAACGTGATGTCTATTCAGAATCCTGGTACTTCGGTAACGTTTGTGTGAGATTTACAGCAAGGCAAGCGTAATCTCGTTTTAAATGAGTTCACAGCGTAATCTCGCGAGATTACGCTTGCCTCGCTGTAAATTTCGCACAAACGTTACCGAAGTGTCAGGATTCTGAATAGACATCACGTCCTGGCTGGTAGTGATGTCTATTCATTGTCAGGACACTTGAGTAACGTTAATGTGTATGTGGCTCTGTCATCAGATTAGAAGTGCCGTATCTCCTACATAATCTGATCGGCGCTGTAATGTAGATAACAACAGTGGTTTTTATTTTGAAAAATAATCATTTTTGAGCAAGTTTAGAGCAATTTTAGATTTATGCTAATTGGTTTCTTAATAGACAACTGGGCGTGTTTTTACTTTTTACCAACTGGGTGTTGTACAGAGGAGTGTATGACGCTGACCAATCAGCGACCAATCAGCGACCAATCAGTGTCATACACCTCATTGTTCCAGCCCAGCTTCTTTCACTGCACAATCACACTGCCCTGTGTAAAGGCCTCATATTACAGCTACAAGTCTATACTCCTAGTAGCCAAAACTGTACAAAACTATTTTGTGCTGTTTGGCTAACAGGATAACTACAAGAATACGGTGTACTTATAGTCAGCGTCGGACTGGCCCACCGGAGGACCTGGTGCTAGCAACTGCCATGTTAGGCCTGCAGCCTATAAGCTCCTGGAACAGAGTGCCTGCGCAAGCTGGTGTGATAACGTCATTGCATCACGCTGGCATACGATATCTGAGGCAGTGGAGCGCTCCGTCCGTCGTGGGAACGGGGCTAGGTAAGTACAATTTTTTTTTGGGGGGGGTGACGTTATCTACTGAGGGGGCTGTGTGGGGCACTATCTACTAGGGGGGCTGTGTGGCGCTATCTACTCGGGGGGGGGGGGGTGTCTGGTACTATCTACTAGTGGGAGCTGTGTGGCACGTTCTACTAGGGGGGCTGTGTGGCACAATACGAGGGGCCTGTGTGGCACTATCTACAGGTCTGTGTGTGGCACGATCTATATGGGGCTGTGTGTGGCACTATCTACAAGAGGAGGGGCTGTGTGTGGCACTATCTACAAGAGGGGGCTGTGTGTGGCAATATTTACAAGGGGCTGTGTGTGGCACTATTATTATTGTGGGGCCTAAAGGGGGTACTATTATAGTGTGTGGCAACGAGATGTAATTTTTGCCATCAGGGGCACTATAGATGGTGAGAGTTTTGTAGAGCATGGGGAGGTGCTACAAAAGCTGGAAGCCAAAGATGTTTGTGTTTCAAATTCTGCAGAGGTGATTTGTAGTTGGGAAAAGGCATCTGGGCCGGATGATGAAGAAAAGCAAAGTGAGCGACTCCAATCTGAAAAGACATCACTGGATTTCACTGGATTGTATTTCAGGAGTTTTCCCATCTTAGACATTTATGGCATATTCACAGGAAATGGCAAAAATGTCTGATAGATGCGGGTCCCAGCTCTGGTGCCCGCAGCTATATCTAGAACTGACCGCAGAATCCAGACGGAGACCAGTGGAGAGAGGGTCGCGCGTGCACGCAGCTCTCTCTATTCTGTTGTATGGTGGTAACTCTTGCTCGGCTGTTTCCGTAACTCTCAAGTGTTTACCACTATACGGTGGTAATATTGGTCTTTGGTTTACTGCACACGTTTTACTACACAATTAAGAGTGGTCGCATTATTTCTATATAGCTGATGGGTGGGCCCCAAAAATTATTTCCTCTGGTAAGCCCAAGGTACTCCAGTTCAACATTGCTTATAGTTCTGAGTCTGCTGTATTCATGAGGGCAGCGCTTTCTCCACCTCTCCATGACCCTCTCTCCAGTGACTGCTGTGACAGATTGCTGTGTATATATCACCTTTGGGCCGTTTTGACTACTAGGAGTACGGACTTACGTGTAGCTATAAAATGCTGCAAGATCGTGGCACTGTCATAGGATGCTACTTTTGCTGCAGTTTCTGACATTTTCTGATCTGCCCGTTTAACTCTTAGTTGAATTGTTGTAAAGTGGCAGCATCTAGGAGTAACAACATCTCAGCCACAAAGCAGTAGACCACGAGTGGCATGTAAAAATCGCCTATCTTCACTACAGATTTCAAAACTGTCTCTGGAAGTGACGTCAGCACAAGAACTGTCCATCAGGAGCTTTATGAATGGGTTTCCGTGGTCGCTGCACACAAGCCTAAGATCACCATGTGCACCATGCCAAACCCTATTTGGTGTCTTCCAATTTATTTCTAATAAATGTATTTATTGTCTAAAAAATATATGCTTTTTTTATTTTTTTAACCATTATTTTTTTTACTTTATTTTATTTAATCCCATAAGGGATTTTCTCCATTGATCACAGGTTTCATACATAATCCACCCAAATACATTTTCTGTTGTGTCATATAGAAATACCATAAGATGACATCACTTTGGTCTTCTAGAGCATCAATTCTAGTCAACTCGTACAAGCTTTCATCGACAAGACACTCTAACCAATGTCAAAGCGCTACTTTGTAAGGTTACGCACCTCAATGAAATTATGTTATAAAATCTCTACGTGGCAAATCAGAAAAAAATAAATAAAGCAGAATTACAACTAGCAATCCCAGGCTCCTTTGCTGGTGATCACTTGGGCACTGCAATTCTACGTCCAGTAGCAGGAAATACCTTCTGCCAAGGATATACATATATTTTCTAAGGAAGCTGATAAAATAGAAAAAAAAATAATCACAAGTGACTATAATAAATCCATGGATTCTCCTCTTCTGAAATGTTGTTAAAAACTGCTATCTCTGGGTTAAACAGGGTTTTCCCACTAAGCACATTATAAATGTATGATTAGTGGGGGCCCTCATTGATCTCTAGAACAGGGACCCCGAACAAGCCTGATTTTTTTCCATCCTTTCATTATCCATCTCATTTAATAATCTAGTTGCCAGTCTTAAAACCCTCTCCAGTTCTCCTATATCCTTTTTACAATGTGGAGTACAAAACTGAATCCCATATTTGAGATGTGATCTTACAAGGGATTTACAGAGGGGTAATATTACATTGGAATCACAGTTTTTTTTAAATCTCTTTTCATACACCCTAAAATCCTATTTGCTTTTGTAGCTGCGGCTTGACATTGAGTGCTACTTAGCTTATTCGTAACCAGAATTCAAAGCTCCTTCTCTTGTTCCATTATCCCTAGTTTTATTCCATTTAATGTATATTCATTAATACTATTACCTCAGCCTAGTTGCATTACTTTACATTTATGCTGCCAACATTATTTCACAATCAAGCAAAATTTTAAGTATCCTACAAAGTTTTGTACATCAGCAAAACTACACTTTACTTTTAATTCCATGCATAAGGTCATTACTAACGAGATTAAAATGGGTCCAACACAGATCCTTGTGGTTCCCCACTCATGACTTTAGCCCACTTTGAGTATGTACCATTTACAATGACTCTTTGTTTTCTGTCGTTGTATCACTAGGATATTCCGTCACCTCCTGATCAACTAACCCTCACGATCCTCGCAATAAATTACCGCAACACTGGGGACCACAGCATAGCACCATTCTCATGAATGGAAACATGTTGCTGATCCCTGCACAGTGGTTGTCCAGAATCGCCATAATGCAGGCAAAATTCCTCTCTTCAATCTCGAGATTGGTGGGGGTGCCAGAGGTCAGACCCTGTTGACCACTCATGTCGGCTTTCTGAGGAGGGCTAACAAATACCAACAACAGCCAAGTCCTTCTTCTCCCTCATTTTAGAGATTGGTGGGGGTCACCAATTGGTCAGCACCAAGTCACCCACCAATGAAAACTTCTGACAAGTGAGTATGACATGTCTTAAGTTTTGTAAAAAGACAAAAAGTCACTGCTGAAGTAAGATTAATTAAAATAAATGATAGCTATCAAATTGTGTATGAAGTCATCTTCTAACCACAGTACCTGCAATTAATCTATAATGATACAAGCAATTTTCTTAAAAGCAACTAGCAGCTGGGCATTGTCTGAGGGACCCACTCAAGGATGGACTGATTACTCTGGCATTCTGGCCGCTCTTGCCCAATGGCAGGAGAACTAGAAGACACTCGGGAATGACACATCTCAGGAGGCATTATTTAAGAAGCACATCTGGTTTTATTTGATACTATGGTATTCATTATATGGGAATCTAATTGGTTCTTTGGTTGCTATTATTTAGACATTATGACTAGAAATGCCCAACATTGCTACTATTAGATCATGTCACTGACCATTCATACTGTACATGTATTTTTGTTACTCTGGAATCTGCATAACTTTATTGATTCCCAGTACAACTTTTCAGGCATCATATCTGTACTCCCTAATAAATAGCGGTATTCACTGCTCTACACATTCCTGGTGCTTTACAAGCCCATAAATAGTGTTATGTCTCTGCTCAGTATTCAGTTTACAGCTCTTAGCAGCTGCTGCCCAGGTTGGTTGGAAAGATTTGTGCTCTGGTATGCGGAAAAACAGATTAAAAACCCAAAAATGTATTTCTACTTAAGTAAATCCAAAATTTAACCTGCATTGAATCTGTGCACTGCAAATGTTCCTGTGAATACAGGAAGACTGAACATCCCGCCAAATATATGACTACTAATATTAATTATTTCTTGCACATTCATTAAAACAATAATTTTTCAAGAGATACAAAATATAATCGATGCAACACTGACAAATTTGGCCAAATCTTGAAGACCTACATATTATATTCTCTGAATGAATGTCTGAGCCCCTTACCAACCACCAGTTATAACACACTTGATGCCTTTGAGTAACATTTATCTAAATTATCTCCTGTTTTTCAGGGTTTTTTCAGACTCTGCACTTGCACCTGCCTCAGAGACTGTGGGCCACTAATGCCTTATTGACCAAATGGTTAGTCAACCTCTGATTACTAGTGCAGTTTAGAAGACCTCATGGGCTAACTGTATGTTATGACCATGCAGTCCAACATCTGGTTCTAGGGGTGAGAAAACCTAAATCTCTCTCTACAACAACAAAAACTCCCGCTAAACTACATCTTCACTTAAACGCTTATAATAAGGTATTAAATTATGCTGGCCTACTCTTCCAGAACTTCTGGAAAACAGGGAGTGTAGGCATTTCTCCTGCAGATTTTCCGCGCTATAGACTCCTCCTTGCCAAGTGTAGTCATTAAGAGGAAAGGAGCCAAGCGGCATTGTCGGTAAGTGGCCCTCTAGTCACTGGGGTCTGCATTAAAGACTGCGATCCACTATCTTGGATCTAATGCTACCCTACTCTTTTATTGAATTTCTCACACTCAGGCATACTAGGGAAGAACTGTGACCATGCCTTTTATGAAGGTCATGTAAGTGGAGAAGAAGAAGTAGCCAAAATAGGATTCAACCAGAAATGTAATTTATGCCCTTTTGCCCCAAGAGTCTGTGCATCGTTGTGTTTTGTAATATGGGTAGTTGGGGGAAAATTCATTACCAAATACAGAATATTGTAATATTGTGAGCAAGTCATCATCACTGTCATGATCATCAGATGAAAACCCTACATTACATAAGATCCATGATTCTCTATAAGCTTTGTTTCCTCAAAATTAGTATATGAGGAAAAGGAAAGTAGTCATAATTTGGCCATAAACATAAGAAAATTGTTGGGCGAAATCAACGATTCTGATTGCATCTACCAAACATCAACTGTCGTAAAGATATATTAAGAAATGAATCGGCACAGAATATTGGACCTAAGAATGACAGTGTTAAATAATGGACATTCGCTCTGCAATAAGTGAAGCCAGCACTGAAATGGAAGCACCCACATAAATATAATTTGGAAGGTGGGATTCAATATCTCAAGGGTACCTCTATGAAATACAGCTATTCTATAAGTCAAAGAATATAGACCTAAATGGGTAAGGTAATTTTCCAATGTGACTGGAGCAGTGTTAGACAAGACTCTTCTCTGAAAATAGGCTTACATCTTCACAATGGTGAGGCGCTTTGTTCATTTCAGTGCCTTGTATCTGGGCAACAAGCTCTCTATGTCTGCCAATATTTGGCTTACGGCAATTGTTGGAAAAAAATGGCTATTTCTCAGAAGTGACTATTGTTAAATCAGAATGAGTAATTAAAACTAACAACGAGTGTAACCTTCAAATTAAACAATAAATGACTATAAATAAATATTTTGTTCAGTATTGTAGTTCACTTTGTTGTGTACTATTACTATACCTTAAAGGGTTATTCCGTGGGACCTACACCAATCTCCGATACCTACTGAGGGTTCCCCGAAGACCACCCCCGTTGAGGTGTCAGCCGACCACCGTATCCAGGCTGGCAAATCAATGGAGGAGTGGCCAAGCATAGGAGATACGTTAACAATCGTAGGGACCAAGATGGGACCCCTTACTTATCAGACATTTATGGCAAATCCTGTGGATATGCCATAAATGTATGAGATGGGAATATTCCTTTAAAATGTGCAGTTATTTATAGGGCCAACAATCTTTTTTTTCCTTGAAAGCCAAGTGACCGGGTTTCATTAAAAAAGTGTACTTGTCCAGATTTTGGTACATAGTTATTGATTTCATCTCTAGACTTTTTTACTTATCCATATCCCAAAAACCCATCAGTTTTTCTCCATGGGGACAGTATCTGCCTGCTATTATTAAACTGCTTCCAGTTGTAAAACAAAGGGGTGGACATATCGGCCCACATTTACAAAGCAGTTTACATCCACTTGACATGCAACACATTTGCTATAAAATTTGCAACTTTTCTCATCACCCGACAAATTTGGAAAGTTATAAGTACACAATTATATTTATCTGCTTCTTAGAGCTTTTTTTCTGGAAAGCAAGTATGGCCACATTTACAGCTTCCCTACGAGTTGTTCTTCACCCTACAAATGGTAAATCTGCCCAGGAACATGATTCATTACTCACCCCTTTATTAATGAATATAACAAGGCTAATATAACGGCATGCTACCCACTGCGCCTGCCGATGTTGCAGACATCCTTTTTGTCTCACCCCAAAATAATGCCATTGAAAACGACAATTTGTCCTACATAAACAAGCTCTAATAGAGCCGTGTTGACAGAAAAAAAAAAAATGATAGCCATCGGAATGTGATTATGCAAAAACAAAAGAAAATGCTGCGACCTGAAGGGCCAAAATAGGATGGGTCCTTAAAGGGTTAAAAAAAATAATTGTTAAATCTATTAAACAAAACTTTCATATAACTTCCTGATAGCATCAAGCCAGAAGCAACCTCACTGTACAACGCATTTTAATGGGTTTTCCCCCAATAACCACTTATGGAATTTCAAATTTATAGGCCATAAATGTTTGATCGATGTCTGGTCCCCCATTTATGCCAATGAGCGGGCAATATGTGAGCACTTAGTTTTCAGTGAAGTCTATGGGAAATACAGAGAAAGCAAAGAGGGTGCACTTCTTTGGGGAATGGGGTCTCAGGTTTAGTGGGAGACCATCAACAATCAAACATTTATAGCATATCAAATTGATATGCCATAAATTTTAATCCTGGAAAACTCATTCAAGTGGGAAAATAATGACAGGTACTGATGCAATTAAGGTGATGTTGTCATAACCACCAGACGGTATTGTTTTATAAGTGTCCTAGAACCCGGACAGCTAGAATGTTAGTAATTCTCAGCGGTCGGAACTTCACACCTCACACTTTTGATTGTACCTTTCTCGTGGTTACCCCACTTTTACTAAATGTGAATTTCTGAAATTGTCTAAACGGTTGTTTAGAGGACCCATCGACTACATTGCTGTCTGCTGATAAACAGGATTTGAAGAGAAGATCACATGACTCTAGTAGCGTCAGCAATTGCCTTATTGAGGTATCTGTATAAAAAAAATGTGCTGACATGTATATTAGCCTATTTATATGCACTGTAAAGTTGTAGTAATAAAACATTAAATTGTTTTTTTTCAAATGTTTCTCTGGATTAGAGAAACAGCACCACTTTTGTCCATGGGTTGTGCGTGGGCGCTGTGTTTTTAAAAAAAAAGTTCTAATCTCAGACAACCATAGAGAGTTACCCCCTCCAATCTTCACAGATTTTCCCTGCATAGCAACGCTCTTGGCAAGCCACTGTGCAGTGAACTGGTACACATTTACTTGAATGGACCTGTGTTGCAGTTCCTAGTACGCGGGTGGCTAGGACCATCGCTGTGCAGGACAAATGTCGAAAGGACCTCTTTTTTTCTTAGGATTGGCAGGGGTCCCAGTGTTCAGACCCCAACCATCATAGTGTTAGGGCATATTCTAGTTATATACTAAACATTAGAAGATGGTAATACACCTTTAAGTAATATACTAGTGATATCATTGGATTGGAATAAAAAAAAGTATATATTTGGTTTTCTGTCATCTACAGGCACCTTAATCATAGCCATAAAGGCAAGAAAGCAAGCCTTGCCTATTGATAGGATCATTGTCATAAAATCCAAAGCATAAGAAGGTGAATGTCCTATCAGCATGCTTGTGTTGCTGCAACTCTGCAGTGAGTCCATCAATTGTGACCGACAATACTGACACCCCCACAGAGCACCAAGTTGGTGTTATGCCGCTGGTGGTGCTCAAGACCGCAACACCAGAAAGAATTATCACATGGATGAAGCACACATCAACACTGACAGAAAACTAAAGGCACAAGTAACTCACCAGTGGATGAGCGGAACCGAACACCGAAATGCAGTAGAAGATGGAGACGATGAACAAATGGAGTGATTGGCAGACGAATAGACAGTGGACAAGAGTTTAAAGCACTCACTGACCCCATCTGAATACTATACAACAGCAGGGAAAGACAATTGCTTGGCAGCAGACCAAATGCACAGGAAAGGCAAATATACCATGAAGTCTCACCATTTGTTGAACAAAGTGAGTAGCTAGTTTATCAGCAGAGGGCGAGCCAGACAAGGGAATAAAATGGGCCATTTTACTGAACCTGTCTACAGCCCAAATGGTATCTCTCCCCCCAGATCTGGGCAACTCAACAATAAAGTCCATGGATATGTGTGTCCATGGCTTCCTGGGAGCGGGCAAAGATTCCAACTGACCAAAAGGTGTCTTCTTGCGAGCACAGATGTCACATACCCCAACAAACCTTTCCACATTTCTCCTTATATCTGGCCACCAAACAGATCGAGACAAGGTCTTACACATCTTAGTGATACCTGGATGAGCCGCCAACTTACTACCATGACACTCTAAAAGAACAGCAGGTCTAAGGTTACTAGGAACAAACAACTGTGGGCGGGTTTCTTTGGAGGTGCCTGAGATTAAGCCTGCAAAAGTAAATCAGAAATATTCTGTGTTAGCCCTGTCACAATTTTATCAGGAGGAATGATGAAAGAAGGTACAGTGGTCTCTACAAATTCTTGATACTCAACAGGCAGACCCTGGAGGCTTGTGACTACGACTAGACTTGGGGAACTAAAAGATCTCCCCGAACAAAACTATCCCCACTGCACTAAATCTCCATAAGTCCAATCAAACACTGGATTATTGTCACGTTGGGTTCGTGGACCCACCTACCCGCAGCACAGCACGACTACAGCTCAGCACGGCACTTGACCAGGATAGCACGGGATACAGGATACAGGTACGGGAAACACTGGGAACTAGAAGACACTAGGAGACCATTTGCATAGACAAACTAGGATACGACAAACAACTCTCAGGCATGGGAAGATGGGGCTGGGACCTTCTTATAGCCCAGGGTGCTCTGGGAGCAATCAGCTCCATCTCCCACCTGCGTGCGCTTTGGCTTCTTTAGTCTGGACTGAGCTCGCGAGCGCACCCTGGTGGTCACTGTGGAACAGGATGGCCGTATGTGCAGACATCTCTGGAGGGAAGGGTGTCAACTGGATGGAAGGAGATTGTGGTCAGCGACCACGGACGTTACATCTTATAGATTTCAGAACTAAGACAATTGTTGTGTGACAGCATGTGAATATGTCTCTTCTGTCTCCATCTTGTTATAGAATCACTGGTGTTTTGCCATGGAGTCTGCCTCTGGAGGAGACCTGAGGAGCTACCTTAGAAGACAAGACTGTCTCCCAATCACCAGTGCAAAGTAAGCCAAATGGATTTATGGATATTTTATTAAATCGATTTTACTGACACTGCTCCCAATAACATCCTTATAATCCGTCCAATTATATATAGATAATCTACATCAATGCCACCAACACTGGACCCCATCATTCAAATACATACATTGTATGTGACTACACGATCCATAGAGCATGCTTCGCTTATAAACAATGAAGCAGAAAACACAGAAATAACTCATAAACCACTCGATCTACAACATAAATATTTTTTTATTTCTTCAACAGATTCTATGCAACAGATAAAAAGTCAGGCCCATAGTCCTTGCACATAAAGTGCTTCATCCATCTGTGAAGATTTTGACTATTCTTTCAGTAGTATGTATAAAACCATTGATTTTACCAAGGAAGCCACTACTGGGATGATCGTGTATGTGACCTTCCTAATAGTCATGCTTCCTTAATGGAGAAGGCTTTTATTGCAGTAATAGAGATGAGTGTGATAAAGCGAGGTAGCGGCGGGGAAATCACACTTCATGCCAGTACCATGTAGGCAACAGTAGAATACAGATTTCTTTACATGGATCCTCTATTTTCATGGCGGAGCCGAAAGTGGTGCGGAATCTGATTTTTACCCAGTCATTGCATGTTCTATAATCAGATTCACTCAACACATATAATAATGACATATAATGATGGCACCAAGGTGGAGCTTCACTTTAATGCCTATATTCTTGCCCCTGAAATCTCTTGGTTTTTAATATAATCCTATTACTGTACTTCTTCTGCCTCAGCAGAACATTGGGTGGAGAAGAACAGAGGATGATCAAGTCTTTGTAAATTCAGTTAGTTACAAGTGAGTATATAGCATATAATCTGTATACTCATACACGTTCTTTAAGAAAAGCTGCAAACTGAACAATTTCTGGTTTTACAGAGACCTAAATCCAGCAAACATTCTGATTGACGCCTCTGGTCATCTTAAAACAGCTGATTTTTGGCTGGCCCACAATAAGATTGATGGAGTAAAAGAACACCAGGTTACATTGTCCTAGAGGTCAGTGTATGGATAAAAGAATAATAAACTATATTTGGATTGGTAAAATGTGAGCTCTGATTAGTTGTTGTAATAATTCAAATAAAAAGTTACTAAAGGAATAAAAATTCATCCAAGTATATCAGTATATGTTTAGGGTTTGAGGTACAGATTTGAGATGGATGTGGGTCTAATTTCGATGCAATTAAACATTTGTGTACCTGCAGCTGCTGACTGGTAGTCTTTTGGCATATTATTTCACCAGCTCACACCAGGAACGCCAAGCTGCAACTGTGTCGGGCCGCTGGGAGCAATGATATCAGTGGCACGGCAGGGTAGTGATGTCACATCATTGCACTGTCTACCCTGTTGCTAGACGCATGTGGCCCACTCTAACTGTGCTCCCAGCGGCCTGGCGTAGGCTAGAGGAGGAACCTGCTGCTCTACTCATCATAAGAACGTGGTTAGGTGAGTATATTATGATCCAATTTTTTTCCAGGGCTACAGCTAGTACTGTAAGGAGAAAAAAAAGGGGGCTTTATTGCTATGTGTGGGGGCAAAAAAGTGAGCAAAATTGCTCTGTAAGAGTTATTTAGGGGGCAATAACTGTGTGGGTACAAAGTGAGCATTATTACTGTGTTGGGGGCACTATTACTGTGTGGGGCCTAAAAGGGGGCACTTTTATTGTGTGGGGCACAAAAGGGAGCACAATTACTGTGTGGAGGCACTTATACCATCTGGGGCACTATTACTAATTGGGTCACTGTCTATCTGGCACTATTGTTTTCAGGGGCACAATCTGTCTGACACTATTATTTTTGGGGCAATTATAGTTGACACCAATATTTCTGTTGCAAGATTATTTAATTTGTTTACGATATTTCTGAAGTACAATATTTGGGGCACTGTGCAAGACAGCAGATGCAGTAATTGGGGAAAATGGGGCCGCAACAGGTACAGCATATTTCTGAATTACAGTATTTGGGGGCACTGTTCAATATAGCAGTTGCAGTAATTGGGCAGCAATAGGTACAGCATTGGTGGTAGCAGCAGGATAGGAAGTTTATATAAAGGGTGAGGAATAGGTAGGGAGGGTGCTGGAAAACCAAGGAGCCAAAGATGTCTAGGCTGCATACTTTGCGGAAACGAGTCTTAGCTGGAAGAATTCTTCATGGTGGTCTGGACTGGATAGAGAAGAAAAGGGAGAGTGTTCCCATTAACGTGTCTAAAGGAGACTGTCAGTATCACGATCTACTGCAATACATTAGTATTGCAGTATATCGTGCAAGCGATCCAACGATCGCTGGTTCAAGTCCCCTAGAGGAACAAGTGAAAAACAGTAAAATAAAGTTTTTTAAAATCATTTTTGTTAAAAGGAATTAAAAGTTAAAAAAAAAAACATTTTCCCTCAAGCACAAAGTAAAAAAAATAAAAAAATTAACAACTGGTATCGACGCGTCCGTAAAAGTCTGAACTATTACCATATATCATTATTTAGTCCGCACGGTGGAATCTATTCTCAACAACCAATGGAAATAGGTCACATTATACACAGTTTCTTTACATAAACACACTTCTAAAAATGCAGACCGGATGATTGCTGTTTACATACATACATTTTTGGGCAACAAGCGATAATTCTTAAAGGGTAACTAAACTTTTCGTTTTAGTGATCGATGGGGGTCTCAATGCTTGTTTGGTAGTGTTTTCTTGCGGGTCGTTTGGTCGTTCACAATGTTCACATTCACCAATTATCGTCCATAGTAGCTTGGTTGCATTCGCATCGAGACAATTATCTATATGTGTAAACAAACCCTTAATCCCATTGTGCTCAATTTATTCCTTAAGGGAAATTTCCTTTGTCTGCACAGTCTAAACACAGTTTTTGTTTAGTCAACAGTATATGAGCAAGAAGAAAAATATGTAAAACAGCTGGCAGCTCCTAGATATTCTTACCCTAGATCCACTGCAGTCTGTTGAGAGAAGCTTGTCAAATTGCCTTTACAACAGTTCCATCTCTCGGACGTAAGAAAGTAGTACAGCTGCTGCTAAAACCTTCTTTCTTTCATGAATAGGACTTGTAGTACGCTAACTTTCTAGCATAGCATGCACCATCTTATTTGGTCCCAGAAAGCTGATCTTGGAGACCAAGGCTGTAGGGGAGGGAGGTTTCTTTTTACCTGTCGATCATCCATATAGTTGGTCTTTATGGGCTACATCTGTAGAAGGTTATGGGGATCTAAAAACGTATCTTATCCATAAAGTGTTCTGTACAGAAGAAAGGCATAAAGCAGCTGATCTCTGAGACTGAATTGTAACACAGCGCATATTGGCTGGTGGAAACACGGAAGGGACTAGCTCTCTTGGTGCCCTAAGCAGGGGTTTTAGAATGAGCCTTGGTCTCTGAACTTCAGCATTAAAGATAATGAATGGACATAATAAATTAAATCACCAATGTAGTTCTCAATACAGATTTATCTCACCACACTACCACGTATCTGTAGGAGGGTCCGTGGGCTGCTGCAGCTCCTATCTATCTATCTATCTATCTATCTATCTATCTATCTATCTATCTATCTATCTATCTATCTATCTATCTATCTATCTCATATCTATCTATCTCATATCTATCTATCTATCTATCTATCTATCTATCTATCTATCTATCTATCTATCTATCTATCTATCTATCTATCTATCTATCTATCTATCTATCTATCTATCTATCTATCTATCGTGTTTCCCCGATAGTAAGACACCCCCGATTGTAAGACGTATCGGGGGTTTCAGGGGGGTCGGCTAATATAAGCCGTACCCCGAAAGTAAGACATATGTCTTACTTTCGGGGAAACACGGGGGTATTGTCGCCTCCTGCCCACTTCCGCGCCGCCCCCCTCTCCATACGTCACCGCGCCGAAATACGGTAATGCAGGATAAAAGTTAAAGAAATTCATACTTACCCGGCCGTTGTCTTGGTGACGCGTCCCTCTCTTCACATCCAGCCCGACATCCCTGGATGACGCGGCAGTCCATGTGACCGCTGCAGCCTGTGATTGACCTGTGATTGGCTGCAGCGGTCACATGGCCTGAAACGTCATCCAGGGATGTCAGGCCGGATGTCGAGAGGGACGCGTCACCAAGGTAACGGCCGGGAGACCGGACTGGAGGAAGCAGGAAGTTCTTGGTAAGTATGAACGTCTTTTCTTTTTTTCCCAATATAAGACATACCCCGAAAGTAAGACATAGTGGGGCTTTTGGGGATAAAAAGAAAGTAAGACACTGTCTTACTTTCGGGGAAACACGGTATCTATCTATCTATCTATCTATCTATCTATCTATCTATCTATCTATCTATCTATCTATCTATCTATCTATCTATCTATCTATCTATCTATCTATCTACCTATTATCTATCATCTATCTATCTATCTATCTATCTATCTATCTATCTATCTATCTATCTATCTATCTATCTATCTATCTATCTATCTATCTAATATATCACAGTATCATAATTTGTAAGGCTGAAAAAATACATACACTATATGGAAAAAAGCATTGGGACATTGATGTTGTACGAGAGGGTTTGGCTCGCAATTTCCATTCTAGTTCATCCCAAAGGTGTTTGATGGGGTTGTGGTCAGAGCTCTGTGTGGGCCAATCAAGTTCTTCCACACCAAACTCCCCCAACCATGCCTTTATGGACCTAGCTTTGTGCTCTGGGGCACAGTCATGCTGGAACAGAAAAGGGCAGAATCCCAAACTGTTCACAAAGTTGGAAGCATACATTTATCCAAAATGTCTTGGTTAGGCTGAAGCATTAAGATTTCCCTTCACTGGAACTAAGGGACCTAGACCCACCCCTGAAAAACAACCCCATAGCATTATCGATCCTCCATCAAACTTTACAGTTGGCACAATGCAGCCAGGCATGTAACGTTCTCCTGGCATTCGCCAAACCCAGAATCGTCCATTAGGCTACCAGATAGAGAAGCGTGATACATCACTCCAGAGAACACTGCTCCAGAGGCCAATGGTGATGTGCTTTACACCACTCCATCCGATGCTTGGCACTTGCTTGGTGATGTAAGACTTGCATGCAGCTGTTTGGCCATGGAAAACCATGCCACGAAGCTCCAGGCGCACAGTTTTTTGGTGGATGTTAATGCCAGAAAAAGGTTTGAACTCTGCAGTTATTGAGTCAGCAGAGAATTGGCGACTCTTATGCACTATGCGCCTCAGCACTCAGCGACCCTGTTCTGTAACTCTATGTGGTCTCGAATTTGCGGCTGCGTTGCTGTGGTTTCTAAATGCTTCCACTTTGCCATAATACGACTCACAGTTGATCGTGGAATATCTAGGAGGGAAGATATTTTACAAACTGACTTGTTACAACACTGGAATTCAGGGAGCTCTTTCCCAAATCTTTGTAAAGGCGACTGCATGGCGAGGTGCTGGATTTTATACACCTGTGGCAATGGGACTGAATGAAACACCTGAATGCAATGATTAAGAGGTGTGTCCAAATACTTTGGTGTATACATCCAATTCAGCCTATTATTCTGCAATATATATATTATATATTCTGCAATATATATATATACTGCAGGACACATTCAGAGGTCTTGTGGAGTCCATGCCCCGACAGGTCATAGCTAAAACACAAAGTATCTCTGGTGGTCTAAGGTAATGAAGGGTTCAATATTGATATCCATTATCCAGGCTGGTTATGGGTCAATATCTAATATTCCTAGAGATCTAGGGTGGTTTAGGGGTTAACATTTAATTCACCTGGTGTTTAAGGATAGTGAATGGGGTAAATGGTGGTAGTCATATACAGGAAAGTGTACCTATAGTTTCATTTTATCTAATCTAAAAAGGGCCAGACGTCTTTATAGGATTAAGAGCTCCTATTGAACTTGATAATAAATCAGTATATAGTGAACTCCCCCTTGAGGTGGCAGAATTTTATTGAAGAGCGTTTTTGGGCACAAGGAAACACCCCTCCAATTGTGCGCCCCTAAGTGAATTCAACAACGACCATACAAGAAAAATATTCAGTGGAAATTTTCCACACCTTGTCTGTAGTCTTTTGTCTTGTAGTCCGCATTCAGTCTTTATCAAATCAATTTATACCAGTTAACATGGTATTTAAAAAAAGCTAAATCCACGCACAATTATGATAAAAGAGGTTTTATTGGATGAACTGCATTATATTCTTAACAAGATGAAAAAACGCACTCTCTTTCTTGTCCATCCATGTTTGATAAATTCTGCATCCCTCCTTATGTAACTTTACTCCTTGGGCTAAGTCCACACACGTTGGATTTGCTTCTGGTTATTTCAACATCAAATTCGCAGGAACCCCCATGATAATCCACATGACAAATCCGCAAAGAAGCTTGCAGATTTTGTTGCAGATTTGCTTTCCGCAGCTGAAAACAGTGTGGATTTGCCACTGCAGATTTCACTTAGAAGCTAAAAAAAAGTAATTTACAGTCATTAAAAATCCACAACTTCGGGTCTTGCTGCCGAACCCCTGTTAATCTGCCGCAAAATCTGCAACACTCAATTGCTTGTGGATTTCATTCAAGTTCAAAACTGCGGCATTTCCGCCACGTGTGAACTTACCTGTAATATTTTGAAAGCACCAGGCAATCTATCAAGTGCAGCCCATATTAAGACGAGTATACATCAAAGGCAGTGAAATGCACAGTGCCAGTCTGAACCCCGTGATGTAAAAGGGGTGATCTATTTACACAAGTCATAAAGCAACTTTTTTCACATATGATCACGTAAAGCCTAAATAGTATTAAACTTTAAGTCCCATCTATGTGGTTCAATATCAAATCTGTGGCTCTCCTGCTGTTGCAAAACTACAACTCCCTGTATGCTCCGAAAGTCACAAGCTGTCATGGCATGCTTGGAATTGCCATTTGAAACAGTTGGAAAGCCAACAGAGTATTCCCATACTGTGATATCTGCCCGACTGTGACTCCGTCATATGATGCCACTACAACTACTTGGTCTATGTGACTATAGTCAAAGAATTTTCCCATTGATCTAGTCAGAAGTACTCACATGACTAGACAGATCTGAGTCAGGTTCGGTGCCAGCATAAGGCAAACCAGGGCAGATGCTAGGGCCCACTGAGCTTGGAGGGAGGGCCCAAGGCCATCTCAGTAAACATATGGGTGCACTGTGAGCCTGTTACCGAAGGAGCCTTATATACCCTCTCTTCCTAATAATTCACACCACCAAGCCCTTCATCCAAAGTAGTTTGCCCCTCAACTTTACCATGCCTTATAGGAGAGAAGTGTAGTATGATCTTAAGGACATTTAAACCATTCTGTTTTCTTATATTTCATTGACTCATTGAGAATGGACTGGGAGCCGGATAATTGTATTCTCTAGAATAATTGATGGGAACAATCTACATGTATAATCTAGATTATAAATGATTAATTATAAATGATTAATTATTATGAACAAGATGGAAGGCAATTTGCAGAGGTATTATCTACCCTGACTTCCTCCACTGTATTTCACATACCTGTAATGAGCGAGCCTCCCCTATCTGCCATTACTGTTCCATATTATATATAAACATTACCTATAGAAGGAACAAGTTAAATTATTTTGACAAGCCCTGACTCATGATTTATCTGGGCACACTGGCGTCATCATATATATATTCTGGATAACCTTATACATCTGGTGCTAGTCCCAGGATAAAACAACCATATCTTGGTACCCGTTATCTCCATAGCATAAATACAACCCTGCTCTCCTTTTGAGCCTTCTCATTTCACTATGCTGGATGAGCATATCCACATGTTGTATTATAGTAACATTTATTTAACTTTCATACATTGGCTCAGAGACTTGCCTTTCCCCAACTGTAACAACATACCTGACCTCCAATATCAGACATCACCTATTTAACAATTTATCATGTCTTTATATGTACGGTCTGTTTCTGAAGCCCATACCAATTATAGGAAGAGGAAAGCTCATTTAGTTTTTACCACCAAAAGTCGTTCATCTAGTGATAACTACTAACACAGACTTGGTCATTTATGAACCAGTTGGCCCACAGAAGTTATACCTCAATGTTATTGTTACTCTGTCTTAAAGAGGATCTGTCACCTGCCCAAAAAACTGCAGTTGACATCTCAGTTAGATTGCACGAGCCTCACAGATTCGGATGCTTTTTATTTTTTTCTCCTAGCCCCCACTGTTCCTGAGATATCAAGAAGGGGCCATTAGTTATGGTGTCCGATATGCAAATTAGGCCTTTGACTGTCAAGTGGGCGGTTACCCCTTATCTAGTGACAGGTGTTACCCGCCCACTTGACAGTCAAAGGCCCTATTTGCATATCGGGCACCAGAGCTAACAGCCCCAATATCTCAGGATTGGTGGGGGCTAGAAGAAAAAAATAAAAAGCATCAGAATCTGTGAGGCACCTGCAATCTAACTGAGATGTCAACTGCAGTTTTTTGGTGACAAGTTCTCTTTAAAGGCGTTGCCCAAAATTAGAAAAATATAACCGCTTTCTTCTAGAAACATCACTGGATTGTATCTGGCATTGAAGCTTTGTTCCATTGAAGTGAATGGGAATGACCTGTAAAACCAAATACAACCTGTAGACAAGTGTGGTGCTGTTTTTGGAAGAAAGCAGTCATGCTTTTCTCATCTTGGACAACCCCTTTTATATATTCTTAAAGGGACACTAAAAAATAAACAGAAAGCTTAACACTAGCAACACTTAACCTCTTCATTGATCCTAGCCCGTACATATAAAAAATGTGTCCCAGCAGTCATTCATACTGTCTCCTCTCCCTACTTCATTGCCTTGCAGTGCTAGTTCATGTGAAACAATAAGTTTGTGCTCTAGGGTGCTTTGTGTCTTTGGGCACCTTGCTAAAAGAGAAACTATCCTCCAGTACTCTATGTGCAATGGAGATCGGGAAAGCTAAGGGCCACCCTTCTAGCCAAAACATTCCCTTGTCGGTTTCTCTGCAAAATGTGTACAAGACTTAAATTCAGAACCTGACAAAGGTTTAGTGCCCCTTTAAGACAGAAAGAGATGCTTCCAGACACTGCTGCATTATTGCATTATTTTAATAAACATTGAATTGACAATGAAGGTCATGTCATCTTCTTGAAGTAAAGTAGACGAGTGTGCTAGTAGAATGAGTTATTAGGGGAGACGGCTGTGCTGCGTTTATACATATATATATATTTGTATAGCAACGACACAATCAGTTCCATTAACCCTTTACTGAAAGTGTGGCCTGCCTAATATAAAGGTGGTTACATGTATTTGTGTAAAGAGCTGCAAAAAGTTAAACAAAGATATGCGTGAATATGAAAAAAAAAAGAAAAGAAATAAAATGGATCTGAAATGTGAAGAAGGTTATAAACTGATCTGTCCAAATGGAAGGGGCACAAATTTCTGTACCCTTCCTAATCGCTGTCACTTCTCTCAGCCACGACAGCATCACTGTCCTCTGTAATCTGTAGAAGTGCGTTGGGGTCAGGGCTCTCTCCTCTCAGCAACTCGGTTCCCTCTTCTTCCTCTTCACCCTCCCCTCCAACTTCCACCATTTCTGTGGCCTGCACTTCAACCTCTCCCTCTCTGATCTTCTTGACATAGAAAGTGAATGGGGGAACCTTGTAGACAGCTGTTTTGGAGCGGGCATAGACTGGGTGGTCAGGAGTGAAGGACTTTTTGAACTTGTCTTTGGAGGTCTTCATCTTCTCTCGCCTTTCATTTGTCACTATCTTGGTTCCAAGCTTGGTCATCTTCTTCTCAATGTTGTGTCTGGTCTTCTCCAAGTTTTGCTTGGTCTTTTCCAAATTCTCTTTGGTTCTGACCTTGGTCTTTTCCATCTTATCCTTTGAGAAAGCTTTCTTTATGTCATCAACTCTTCTCATTCCACTTCTCTTGATTCGCTCAGCTCTGGACTCTTCAATTGTTTCCTCTACTTCTACCTCCTCATCAGAAGACAGTTGGATTTCTTCTGTCTCATCATCTTTGTTATCCTTCTCCTGACCTTCCTCTTCAACCTCCTGCTTTTCACTGTCCTTTAGAGTCTTGCTGATGCTAAGTTTGGATGGCAACTTCACCTCATCCTAGAAAAAAAAACAGATAAAGGCATGATTTTTTTAAAATAAAAATAACATATTTATTATAATCATGTATATTTGGAATATATAACCAGAACGTTCATAGTTAAACTACATAGAAGAATATGCTAATAATGGACAAAACAGAGTAGGAGCTCTTTCTTGTGGACATTTAAGGTAAGACTCATTGCAAGGACATCTTGATGACACAGCTGGTGTATAAGAGTCTTTTATAATAGAAACAATGGTACTGGCCATAATAAGGTTCTATTATTACTATGAGCATTTTTAAAGGGGTTTTCCCATCAGGGACATTATGCCATAAATGTCAGATAGATGCGGGTCCCACCTCTGGGACCCACATCTATCACTAGAACGGGGCCCCCTAAACCCTGTTCTACCTTTCTCAGTTCCTGCTGCCTCCCGGCCACTTCCTGATTACATGTATGTGGATATGCCATAAATGTCCCTGATGGGCAAACCCCTTTAAGTAACAAAGGTAGAACATAATGCCAGCCACAAAGTAACACAAGTTTTCACTAGAGAAAGCTTAATATATGACTGATTTGAAACGGCTAAAATCTAGTACATGGCCATTGTTCCCATTGAGACCATTTTTAAAAAAAACAACAGATCTGTTACTGAACGCCAAAAAGTGAATCAAATACAATTTGATCCACAAAACTGATCCACTGCTATCTGTTTAGTTTTTCTTTGTTATTTTCTTTATTTAGGTCTATGGGTGGCAAATTGAACAATCTATTCCCATGGGCATTACATGGGCAGCCTATAGATTTTAATAAGCATCATGTAATGTTTTTTTTCCCATGTAGCGGCACTGCAGGGGAATGAAACATTTGCTACCACGTTCCCCCACAGATACAGCTGATTGCTGTGGGTCCGAGCAGCAGGACAACCTGTGATTAGCTTATTTTCCAAGGGACCCTTCTTACAAAAAGGCATTGTAAAAAACGGACAATCCCATAATAATGAATATTTGGTTTTATTAGCAATTAATGTGGCATATTACATTGAGTTTCTAAAATGGAACAAAATTGATCAAAGATTGTATTAAAGAAAAGGTACAATATGTAATGTGTTAACTGTAGATCTCACCCCGCTCAGGCAGCACCATATGTCATAAAGGCCACATACGCAGCTTGTTCATTAGTTTAAACTTCGGCCGGGTTTACACAATTTTCTGCAGTGAGTAATTGGCCGCTTGCGAAAACATTTACTTTTTTTTCCATGGGCATATTATTTTCCATTCCTATCCCATGCCAGAATTCCCCACACATAGCCCCAGAGTTGCTTTGTAAGAACAGCACTCATGGTTGAGGTCTATCTCTATTATAACAACGTCTAAAGCAATATATATATAGTGCGTCATATATATATATATATATATGTATATATATATATATATATATATATATATATATACAACAAAGAAAAAAAAAATATATAAATTAATCTGGCAAACAAGCCATCAGATACATATCTGGGAAGGAGCTTCTTTTTCTATGATGAGTTTAGTGGAAAATCGGAAGAGGGGTCTGGTTACGGGAGTGGAGAGAAAAGAGTAGGGTAGGCCTGGTTTAGGGCGGTGATGCAGCAGAGAACAGTACAGGAGTGTCTCTGCTCATATCTCCGCATAAACATCTGGTCTATTTGACCCGGCAGTTACAGTGCATTCAAATGTTATTTTATACTACAGTCTCTAATTTGCCATATTGAATTGTATAAGGAATGTCTGTGCTCAGTTTGTACAGACCTGTGTAACCCAAGATAGTATATAATAATAATAATAATGAACCACCATTTCTATAATGAAGGTGAACAATTGCTAATTTTAGGTGTATTTACATCCATGGCCGTGTGTGAATAACATTTGGACCAGTTGTAGAGCATCAGATACAAACCATTTGCTGTCGTTGGACTGCTACTATAAAAATGACTATATGAGAGCACAGTTACATCAGGTCATGGTATAGTCATGAGTTTAACCCATAACCTAAAAAGATAGGCACAAGCTTACAGAGATAAGGAAGCTGGCATCAATGTCTACCAGAAGATGTGTCCTCCACTCTCCTCACACTTATTGCAACACAGAGATGTAATGTAGATGTGTGTTGGTTTATTTCGGGTTTTACATAGGCGGCCCAATAAAAGCGGCATTAACACGGAAATAAATCAAAGGGTGAATAGTAAGATAATCTTGTTTAAAGGACCAGATGACTCTGCATAGTAGGAGCAGTCATGTGATCACAACAGCCCAGTCATTAAAGGGGTTGTCTCATGAAGAATACACCTTCTCTAAAAACTGCTCCCCCAGTGATGAACTCATTGACATTCTCCTGCAGGGAAATTGTAATATTACATGCCAGGCATTCAAATGACTGGCCTTCCATGTAATACATGGATGGCCTGGGTCTGTCAGAACAGCAGTCGTTCTTACTTAGTGACTCTCCATTCTAGGACCCTACTCTATGACGTCCATATGTCGTAATAGGGCATATTTTGAGTAGACAACCATTAGCTGCGGGACATGGGTACACTGCGCAATTCCGAGACTTAAGAGTGGATACAGAGGAGGATACTGAGCTACAGTTATTGTCCGTCAAAATCACACTCCAAGTGAAGTTGATCCCAAACCATAACCACGTTTTTCGCCCATGTTAAGCTCTGTCCACATCTGCATCAGGGCATTCAGTTTTTCTGCTCCGTCTGAAGTGCAGAACAAGGCAATGCCGGACACAAAGGTTCCGTTGCAACGCGGACACCATCGGTGGCCGACAGAACCCATTCACTGCTATATCTGTGTGCAATGATTATACAAGCAGCCATCCCCCTCATGAATAGTAGGTGTGAGGGTGACTGTTTATCAGTATTTTGCACCTGAGCAATCTCCCTCTATGTAGCATTGTGGTTTATCTGCATCCTGCTGGGGCATTGAAACATTTTTAAAAACAGATGATTTTCATGTGTAGATAATGAAACAGTGTCCTCTGTAGATAATGCCGCAGTGCCCTGTGTATATAATGCCACAGTACCCCCTGTAGATAATGTCACATCCCCCCACTGTAGATGGCACCACACAGTGCCCCCTGTAGATTGTGCCACACAGCGCCCCCCTGTAGATAGCGCCAACCCCATTGTATATAGCGCTACCCCCTTCCCCTGTAGATAGTGCCACGCACCCCCCCATAGATAATACCGTAGTGCCCTCTGTATATAATGCCACAGTACCCCCTGTAGATTTGTCACACAGCCCCCATGTAGATAACGCCACTCATATATGGACAGAGATGTCAAGGGCTTCGCCGAGCACAGCGCTTAAAGTAGCGCTGTGCCCGGGGAGTCCTCGGTGAGCAGAGGAGCTCCCTTTGCTCTGATCTAATTCTGAAGCAGGGAGCTGATGGTTCCCTGCTTCAGAATTGGGTTCAACTCAGCAGGAAATACCCCCAGCCGCCTTCCCACCGGGTGCTGCCGGAGGGTGGATGCGGCAGCACCCGGAGTTCATCCGGCCACAGTTAAAATAGATGGGATACGGCGCTGGACCTCCCTGGAAGCCGGACCCAAAAACGTTGCAGGTAAAGTTTTTGGATCCGGCTCCTGCACAGGTCGAGCGCCGTACGGAGCCAGGACTGATGTCCCCTATGCCAGGAAGGATCCCATAGAAAACGATGGGATCCGTTCTAGCATCAGTTCTGCAACACGCCGGAGGGAAACTGACAGGGGCAATGGATATATGTGAACGGCCCCTTACTGATCCTTTAAAGGGAACCTGTCACCAGCATTTCACTTATTAAACCAGCAATACCAGGTGGTAGTGGGTGAAAAATCATTTCTATATAACCTATAATTGCCTTCTTATTCAGCTCTGTAGCTCTAGTGTTCAGTTTTTTAGTGTTCCTGCGAAGTATGCTAATGAGCATAAGAGTCATATCTTCGTTTGAAAAGAGTCAAATCTTTATTCCTCAAGTCTTTCTGAGTTTACCCCGCCTCCTTACTTTTGATTGACAGCTCCTCGCCTTCCCCCAGTACACACAATCCCGCACTTGTGCATTGATGTCCTCTTCTGGGGTGTACGCACAAAGAGACACAAAATTATTACAATAAATGGCGCAAAATGTTTGCAGACCGTTATTTACAGTCGGAGGAGGAGTTTAGGAGAGGGGATAACGGAAATTAACTTTTGATAGCAGCGGCCAGTGAGGGATAAGTACAGTTCAATAGGTGAAATGCTGGTGACGGGTTCCCTTTAAGTCCTTTAAGTCTGGGTAACAATAGATAGTAATAATAGCTAAAAATTATTTTACTTATATAACTACACCCTTTTATTTTTTCATGTTTGAGGATATAGACTTTATTACACATATACACAGCTTTCGGTGAATTCTAGATTACTTGTACGGTTTCCAAAATGGGAGCACTCTGTGCATTAAGGAAAGGGTTTAGTAACTAGGCAACACATACCATCTATGCCAGGGACTGACTGTACATTGAACAGCTGTAGCATATATTGGGGGTATAATAAATTCTCTTGGCAGATTTGAATATCAACATAGACATTCCTGCTTTACAGTAAGGTTAACTCATTGTAACCCAACTCCGTAACTCCACCAGGTGTCAGACAACAAGAGCTAGGAATATAACTTGTAAGTAATTAACACATTAACCACTAGCACAGCGCCACTAAAACAGCAAGTGTGGGCAGAACGAACGGAACGAATGGTACCCTGCACCTTTAAGAATTAACTAATACAAGTATTTTTGTATGGACAGTAATAGAGGTTTACCTATAGATAGCCCAAAGCTTTACAGGCATATAGAACATGTACATGTCCACTACTAATTGTATTGTATACTCTTCTATTTCCATTGCACAAACATTTCATATCATAAACAAGGTGTGGTATGTTATTTGAGTTAACACAAAAAAGTGATAGACTTAGATTCTGCTCTAAAGCTAGCTTCAGATGCCCTCTGTTGATCTTCATGGGCCTTGTTGTGCCACAGCCCCAGTAATGTTTCAGAATTACGCCCATTGGAGGATCTTTTGGTCCCCTTGTTGGACAATCTAAACCTAGTGACATCTGAAAACATTACAAGAGTAAAGTGTAACTCAAGATGTAAGAAATGGATTTGCAGCCATTTGTGTTGGTTTTTGGTTTCTCCCTGTGGAAGTCAATTAAAATGATGCTCTACTATGTCATGGACCTGTTTAGTTTCATGGATTTCCAATGGAGTGTGACAGTAGAGCTGTTGTCCTGTGACAGTGTTGGATCACACAAAGTCAGTTGTAACTTTTAGTGGATAAATGCTTTTCAAGTCGTACACGTTGTATTCCTGAAAGGAGTCTTGTAGACAGAAGTAGTATAATGAATTGATCTAGCCCAAAAAATGCAGACACAGGTCATATCACTGTGAAGAATAATAGTTTATATGTGATATAACTCGTGGATAAGATTTGGAACTGTAATAAGAAAATAGAATAAAATGTACCTGTCACCAAAGTTACATATTAAAAAAAATAACTTATAACACAGTAGAAGTAATAGTCTATCTTGACCAATGTCTGTAACATTTGTTTCCTATTTTTTCATAAATGCCGAAAAATCACATCTGTGCCTGATTTGAAAATGACCAACAAATGAGTCTAAAGGGTACCTCCAGTCCACTGAATGAGTCTATAGCGTTTCCCTTATACACTCATTCCAAATCAGTCTAATCAATCACCATCGCCGCTACTTAGCAGCCAATGTATTTGTGTCATATTTCCATTCTGTTGGTGTGTGAGGGTCTAATGTATTCATAGTTGTGCACTCCGGGGCAGGGCTACACAATGTATTTTAATTTTCATGAAGCGAAAGTAAAGAAATAAAATAGGTAATGCAACTCAATGTTCCCTAATAGTAGCACACAGGAGGTTAGAGAAGCTATCTACACATTGTACTCATTTTGGCTAATTTTGTATGGTTTAGGTGACAGATTATCTTTAAGAAATTGATCATCACAGAAATTTGGACCTAAAAATTAGAGTGTTAAAAGATAGACATTTACTTCAAACGAGAATTTTTCTACTCCTACAAAAATACTAAGCCTCCCACTTCACACCTTTGTGGTCCCTATATGTATAAAGGAGAATACTATACAAGAGTAAAAACAATTGAAAGGGTAGATCCAAAGTGATTGCATCTCTCTATCTATCTATCCATCCATCCACAACATTATATATCATTTTAATAATTTTATTGGCTGCAAAGGAATCCCACTTACTTCACATGAACGTCATATTACTACTATACTGTATTCTTTCCTCTAATACCCCCACATTCAATCCTTTTAGTGTGTTGAGGTTTACTATGACAATCATGACAATGACCCATGAGAAGTTTCATTACATTGATTGAGTCAGCAATGATCCCTAATAATGAGAATGTTCTGAATTTTACAGTTGGACAAAGCTCAGTCAGATACATTTTAGTGAGGTTGTAGTTAAAGCCTGACATATAGGTTATTTGTCTAGTCTGTATCTCTATCTCTGTCACAGAATAAATTAGGGATATTTTTTACTGTGAAGAACAAATATTACAGCTATTAGATAAAAGAATATTGGCCCTACAGATAGCACTTTTTTTTTTATTACATGCATTATTCAGTATATGCCACCGAGCCCACAAAAAAGGACTATAAAAATAAAGGGAACATTAAAGGGACACAAACCATGAAATGTAATTTTGGAGTGCAAATGTAGTTCTAAGAAGCGTTTTTAATGATATCTTTTACGGAGGCAGGAGCCATCCTACATCCGTGGATATATTCTAGTGCAGATAAACGAGGCCTATTTGGGGCTAAATTGGTTTTCCATTCACTACTCACGCAGGGTAAAAACACTCATGTGGCTGTAGAGTCTAAAACTGTCTGCATGGACTGGTAGATGTTCTGTCTTTGACTAATGATCATGAGCCAGCAGACAAGTTATTTTTGTGTAGTCACAACAGGAATACGGAGGGCTTGTGTAACACTAGTTCACATAGCTTGTACACTTGGAAGGCTTGAGATTCCACCTGAATACTAAACTTGTATATGGTGTAGGACTTAAATAGGGTAAATTGGGGCACGTTATCAAGTAGTCCTTTTATAATCTGAATAATCAAACACACAGCAGGGTTTCTTACATCAGTTTTTAATGAGATGTCATCCTACAGTGGCCAATATTTTGATGAAAACTCGAACAGGTTATGAACGGAGCCCTAAGGACTTAAGGTGGTTTTACATTGGGCGATTATCGAGCAGATGAGCGTTCGTAGAACGCTCGTTGCCGATAATTGCCCTATGTAAACAGGGCAGCGATCAGCAGATGAACGAGCAAACGCTCAATCATCTGCTGATCGTATCGTTTTAAAAAAGTGAAATATCGTTGTCTGCAGCACATCTGGATTGCTAGGGAAAGGATAGGTGAATACTGGTTGTTTTTTTCATTCCAGGACATTTGCAACCATTACTAAAAAAAATCAAGAACCTGGATTTTTATTTAGTCACAAACCACTGTTTAGGTCTATCCACATTATTAGTCTCCATACTATGTATTCTGGTAGAGTTTGCTGCTATAGTAACCTTAGGCTGTTTGGTGAGGATAGATTTATGGGTATGTGTTCTGTATGAGCCAGCTGCTTCTACCTGTCACACTGACACTACAGGATTCATGTCTGCCGGCTGCCATAGATGTGGTGGTCTGAACATGGGCATAACTACCAGGGCAGCAGTCATAGCAGCTCCACAAAGTTCCGGTGTGTTCTCATGAAACGGTAGAATTTGCATTGATTGAATATATGGAGTTATAATAGTGTCACTGGTAACATGCTACTATGCAAGAGATAATGGGGCAGATTTACTATTGTTGTTGCTCCTTTTTTTTTTTGTTGAGGAAATTTAATATTGATTTGCACCAATAAGGAACAGATGTTTTTCTGGAAAGGGGCACGTCTTGGCAGAAAGGGGGCGTGGGTTAAAATGCACCGTTTGCCGGAATTCTGATACCGAAAACTAGTACAAAGTAAGCCAACCAAGAGGTGGTATAAGAAAGAGAAAAGTGTCCAACATGTATAGCAAGATGCGCCAAATTTATCATACAGCATGTGCCACTTTGATAAGTTTGGCGCATCTTCTGCCTGTCTTGTCTGAGTTAATGCTGTCTAAATACAGTAAATCTGCCCCAATGACTATTGGTAAAGATTTTTTTTTTAAAAGCATTCAATATGGTCCTGTTCACATCTGCGTTGGGCTGCCGTTTATCCGTTCGACCTTTCTGTCAGAGGAACCAATGAACGGGAAGCCAAACAAAAGCCATACCTTTCGTTTGCATTACTATTGATTTCAATGGTAATGCTTCTGTTGCAGTTGGTTTCCGTTTGTTTCCATTACGTAAAGTTTCATTTTTTTTTCACGGAAATAATAGCGTATTCGAATACTACATTACAGGAATTTTATCATATCCATTTCAACATGGCCACCATTACTGATATCACAGTATTCACCCCTACTCTTGAACTGGTGCATATTTAGAAACCTCTGGAGATCAGCTGTCATAGTGGGGGGGGGGGGGGATTCTGCCACTGACCATACATTTCCCTGCCTACAGCAAAAACAATGGGGGAGATTTATTAAAACTGTCAAACAGAAAAGCTGACTTTCTTGCTCATAGCAACCAATCACAGTGCAGCTTTCATTTCTCATGGTGCACTTGAAAAATGAAAACTGTGCTGTGATTGTGAAGGAAGCCTTACAGAAAAACAGTTTTTTCCTATAGCAACCAAATACTTTTTTGTCAAAAAAACGCCTCATCTAGGCATCTATTAAATGAGAAGTTTTACTGTTGCATTTCCCCACAATGCCTGGTTGTGGCTGAGCTATTTGTGGAGGGGTTGTGATATTCCCAGGCTACATTCTGGCTTTCCTCCATAACCTGGTTTAAGCTCATACAACGCCCTCTGTTCCATATATTCTGGGTGGACGCAGCGCTCAATGGCTCAGAAATAGAAACAAATTGGGGAGTAGTTCTTACGGTGTGTTAAGAGCTTACATTTTATCTATGTATATTTGTGTGCTACTACATTCGGCCTTATTTATACGAGCGTATTTAACGTCAGTCGCACGGACCTATGTAACTCAATGGGGCCGTTCAGCCAGGCCGTGATTTTCACGCAGCGTGTGTCCGCTACATAAAACTCACGACATGATCTATACGTAAGCGTTTTTCCCGCATCACGCACCCATTAAAGTCAATGGGTGCGTGAAAACCGCGCACGGCACACGGACGCACTTCCGTGTGCCGCGCGTGATTCGCGCTACAGTTGTTAAATAAATTCAGGAAAACAAAAAAGCACCACATTCATTGCAGTTTCTAAGCATCAAAACCGCGTGTCATAAGGATGGCATATGCGCGAAAATCACGCAGCCACGCACCAAACACTTATGACACGCGGAACTGCAACGCGCAAAAAACGCAGCATTTTTTGCGTGCGCAAAGCGCACACGTTCGTGTGAATTTCGCCTTGATAACACCAATCATTGTAAGGTTGGACATTTTTCGCTGCATTTGCGCGTTTTTATGCCCAAAATGTTGCGACTTTAAAGTCTATTGTAATATATGAAAAAGCCTACAAACACAGTGTTCTGGTTTGTGCCATTTTTGGAGCCTTTTTTGGGTTAGCAGTGCTTTTTTCAAAACGCAACATGCTCTAGGTATGGTGTTTATTCATCGGCTCCTTTATAGGACTTAAAAAATAGCAGCAAAAACATCTATATTCCTCCAATGCATCTTCATGAAGTGAAACAACTTTGTAAATAGTCTTAGGGTATGTTCACACGGCCTATTTACGGACGTAATTCGGGCGTTTTTGCCCCGAATTACGTCTGAAAATAGCGCCTCAATAGCGCTGACAAACATCTGCCCATTGAAAGCAATGGGCAGACGTTTGTCTGTTCACACGAGGCGTATATTTACGCGCCGCTGTCAAATGACGGCGCGTAAATAGACACCCGCGTCAAAGAAGTGACCTGTCACTTCTTTGGCCGTATTTGGAGCCGTTATTCATTGACTCCAATGAATAGCAGCGCTAATTACGGCCGTAATGGATGCGGCGTTCAAGCGCCTGCACATGCCGGTACGGCTGAAATTACGAGGATGTTTTCAGGCTGAAACATCCCCGTAATTTCAGCCGTAACGGACGCCCTCGTGTGAACATACCCTTACAGCTGTGTCTAAAGCTCCTATGCAGACCTATGTGTTTCCATGGTCACAGACTACAAACAAATCTGCAGTCATTATCACTTCCATCTGACTGCAGGATCAGACCACACAAGATTTGTTTGTAGTCTGTAACCATGGAGACACATTGGTCTGCATAGACGCTGTAGACACATTTTTATTTCAGATGCATTGGAGCAATGAATATTGGTGGCCAATGTGGACATACCTAAAACAGCATTTCACCCAAAATAAAAATGCACCTATAAGTTCCTAAGTTGTCCTCTTGTTTAAAGTTTTTTAATATTCTCGATGTCCAAGACTCCCAAATCTACCTAATGATGACCTGACTCGCTCCATGCTCTCCTATTGCTGAATAATTGGTCAGATTTGTCATTAAGGGTATGTTCACACGGCCTATTTACGGACGTAATTCGGGCGTTTTTGCCCCGAATTACGTCTGAAAATAGCGCCTCAATAGCGCTGACAAACATCTGCCCATTGAAAGCAATGGGCAGACGTTTGTCTGTTCACACGAGGCGTATATTTACGCGCCGCTGTCAAATGACGGCGCGTAAATAGACGCCCGCGTAGAAGAAGTGACCTGTCACTTCTTTGGCCGTAATTGGAGCCGCTATTCATTCACTCCAATGAATAGCAGCGCTAATTACGGCCGTAATTGACGCGGCGTTCAAGCGCCTGCACATGCCGCTACGGCTGAAATTACGGGGATGTTTTCAGGCTGAAACATCCCCGTAATTTCAGCCGTTACGGACCCCCGCCGTGTGAACATACCCTAAGGGGTCTAAGAAAGATAGGTTGGAGCGAAAGGCAGCCATATTGGTTATCACACAGCTTTCCCAGAAACAGATATAACTAAGAAATGGCACAAAATATTTTTAACAAGTTGAAAAGAGAACAATTTATTGACTTCTATGAACTTATGAAATGTTCTTAACAAAAGTGTTCACCAAAATCTAAATAGAGCAGCGTATGTGACCTGTAGATGATTTGCTTGCTTGTTTGTTCCTAGAAAATCCCTAGGCTGCTTATCCAAGTAACATCCAGAACATGAAATCTGTTTATGCAATTAACACCTAACCGGAATATATTGTAACAATGGAGGGACTCTGGGTGGGCGTCAGTCGCTGAACAATGAATGGGAACATGGGCCGGATACACAAGGCATTCACAGGCTGAATTATCATTACACTGTACTGTATATTAACACTTCATTTGACAGAGAGGTCAGTAGTAACTTGGGTTACTGTAGCATATTGATATTTTATAACTGAAATGATTAAATTCTCATTGTATGTCCTGATGGTATACAATTAGGAAATAGAGTCTGTCCCATGTAACCCATCTGAATATGAGCGAATATCCAAGAAAATACTATAATGTTATTATCAGAATTGTACCCTTTATCATTGGGAGCATCTCAATAATAAGATGCAGGGCTGTGAATTCACCAACATTGTTCTAGCATTCTGTCAGCAATCTACCTACAGCAGCTTGTTTTTTTTTTTACCAGAGGTACAGAAGATCCGACCTTCTTAAAGGGAACCCGTAACTCGGTTTGGAGCCAATAATCCATTAGCATACAATTATGCACCTGGAGTTTAGCGTTCCGGTGTTTAGTGTTCTAACTATTCCTGAAAGCCGTTTCGGGAATAGTTAGAATAAAAATAACTTACCAAGAGAAGTCCAGGTAAGGAGTCCAGCAACATCGGCCACATGAGCATTACGCACAAGAAGCCGAGGACAAGGTCAGTGCACCTCGCTTTACTGCAGAAGTGCAGTGTACTATACTCTACTTCATGTGCGCAATGCGCATGCAACCGATGACACTCCCAGTCTCATCACGTTGATGTTTTTGTAACTTTACTATTCCCGAAACGGCCGTTTTGAGGTTGGCAGGTTTGGAACACTAAACCCCAAGCTGCATAACGTCATGCTGGTGGTTCATTGGCTCCAAACAGAGTGACAGGTTGCTTTTAAGGAGACTGACTAAACAAGCGATGAGCTGAGTCCCAACTGGCTGACGAAATATAGAGGCATCCTTCCGATGTAAAAAATAGAGTGCTGTCCATTGATGTCAGCTCCAGCATTTCTTTCCAGCACTGAATACAAGAATTTGTGCAAAAGGGCACTGTAGCTGTCACTGTTATGGGGGCACTATATCTGTCACTGTTATGAGGGCTCTGTAGCAGTCATTGTTCTGTGTGTGGGCTCTGTGATCATCAATGTTTTGTTGCCACTAGTGCTGTCACTATTTTAGGACCACTGTGGCTGTCACTACTTTGGGGGCACTGCCGCTTACACTGTTTCAGGGGCATCAGAGCTGGCACTATAAACTGTTCTAGTTTGATTTTAAGCAAGTTTTATTATTGTACTTTTAAGTAGTACAATCTGACCCTTTGCATTCAGACCCCAAAAAGTTTTTTGCACTCCTGCTATAGACTATAACATAGATAAAACGGACAGGCTCTCCTAGAGCAGCCTGCCATCTGCTGATTGACTGTAGTCTGCTGTATTATTATGAGCAATTCCAGTAACAATACTATACTAGGTTATTACTTATTAAGGGATTCCCTCACATATTCTTAGAAATCCACCACTTGCTTGTTTTACATATAGGACAAATTCACAAACATCTTCCATAAATGTAATATAACTCTTTATACAGGATAAACACATTATTCTATATGTACAATACGCCACAAAGAAGTGCTACTGACGTGTGCATGAAACGCTTTTCTGATATGACATACAAGGATAGCTTCACTTGTACTGGCTACTGTCCACCCATTTATCTGGTAACTGGAAATACTATATGCTATTTTAATACTTTATGATATGGACCTGATCACACAAGCAAGAAATATCAGTGGAGGATAATGCCTGTTCCATACCATCCAGTTGTGTCATCTTTGCCAAACTTTCCTTGTAACCCATCTGCTTCCTACTGAAATATATAGTCCTAATAAAGAAAGATTAAACTAAACTGGAATGTCTGGATGGTCATTTTCTGATTTAACATTTCAACCATGCAAATCTTATTGTGTATAACAGAAGGACCATAAAGTCCTAATTCCTCACTGGTAATGTCACGCTGTGCGTCCTCTTCCATGGAGGCAGCACTGAAGTGGGAAATGCACTGCCCTTGGTGTGTTACTACAGCAGCTCAGTGACTCACTGGAATAATCCCACTTCTTCCACAGTGACAGTTGCCATAACACATCCAAAAACAGTCTTCTGCAAATGTAAACTCTCGCACTGGCCCGCGTAACAAGACTAGGAACAGTTATCTAACTTTTTTTTGGCTCCTACAGCCTTTTTAAGAAGAGGCACTGTCCAGGGATCAGCCCAGGTATCATTGCTTCAGAGTAATCATGGAAATATAGGTTTCTACGCATTTTCTATTGTATTTATACATCAATAGATTCACTTTATTTTTGTGCACTTCAGTTTATCTTTTAGTGTTCATATATTGGGTACAGGCAAGTCTGTCTTATAGCAAATAACTGTTATGTGGCCTGTTCTTTTATCATGGTCCCCACTCCTGCCAGTCTCTGTCCAGACCTATTTAATAAACTCTTTAGTGAGCACAATCGCAGTGTCCTATAAATCCATATGTAGTAAACAGATCTTTGCAGTATGGCAGTATTACAGTCAATAGATTCAATGTGCCTCAGCCTAAGATGCCCCAGTCAGTGCCTCAGATGTCCATATTAATGCTTCAGCCCAAATTGTCCCCATCAGAGCTTCAGTCTCACATGTCCCCATCAGTGCTTCCGCCTCAGATGTCCCCATCAGTGCTTCAGCCTCACATGTCCCCATCAATGCTACAGCCTAAGATGTCCCTATCAGGGCCTTAGCCTCAGATGTCCCCATCAGTGCTTCAGTCTCACATGTCCCCATAAGTGCTTCAGCCTCAGATGTCCCCATCAGTGCTTCAGTCTCACATGTCCCCAATCAGTGCTTCAGTCTCACATGTCCCCATCAGTGCTTCAGTCTCACATGTCCCCATCAGTGCTTCAGCCTCAGATGTCCCTAATCAGGGCCTTAGCCTCAGATGTCCCCATCAGTTCTTCAGCCTCACATGTCCCCATCAGTGCTTCAGTCTCACATGTCCCCATCAGTGCTTCAGTCTCACATGTCCCCATGACTGCCTTGATCTTTCCATAGAATTATTTCAATGTATTTACCCTGTTCTCTGCCCCTCTGTGCTGTGTACTGTACAAAAACACTATATTGGTGTTCACTTGGCAGTAACAGCAATCCATATTTAGCTTTGTGATTCACGCTCCAGACATGCAGGATCTCTGCATTCCTTCAGCCTGCGGGAACCAGGCATTAGCTGCACTCTCAGAGTTGGACACATCTATAAGACCACTCTTTCACTGACTGCTCATACTCTGTGTTTGTGGAAACCAAAGAGCTTGGTCTTGCTGGTAATCAGATGTCCTCAGGACACCCCTGGAGATATATATTGTTTCTTTATTGTTTTGCCTTACCTGTAAATAAATACATATATCATGATAATAATATATTTTTAAACATATACATCAATATCATCATAATGAAATATAAACTCACATTTATTAAATATAAACACTTATGACTGATCATTTGCCATGATGTTTACATAGCTACAATGCTATGATATTCCTCATATCTCCTTCTAATATACAGACGTCAAAACACAAAACTGACCTTTCCTTGTAAGACACCAGCATCCACATATCTCTCATCTAATAAAAATTCAGAGACATCTTGACGCACCAACACATATACCTGTCTCATCCTAATACACGCACCAACACATGTAGCTGTCTCCTCTTACTAATACACGCACCAACACATGTACCTGTCTCCTCCCAATACACGCACCAACACATGTACCTGTCTCCTCCCAATACACGCACCAACACATGTACCTGTCTCCTCCCAATACACGCACCAACACATGTACCTGTCTCCTCCCAATACACGCACCAACACATGTACCTGTCTCCTCCCAATACACGCACCAACACATGTACCTGTCTCCTCCCAATACACGCACCAACACATGTACCTGTCTCCTCCCAATACACGCACCAACACATGTACCTGTCTCCTCCCAATACACGCACCAACACATGTACCTGTCTCCTCCTAATACACGCACCAACACATGTACCTGTCTCCTCCTAATACACGCACCAACACATGTACCTGTCTCCTCCCAATACATGTACCTGTCTCCTCCCAATACATGTACCTGTCTCCTCTTACTAATACATGCACCAACACATGTACCTGTCTCCTCCTGATACACGCACCAACACATGTATCTGTCTCCTCTTACTAATACATGCACCAACACATGTACCTGTCTCATCCTAATACACGCACCAACACATGTACCTGTCTCCTCTTACTAATACACGCATCAACACATGTACCTGTCTCCTCCCAATACACGCACCAACACATGTACCTGTCTCCTCCCAATACACGCACCAACACATGTACCTGTCTCCTCCTAATACACGCACCAACACATGTACCTGTCTCCTCCCAATACATGTACCTGTCTCCTCCCAATACATGTACCTGTCTCCTCTTACTAATACATGCACCAACACATGTACCTGTCTCCTCCTGATACACGCACCAACACATGTACCTGTCTCCTCCCAATACATGTACCTGTCTCCTCCTGATACACGCACCAACACATGTACCTGTCTCCTCTTACTAATACACGCACCAACACATGTACCTGTCTCCTCCCAATACACGCACCAACACATGTACCTGTCTCCTCCCAATACACGTACCAACACATGTACCTGTCTCCTCCTAATACACGCACCAACACATGTACCTGTCTCCTCCCAATACATGTACCTGTCTCCTCCCAATACATGTACCTGTCTCCTCTTACTAATACATGCACCAACACATGTACCTGTCTCCTCCTGATACACGCACCAACACATGTATCTGTCTCCTCTTACTAATACATGCACCAACACATGTACCTGTCTCATCCTAATACACGCACCAACACATGTACCTGTCTCCTCTTACTAATACATGCACCAACACATGTACCTGTCTCTTCCTGATACACGCACCAACACATGTACCTGTCTCCTCCCAATACATGTACCTGTCTCCTCCTGATACACGCACCAACACAAGTATCTGTCTCCTCTTACTAATACATGCACCAACACGTGCCTGTCTCCTCCCAATACATGTACCTGTCTCCTCCTAGTACATACACCAACACATGTACCTGTCTCCTCTTACTAATACATGAACCAACACATGTGCCTGTCTCCTCCTAATACATGTACCTGTCTCCTCCTAATACACGCAGCAACACATGTACCTGTCTCCTCCTAATACACGCAGCAACACATGTACCTGTCTCCTCCTAATACACGCAGCAACACATGTACCTGTCTCCTCCCAATACATGTACCTGTCTCCTCTTACTAATAAATGCACCAACACATGTACCTGTCTCCTCCTAATACACGCACCAACACATGTACCTGTCTCCTCCTAATACACGCACCAACACATGTACCTATCTCCTCCTAATACACGCAGCAACACATGTACCTGTCTCCTCCTAATACACGCAGCAACGCATGTACCTGTCTCCTCCTAATACACGCAGCAACACATGTACCTGTCTCCTCCCAATACATGTACCTGTCTCCTCTTACTAATAAATGCACCAACACATGTACCTGTCTCCTCCTAATACACGCACCAACACATGTACCTGTCTCCTCCTAATACACGCACCAACACATGTACCTATCTCCTCCTAATACACGCACCAACACATGTACCTGTCTCCTCCTAATACACGCACCAACACATGTACCTATCTCCTCCTAATACACGCACCAATACATGTACCTGTCTCCTACTTAAACACGCACCAACACATGTACTTGTCTCCTAATACACGCACCAACACATGTACCTGTCTCCTCTTAATACACGCATCAACACATGTACCTGTCTTCCCATATCCATAAACATCCGGTCATATACCTGTCTTCTGTCATACACTGTCTTCTGCCTTTATTTCTCCTGATACACAGACAATACACATGTATGTGACTTCTCCTAAAATAAAGACTTGAGGATATGCACCTGGACCGAATGCAAAGCAGTCAATCTACTGTAGGCCAAAACAACTTTTATCAAGACCAATGCCGGAAACTAACAGTTCTATTTTAAAAAAAAGTTTGGGAGAACAGATAACCCATCTATTACTCTCTAATCTAGAATAACTGGATCGGCAATACAGCCCTGGATATTAGGATTATAGACCTAATACTGTTATTATAATACTGACTTCATACCCTTATTAGTACACAGTAATTAGGAGATAAAACCATTGATACCCCTGTATAGTGTCATTGTTAACAAGAATTATGAGGACCATTCCATCCACACACCCACATCAAACACACAACCTCTCACATTTGCTGCCCACGCTGGCATAGAGACAAGTGTTTGTCTCAGCCCAAGATACGTTCTTCCTCACCCACACCTCCCACACATAGTCCAGTGCATCTAGCCCTGCGCAAAGACATAGCCATGCTTTAATAGAGCACTCATTTCCAATGCACTTATAAAGATTTGTTCACACTTGCGTTCTTTTGCGTCAGGTTTATGTTTTTTTCCTATGTTCAGAATGGCATAGCAAGCTGCAATATTCTATCCAGTAAAAGAAGATGGATAGCTAAGTCAATGGAAGTAAAAAAGGATCATAATAGATCATGATGGCTTCATCAAACGGATCATAACTGTTCATAACGGATGAAAACTGATCTGTCATATCCGTCATAGACAATGTAAAAATGAAAATCATGATGCCAGTGTGAACTGAGCCTAAGAGAGCTGTAGCCTTCTTTTGCGGGATCTACTGGAAATAAAACATCTATGGGGCAGTCAGGCACCTTGATATCTATTGTTAGGAGAAAAGTAGCTTGAGCCCAGTTTTATTTCCTATCAGATTCCTACTATTTCCTACTAGAAATGAGCAGTGCCAGAAGTGTTTCCTAATTATGGATCTGTAATATGGATCTGTCATAGCCTGCTATGGGCTCAAGCTGTACTTGAGATATTCTCCAATAGACGCATTCCCTTAAAGAGGTTGTCCCATCCCAACAACTTATCACCTATACACAGGATAAGTGATGATTGTTTGATCACTGGGGATCACACTTGGGGGTCACACCACTAGGAACAAAGCCCCGTATGAATGGAGCGGCAGGTCACGCATGCGTGCTGCCGCTCCATTCATTCTCTATAAGACTGCCGGAGATAGCTGAGCTCTGTACTCGGCTATCTCCAGAAGTGGGACCCCAGCAATCAAACACTTATCACCTATCTTGTGATGAGTTGTTGTGGTGGGACAACCCCTTTAAAGAGGCTCTGTCACCAGATTTTGCAACCCCTATCTGCTATTGCAGCAGATAGGCGCTGCAATGTAGATTACAGTGACGTTTTTATTTTTAAAAAACGAGCATTTTTGGCCAAGTTATGACCATTTTTGTAGTTATGCAAATGAGGCTTGCAAAAGTCCAAGTGGGTGTGTTTAAAAGTAAAAGTCCAAGTGGGCGTGTATTATGTGCGTACATCGGGGCGTTTTTAATACTTTTACTAGCTGGGCGCTCTGACGAGAAGTATCATCCACTTCTCTTCAGAACGCCCAGCTTCTGCCAGATCACGCTGTGACGTCACTCACAGGTCCTGCATCGTGTCGGACACATCGGCACCAGAGGCTTCAGTTGATTCTGCAGCAGCATCGGCGTTAGCAGGTAAGTCGATGTAGCTACTTACCTGCAAACGCTGATGCTGCTGCAGAATCAACTGTAGCCTCTGGTGCCAATGTGTCCTCGCTCGTCTGACACGATGCAGGACCTGTGAGTGACGTCACAGCGTGATCTGGCAGAAGCTGGGCGTTCTGAAGAGAAGTGGATGATACTTCTCGTCAGAGCGCCCAGCTAGTAAAAGTATTAAAAACGGCCCGATGTACGCACATAATACACGCCCACTTGGACTTTTACTTTTAAACACACCCACTTGGACTTTTGCAAGCCTCATTTGCAGAACTACAAAAATGGTCATAACTTGGCCAAAAATGCTTGTTTTTTAAAAATAAAAACGTTACTGTAATCTACATTGCAGCGCCGATCTGCTGCAATAGCAGATATGGGTTGCAAAATCTGGTGACAGAGCCTCTTTAAGGAGAACCCATGTGGTTTCACACAGAGTTCCTACAAGTCTTATGCACACGCACTATGCATGGGGCAATGACTTGTACATGTGCCCGTTATACAGTTTCTGTAATTGATGTACACTTTAAACCTTGTATTTAAAAGAAAGGCAAAAAGGGTATGTCCATACGTGGCCGATTTGTTGCAGAAATTTCTACGACTGAAAATCTGTTCCTAACATATGAATTGCATTGTCTCTTTAGAATGTGCATGAATTTTACAAACCCCATTCAGATGAATAGAACAAGCACAGACATTTCTGCAACTAATCTGCCACGTGTGAATTTAAGAGTTCTGCACTTTTAAAAAATTAACACTATCTGAAATACCATATCAAATAATTGGCTCCACATTTAGCAAATGAAACGTTCTTTGGTCTCCTATGACTATTACGGAATCAGCCTTATGTACTGAGGACTGAAGCTGTGTTTCTACTCTGCGTCTGTGTGATGGATGTGAGTCTACAAGAGTAAATGTGAATCAAGCTCAGATATCCTGCATTTGAAATAGAAGCATGAAGTATGACAGGGAACAAATACAACTCGTTTGGTTCTTTGCCCTATGCTGCAACCACATTGGCACCTGTTAAATGGAGGGTGCTCAAAAGGACTACGCTATGTGCCTCTACTAAAAGTAACCAAGCATTTGGCATGAACTTTTTTTTTCTGAAATCCTATATCAGAGCTATATATCTGTCTACTCATGTATAAATACCAATGTGAATGTGCTGGTATCCTTACAAATAATATTCAAGCACATTGGCACCTTAAGTAGAACACATTTAACCAATATTTCTAATTAATGGTGTTGTTTTGCCTTAACACTATTTTACAGTTTGGAAATACATCTATATAATCCATATAATTTACATTTGAAGATTGTGTAACATTTACTCTATTTATGTTTTTACTGGTCTTGTGTTACATAATTTATTTTCTTATCCAGATCTGCATTTAGAATTCTGTGGGCTTCATATAGAACTTACCTCACATCTCCTAGCAGTCTCCTGCTGGTTCAATTTCTGCATAGAGAAAGCATTGCTGATTTGCCTTCTGGGAAGTGCAGATGTTGAGTCACTAAGGATTGCTGGGAGATTTCAGCTTGCTGAATTGTGAATGCAGCTCTGGACAATAATACAGGCTGTAACTCAGGATCAGTACAAGGTAAGCAATGTAATGTATTTACAAAGTTGGGCAATTTTTTGTGTAGGTTAATTGTATATGTAAACCGTAAAATGATATTCAAAAGTGGTCATACCCTTCTCAGGATCCAAAAAGTAAGTGAACGGCCATTCCAGCAGATGTAACCAACAGTTACGCAGGAATCATGCAACACTGGAAAGGATTCGGCTAAGAAATAACCAATTAAAATAACTATTTTTTTACTTCAGCAAAAATAATGAATATCTACATTTTGTACAAGGACTTCACCGACCAGGGGCCAGAGGAGTGGTCAAAAGTCAGTATGTCAGTCAAAAGTCAGAGGCAATATGTAAGATTTTCCAGGCTATGTAAGTATTCAGGCAAAAATATATTTCAATTCATTAACTGCACCCACTACAGGTAGAATCATATTGAGGGTACCTGGAAAGGAGAGCTTTAAAAAAAAAAAACAGAAAAAAAACAGTTGCCAGTAATATGAATTTCTTTTTTTAACTTTATATATTTAGATATTTTTTTCTTCACGTTTTCAGTGAATGGTTGTAGTTAGTCATGATATACATGACTTCATTGTGCATTGTGTGTACATAATGATAAAATGGAAGAAATATAAAACAATGGTGCTGTCACTAAATTGGGTAAAATACTATTGTGAATGACTAATGTCTAAATATAATCTAAAATGGAGATCTTTACTGGTGGTTCACTGCCTGAACATGTTCTAAAAACAATACTGTATTATAAATAAAAAAAAATGAATCACGTTTGAACTAAGAAGACATTTATAACAAACTTATATGTATACACATCTCGTTTGGGCATTATGTTTGTCTGGATGGTTTAAAACATTCTGCACAATGTATGCCCCAGATGTATGCAAGTGTATGTCCAAACAGCTGCATACATCTGTCCTTGACTCCAATAGACTCTGCTGTGGACATAGGCCTAATTCTGATAAAATATGGTTAATGTGCACCTATCATGCAACAGATACATTTTGAATAGGGGCATCTACATGATGCCACTAAAGAGTTAAACTAGCGGGGACTAAGAACATCCACTGTACAACCCTCTGAACAGGAGTTTGGCATGACGTTAAGCTGCTTTCACCTGGCTGGTCCGCCATGATGTCATCTGCTCCCCTCTCATAACCATCACTACAAGTGCTCTTGGTAATCCAAAATAGCAGACAAGTGGTCCGGTACAAGATGCAGTTAAAATCAATACTGCTTTATTGTATCAATATGTAAAACAAATAAATAAAACATCCCGGGTGAAGAACGCTTACGCGTTTCGAACCATTCGGTTCTTACTCATTACTAAGTAAGAACCGGATGGTTCGAAACGTTGGCATCACTTTGACAGATCCGGGGAAGTAAATATTCTTTTAATTTTTTTGTAATGTTTACCCTTACATTTGAAAACATCTGCCTTTGACTTCCATTCTAAAAAAAATGTATACCATAACTTTTTTTGTGGTGTCCTATTGTTTTGAAAAGTTCTGCAACCCAGGTTTTTCCAAGTATGCCAAAAGGAGAAGCTTTTGCAATACAAATGCTGTGTAGAAGTCTATGGATACTGTACAGTATATGTCCAGATGCCTTTATTTTTGGTTCCACACATACACTGCTAACTCTATGCAGAAACGTGGTGTGAATTGATTAACTGGACTAATACTGCTTGCCCCTAACCTTGATATAGTTAAATTTTGCAGAGGCCATCAATATATACTGCTAGAAAAAGTAAATCCATCCCTGGAAGTTTATTCTTTTCACCTGAACATATCATTTATGAAAATCACATATACTAGCATGCAATGAAATGTGCTCCTAATGTTATGCACCATCACTAGAGACCTGGAAAATGCAAATCATGTGGAAGTGGGGCACATGCCATCTTTATGACTCAGGTCTGGCATCATGTAGCAGAGGTGGAGTGGGTGGTTAATATACACTCAGAGAAGATGGTTATAGGGTAGAATAAAGTTGTGTATGGGGACCTGGCTAAGACATGCACTGTTGTTTCACTGTTTTCATTGATGTTACTGTAAAAATACAAAAGGAAATAGCACTTCCTAGAATAACCATTGTTCTCTATACAGTCTATATGAATCAGGTGAAGACTGACATGGCGTCCAGTACATAGATGAGTGTAATTCACTATGTACATGTACTGAGCCTTATAGTATAATATAAAGGTACAACTCTGATAGTAGTATATTGCATTAGGCCAAGTACCCTACATCACAGTTCTGCGAGTTTGTCACAATGGATGATAATAGCTGTGTGTCTGCAAATAAATAGAGCAAACATTAGTATCATCCAATTATTGGTTTTAAAAAAAAAAATATGAGAATTTCTGCTAAATAATAGTTGGCAACACTACATTTCAGCAAACACAAGGTATGATCCAGCACTTCATGAAGACGTCTCAGGACTAAGGAGAAATAGCATACCATTTCAAGAAGATCAGCATTTGGATTGGTGCTGATCCACTTGAATTGGTATGTTGTTTCTCTGATCAGGCGCTATGACTAAGAACGCAGTTGGCGTTTGAAACGCATAAGCGTACAGGTCCTTTGTCTTTATGTGCTGGGTGGATTTTTATATAATAAAGTCCTGAGATTTCTTCATGAAGTGCTGGATCATACCTTTTGTTTGCTGCTGTGGAAAACGCCTGGGCTAGGGCGAGGTCCGTACACTGTATCACTGAAGACGCTGGACTACTTTACACTATATGGCTGCTGCCATGTATGTAAGTAGCAGGTTAAAGAACAATTCCAAAAAGTACATTTACATGGATTCCATCTGCATCCATAGATAAATACATGCATTAACAGTGATTAGAAAGTAACCCCCCCCCGCCGAAAAACTATTTCTATGTTTGCATTCGGCAAAATAGTGATTTCATAAATCTCGTTCGGGGGGTCTTCCACCCAGGTAGGAGCTCAAGTTCACAACACACTTTTATGTAAGGAAAGGGGAGTGAAAACCCCTTATAGACAAACATTGGTGCCTTTTCGGGTTGTCACTATATAGATACTGGGTCCCAAATCTTGAAAGATGCAATAATGTAAAAAAAAAAAAAGAAGGATATAGCATTCTAATACCTATCATGAAGAAGTTCACAGTGGAATTTTTGATTGTTACATATGTACATGCATGCACATAAGGGAGGCCAATTTTAGAAATGTGAAGGCTGTTGGATGAACCCTTGTTTTCTTTTCATATCAAGATATCGAAACATTTGCAGTTATAACAGTTGGCGGACCCACCCCATTCCTCAGCCTGTGTGCACACCCCATTCCTTAGGACACCCAACAACTGTGAGTCAGTGGAAAATACACGAGTGTACTCATCCCATTGGCAGGATTCCCTAAAAACATATCTAACATCCAGGGTTAAAATACAACATGATAAAAGTCTATTTTGTGTGGTTCTTCTTTAGTTAGTAATGATTATCCTGACTGGGTCTGTTTATATTACACAATGTACAGACATGGATGTGATGTAGAGGGAAGTGAGACAATGGAGAGGTAGAATTCCTGTCTTTAGGCTATAAAGTTTAAAGAGAAAACTAGAGTTCGGAAACAGGTGGAACAAGATACAATACTCATGTGTGTCTTTGACTTACACAAAGAATGTATTACTTTTATGCATATGATATTGTATGTGCTGGAAAAAAAACAATGGATAGGGCGGGAATGTGGAAAAACAAATCCTAATCATTCCAAATGAGAAGAATATTTTTCTGAATTTCTAGGAGTCCCGTACTAACACTGAAGCCTGTATGAACTGGAGTCCTGACAACAATTGACGCTTATATTGTTGGTCATTGTATGCCTCAAAATATCACATGACAATAAAGAATATGACACATGCTATGAAACGGGTAGGCTAGGGCTATGCGGTAACATTGTGGTTGCGATGCAATTTTAATTGCTCTCTAATTGGAGAAAAGTCCAACCAAGTTCTAACCAATAGCGAGGTCACTATATCCATATAGGGAACAATTGTCACAATGTGGTCAGATTTTCGGTCACCACATAGCCCATGACTTAGGCTACCTTTGCAATTGCAGTGTTCGTTTGCTGGACATGCTGGAAAAGCTCTCGTCATGTACATTAAAAGTATCCATAAGCCCCCATTTACCTGATGGTGGCCAAAAGTGTCTTCTTTTGGCCTCTGTTTTGCTGATATACATCGGTATACCTTTTTTCTGCTGTATGGAATAGCGCAGCAGACTGCACTATTTCATACAGAGGCATTCAGTAAAAAAATGGATACAGTGCAGTATATGTTTTTTTACATGGTAGCCTATGGGCGACTGATGCCATTGTATGCCTATACAGAGGCATCAGTTGGAGGTCTACATCGGAGGCAGGGCCAGACTGGCTATCTGGCAGCTCTGGCAAATGCCAGATGGGCTGGTGCACAGTGGGCTGGTTGGCTGCCCCCACACAGTTCTTATTGAAGGGGTTATCCGGGATCATGAAAAAGCAAGCCACGTGGGGGGTGGGTGGAATGTCATACAATAATAACAGAAGCATGACTTATCTTTAAAATCCAGTGCCTCCTCTTCAGTGACCCTCTCCACTCTTTGTTTTCTGAGCTGTGTCCTCACATGTAACCGCTGTAGCCAATCACTGGCCTCAGCAGTGGCTGCAGCCATCACGTTTGTCAATGTGACGTCATTGTTGCAGCTCAGTAAGCAAAGACCGGCGGGGATCAAAAGGATCGGTAGCGCTGAAGCGGCAGGGGATTTAAAAGGTAAGTAATGATTCTTTTATTATTTTATGCCATATCCCCACTCCCCATGGCCTGTTTTTTATGGACAGCGATGTCAGGGGCTTCTCCTGGAGTGGAATCCCCAATCAAAGCGTCGGCAACGCTGTGGACAGGGATTCCGCTTCAGGAGTTGCCCCTGATGTCACTGTGCATATATGGACAGAGACATCAAGCGCTGGTTCCAGGACCAGAATCCCCGGCCTTCAGGGAGCTACAGTGGCGCTATCTACAGGAAAGGGGGGGTGCTATCTACAAGGGGGAGTGGCAACCAGGGATTACGCTCCTTCAGGGAGCTACAGTGGCACTAGTAGATTTCAGAGCAGGGATATACCTCCCTGCTCTGCTATAGTGTTCAATAGTATCTGTGTCCTAAGGACGCAGATACTATTGAATCTGGCGTCGCTACCGCTGTAGCAGACACAGCGGCTGCTGGCGGCGCCGCTGGCCATGGGGGGCTGTCTCGACGGGCAGCACGGGTGCCCTCATGCCTGGTGTCGTCGCTAGCAGCCGCTATGGCTGCTACAGCGGTAGTGAAGCCTCTGAGAGAAGAAGCGCCCGGGAACAATGGCAGGTGCTGAGTCGCTGGGCCCAGGGGCTTCTGAAACACAAGCAGGGGAAGGGAGCCAGCGCAGCGCCCCCTTCCAGCTGCTGGAGAAATGCGCCCTGTGCAATGGCACAGCTCGCACACCCCTAAGGCCGGCCCTGCATCAGAGTCTCTGAAGCAATTTCTGTCAGATTTTATGTGCAAATATAAGGCTACATGCTGCATTATTTTTACTGTCAAAACGACAGACGCCTCGTCAATGAACTCCATTGTAAGTCAACGTCCTAGGTTTGAGTCACACGGGTGCGATATTTGTCCTAGGTGTGAGTGGCACATGTGCCGCATGTGTCCCTGGTTATTCAAGTGTTCAGTATATGGCAGCATTATTTATGTGTACAGTATATAGTGGTGTTATTAATGTGTAATATATATATGGTGGCATTATTCATGTGTGTACTGTATATAGCAGCATTATTCATGTTTACAGTATAGAGTGGTGGCAAGGATTAGTAAAATATTAATTTCATTCACCAAATAATGAAATTAATATTTATTTTATTCTTACTGCCCATATACAAATTAAGGACACGTTATATATCCTGGTGGTGTATGATATATTATATTTATTGCACACAAATATGAATATTTCTGTAATATTTTATTATTAGAAATGCAATTATTTCCGGACGTCCGTTTTTCACTTGCGGGTCCCGTTTTCACGGATCCTAATAGACCTGAGTTTGTTGAGGGATCCGTGAAAACGGAACAAAATGGGACATGCTCTATTTTTCAACGGACCCTTCACACGGTCCGTTGAAACAACGGCCGTGTGAACGGCCCCATTGAAATACATGCGACCGTGTGATGGCCGTTGTTTTAATGGCCGTCACACGGACATATATAACTGTTGTCTGAATTCGGTCTAAGAGTTGTGACCAGTGTATACATTCAACTCAGTATATGCCTCTCCCATTTAGCTTTTTTTCTGGGATTTACTGATTTATGAATTATCTTTAATAGCACAACAGGAAAGCAACTTTTAAGAAGCAATGTTTAATGTTTTTGTATAGCTGAAGGGTGGGGCCGCAAACACGCAAAAATATTGGGTGGGCCTGTGGGCTTTAAAATGCTAGGGCTGATTTTTTATGCCAGTCCGGCCCTGGTGGGACGTATATCTTAGGGAATCTTCCTGATGTATGCCTCCAATGAAAAGGGCCTTACTGTGCGCAGTCACTATGACAAGTCTTGACTTTGGTAAATGGATGCACTTTATTTTGAGAAAAAAAAGAACAAAACAAAAAAAACACAATTGGGTTGGTTGGTGTCCTAGAAAGTTATGTTATTTATTCATAAATATGGTGCATGTTACAAGCATCAATATATCCAGTGTGCTCATGCCATTGTATGGAGTGTGACAAATTGATGCATATTTGTATGGACATAACTGTAAGTATAAGAATAGTTATAACGGAATATACTTTAGCTGTTTCATCAATGTACACATTAGTGCATAATTTAGAGCCCACTTGACTTAGTGTTTTTACATCTAAGAGAGAATATAAACTATAGCCCTTAAACACACAGCTGAAGTGACTTCCACATATAAACATTTATGAGCAAACATACATCTGAGAGTTTTTTGCATATGGTGATGACCATTCCGATCCAAGGCATTCCCTAGGGATTGCCTATGGAGAAGTTTTCTACAGGCTCAGAAGTTAAGAGTTTGCGCAGGATTAGAAAAAAGTGTCTGCTTATTTACCAGAAACAGCACCACTTTTGTCCATGGGCTGTGTCTGGTATTGCAGCTCAGCCCCATTCACATAAATGGGGCTGAACTGCAATACCAGACACAACCCATGGATAGATGTGGTGCTGTTTGTAGAAGAAAGCAGACCGTTTTTTACAATCCTGCACAACCTCTTTATGTCTTCCTTCAGGCATATCGTTTTAAACATAAATTTTACATGGTATGAAGTGAACATCTGGGGTCAGCAGGCCCTAAAACCGTCCAACCTGGAAAATAAAGATTTACTAATCTTCATTACAACAGGCTAAATCATGATATATTGCCACCTTCATTTTCTCCTTCAAATACTTGGGATAGAAAGTTATGTGGCAAGATGGCTGACTTTGTCATGCCAAAAATATCTGCATTTTTCAACTACTTGGGCAGGCGACAACTGTCACCAACTTGATCCGTCAAATGACTTCAATATATCCATTATAACAGAGATTACACATTTATAGTTTGTACAATTTTAGCAAGAAATTTGATGCATGCTGTAAAACATGGCGGCTTACCATTAATGTAGGAAGCCACTACTTTACTAGCCATATATACACTAACAGGCATAGTCCAGTGATGGGTTATACGTGGCGTGAACTGCTACATTATTATAAATGACATGTAATCTAATACAAAGTCATCTGATTCTTCACAAGTGCTTTGTGTATATATGATCTTATAAGGAGTTATATCTGGCATGAGCCCATTATCCACACCCTTTAACCCCATTATGGCTGAGTTATGGACTAGATTTGATGTGAAGGTTCAATGATCACATCCATGGAAAAAAATTAAACAAAGGAAATAAAGTAATCATTCAATTAAGCTTGCATAAATCTCAACTAATGAATTCCACACGTGACAATACCATGTATTTAGGGCTGCTTGCATTTGCAAAACTTGTGTGAGATGAAGAATAACTATAGGACATGGACAATAATCAGCTGATAATATGGAGGTAAAAAATTGTGTGACTCTCATCAGCCCCAAATGACTATAAAAATAACTTGCCACGAGTGTTAGTTGCATGGTAGTATAAATGATGTATACAGTATAATACCTGTGTCTTATTAAATGTAAGCCATTGTTGCCTGTTAAGAGTCATATAAAGTCTAGGAAGGCTCCATGTTGCACAATGAATACGGGTTTATGCATACGCTTATATTAATAGGGTCAAAAGTAAAAATTAAAGAAGTGATATCTGACTTATACTAGGCCATGTAGTTCTTAATGGGAGAAAAATGAATTTGTAAAGGATAACTTGTCAAAGTGTATAGACTGACACCATGCACAAACATACAGGAACGGCGCTCACCTGGTAGATCATAACTTTGAAGTTTCTACGTCTCAGCAACTCGGATTCATTGGTTTCCAACTTTTTTATCTGTGCTTGCTGCCGCTCCAGGTTTTGTCTCACTGTCTTGACGTTGACGCTCACCTTTCTCACTTTCTCTAAAAGCTTACTGGCTGTATTGCTGGTAGTGGCATGGGACTTGGTCAGCTTGGTCAGTTCTCCTTGAATGCTGACCACTACATTCTCCATCTCCTGTTGCCTTTCTTCCAGTTGGTTTTGGGTCAACTGAATCTGGTCCACTGCTCCTATAATCTTATCCAGCAGGCTCAGCACCAAAACTCCATTTATTTGGTCTGCTTTGATGGGCTCATTGTCTGAAGTTTCCCCTGGAGGAGTGTCAGGGATGATGGAGGGCTGCTCGACTATCTGCAAGGTGGTATCCGCCATTTTAACAGCTGCCTTAAATTGGCGACGTTTTAAACGTGTTCAAACTAGAAAGAGAACAGAAAAACAAGCGCTGTTGGATCCAGAAACTTTGATAATGCTGGTTGCCGGGATGCTGGCCAGAAATAGCTAGCATGGGACGTGTGCGTGTGTGTATGTGTTTGTGTGTGTGAGCTTCTATGCAGAATAGCAGTGCTCTGCATAACTGTACTGGTAGGGTTGGATCTGAGAGGAGGGGGAGAGCCTATGTACACTGAATCCCTGTCATTGGATAACTCCACCCAGTGTAATTTGGAGAAGCAAGCGGCAGACCCAACCTCTCCCTCTTCTAGTTCTGAAATGATTAAAATAGTTATAAGGGAGGTGACTAGTCTCCTTGCATGCAAGCACAGGCTGAGGAATGCACCAGCAGAGGGAGAGGGGCGAAGACTCAAACTTATCATGTAATGGGGAATCCTAGTGTGGTAACCTTTTCACTGCCAGAAGAAACTAACAATGGGTTAAAATGATTAAAAGATTTTTAACACTTTAAGATACACAAAGTCGATGAAGGAAAGACAATTTAGTGCTTTATGTTAACTTTTTCTATTCCAGGATGTGAAATAATGGATCTCTTGTTGGACAAGTGCGCTAATGCAAGTTCCTATTTCTTTCTGCACTCAATTACTGACATGTGCGACAAATAAAAAACGAAAACCGTTCTACAAACTACATTATCAATGAATAAGTCTAATAACAGGAATCACGGCAACCAAGAACATAAAGGTTCTGACTACTCCTGAAAAGTTTACCCGGATGATAACTATTTTATCAGGTGATTATATAGTAAACCAATTGTTCACAAATGTTACCTTTAGAGAACATTAAGCTTTCTATCAGTGTATATAACAGTGTATATCTACTGACTTCTTTGTACTATATACCAGATATTGAAATTTAATCATATTACTTTTATAGGTTGCAACATTAGTATGTCCTCAGGTGACCAATACAATATAAACAAGTATCAAAAATGAGAAGATTTAAGTATGAACATTGTGTGACACTAGGCGGGTGAGGTTTTGTAGATCAGTATGTGGCAGGGTGGGCTACACTGGAAGAAGAATGGAAAACTCTGCTAGTGGAAAATGCTTGAAATCATTAACATTCAGATGTTTCCCCTCCAGGAACACTCCCTGTGCCTGTCAGGGGATTCCAAGCTCATTAGTGTAGTCACAGGGCAACCGTCAATCTGTTAGAAAATCGAATAATAGAACAGTTAAGGATTCGTTCACATCTGCGTCAGGACTCCGTTCATGGGTTCCGTCTGAGCTTTCCATAAGGGTAACCCATGAACGGAACCCTGACTGAAACAAACGGAAAACATAGGTTTCCGTTTGCATCACCATTGATTTCAATGGTGACGGATCCGGTGCAAATGGTTTTAGTTTCTCACCGTTGTATAAGGGTCCCGTCGTTTCGACGGAATCAACACCGTGGCCGACTGCGCTATTCATTCTGTCAAAACGACGGAACCCTTAAACAATGGTGAGAAATGGAACCTATTTGCACCTGATCTGTCACCATTGAAATCCTATGTTTTGCGTTTGTTTCAGTCAGGGTTCCGTTCATGGGTTCCCCTGACAGAAAGCTCAGACGGAACCCATGAACGGAGCCCTGACGCAAATTTGAACAGAGTGTAATAAAGTTGTATGAGTCAGGTGGAATTACTCTGATTTGCTGGGGTCTCTCTTAGGCATATATAGCAAAGTATTTGCAATTGCTAAGCAGGTTTGATATGTGGTGCAAGTGGGTCTGGAACTTTTTTTAAACCTGAGTGAAACTCAAAAGGCAAACCTGGACCGCGGAAATATGTTTCAATTTGATTCTCGCATATTTGTTTATGATGTTAATTGATACAAATAACATGATTTTCAATTATACTGTAAAAAACAATAAAAACATTGTGAAACAAAAGGCAAACCTAAGTGCAGGAGGCAAATGTAATCTTATCCTACATAAACCACTTAAAGGAGTGTACCGGTTACAACAAATTATCACCTATCTACTGGAGCAACTGCAGCGCTTGTCAGTTTCCATCAGTGCCCTAGACTTTGAATGGAGCATCAGGGAACATGACCGACCGCCGCTCCACTCAATTCCTCCTAGCTGCGGTCTTGTGGCTGGGGCAACATGGGACCCCCATTCTGGCGAATTTGTCGGGGTCCCAGCAGTCGAACCCCAACCAATCTAGCAGTTATTACCTATCCAGTGGATAGGTGATAATTTGTTCTAACCGAAATACCCCTTTTCACCACTTTTATCAGGAAAACCTCATACTGCACCATGTTTACAGCAGGCCAGCAATGTCCTCCCTATACTTTTTCTCAGATTCCTCCATGACCTCCGAAACCCCCTAAACTACAGTAAACATTAAATAGCTTAAAAGATGCTGATTCCGAATCTGCAAGTTTTTATCTTTCTATTCCATTGCATTCCCCCGTGTATTCTGATGTATAGAGAGAACTACTGTGCTTGGCAATATAATGGAGAGGACTACTTAGACTCATCATCCACATACAGCGCGGGGGAATGCAAGATAAAAATTGCAGATTCGGAATCAACTTCTTTTCAGCTATTTACAGATCACTACCATACAAGAAAAGCGGAGTACAGAGCCATATTTATAAAAGTATAACAAATTTATTAACACAAATTTGTTATACTTTTATAAATATGGCTCTGTACTCCACTTTTCTTGTATGGTATTAGTTTTGAAGTTGCCCAACTGTTGAGAAAGGGAGGGTGTTCTTTTGGGACAGGACGTAGCCCGTTATTACATTGCTCTAGGAGTTTATATATTTCTAATATCTACAGATCACTGTAGTTTTTGGGCTTTCAGTAGTGATAGATTCCCTTTAAGCCTCGTGCATATGGCTGTAATACGGCTCTGCTCAACCTTCTAGTTGTATGGCACCATTATACAGCACTCATAGACTTCCATTAGGCCATACTGTACTGGCATATAATACCAATTTTATACAAAGGCATACAGAGGTTTTTATGTGCCATTCCATCTGACATTGTATTACGGAGATATTCTCCCATAATAGGGGTGGGAATATAATTAGGACTTGCTCCCAAGTACTTAAAGGAACCTTCAATATAAATAATTATTTATCAGAGAATAATTCAGGCTCCCTAAATGCATTCGTATGTGCCACCAACACTCCCATTCGCAGCTGACAAAGAAAGGAAGTTGGTGGCTTGGACCTTAACGTGGATCTAGGTTTTCCTATTGTTTTTTTTATCTTGAAGTGTACCTCCATTTATAGAAAACTCTAAAGATGTCATGGTGGGGATCCAGGTGCTGAAATTATCACCAACTGCTAGAATGAGGGGTCGGAAATGCTCCTTGCTCTTTCCTCCACCAATGGAAACTTCTAACATGTTACTATAATATTTCAGATGCTTCCTCCTACTGGGGTAACACTTCCATGGTTTAGGGGGTGGTGGAGTGAAACAAGGAGTGATACAAGCGTTGAAGAACACAGTTGCAGGTTCTGGGGTTTGGATATGGACATAATATAGTGGGCTGGGCTTAAGGCTTCAGGCCTTCTGCATTTAAACGTTCTTGAGTAGGTAAAGCAATAGGGTAGTAAAGATGATCACACAAAGCAAAGGTGGTCATATATGATCTTTTAGGCAATGGACAAAAATAAGCTTTTTTATAATTATAAGCCTTGTGTCTATATTAATTAAATTACTGCTTACAATAATCAGACATGAAAAACAATCCACAGAGACGACTTTCACTTCACTAGTTAGATTCAATCTGTGCAAAATGTCCTACTGCGTATAACGAACGAAGACATTTACAATTAGGTGGCATGGTGGCACTATGTCAGAATCGTCACCCCTGCAGTAAAATATCATTGGTAAACTGGAGGAAAAGAATAACTATAGTATATTGTGGGATGAGGCTTCTTTTACACTAGTAATGCCCTGTTCACATGCATATGACAAAAATCTTTCAAAGAGCCTACTGAATATTTATATTTCAGACATTTATGAAGAATGCCAGAAATATTACTCCATCCTAGCCAGAACTAATTCAGATAAACATAACAAGGCAATGTCTCTCATATTTTTGTGTTTGGCTTATAAAGGAATCTACATTCTATAAATATTAAATAAATATGAAATTTTTCCAGTTATACCTCAAAGGTATCCACCATCACTAGTTTACATGGACTCCCATCTCCACTAAGCAAAAAGAGACACTTGTTAAATTATTGTCTAGGATTTGCCACATTTATGGCTTATTTTATTCACAGAATATCCAAACAATTTTCTGAATATTTGTGCCAGTCATGTTTTTTTTTACCTTTAGCAAAATCTACTTCTATTGCAGCAGTGCAGATGGTGGGTGCCCTTAAAATGCAAAGCAGAATCAATAATATTATATTCAGTGAATGGAAATTGTGTGAAATAGGGCAAGCAGTAGATATACATACAGTATATAGAGGAAGTGATCCTGAAAGGTTTGGACATAACACGTAAATTTGTAATTAGTGAAAAATAAAGGGAAACATATTTAAAAATCATGGATAAAGCATTTTTCATGGATTAAACTTCTCTCCCACTACAGAACACCCCGACACAAAGACAGAATGTCATAAATGAGGAACACTTTTACAGATTTCTGGTATGCTCTATGAACCTGCCAACAGACGCAACCAGCATTTCTGGAAAAACGGGACAAACTATATAAGTGCCCACTGGAATATACAATTACCTTTAGGGTAGGGACACAATGTATTTAATTGCGGGAAAATCCGCAGGGTGGTAAAGTAGCAGTAGAGTGGATGAGATTTGAATGAAAAATGTGGCTCCAAATCTCGCAGCCGCTGTCTGTTGCAGATCCATCCTGTCCAGCCTCCTCTGCCTCAGTCGTTGGCAGGATTGCCCCCCTCATTTCTCTCAGTTTGTGGATGTCTTCAGCAAGAAGGAGGCTGAGACGCTTCCCCCACACCAGGCTTATGACTGTCCCATTGAACTGGTTCCAAATGCATCCCCTCCCCGTGGATGGGTATACCCTCTCTCCTTGCCAGGGACTCAGTCTACCTTGCATTGACTACCGTGGTCTCAATCAAATCATTTCTGAACTATTTGACCGCATACGAGGAGCCAAGATTTTTTCTAAACTAGACTTGCGTGGGGCTTACAATTTGATCCGGATCCACCAGGGTGACGAATGGTGAACGGCATTTAACACTCTAGACTGGCACTATGAATACCTGGTAATGCCATTCAGTCTGTGTAATGCTCCAGCGGTCTTCCAAGAATTTGTCAATGATATCTTCCGAGATCTTTTCTATGTCTGTGTTGTGGTCTATCTCGATGATATTCTGATTTTTTTCTCCAGATCCCACGACTCATCGGAGGCATGTCCGTCAAGTTCTGCTGCGATCAAGGGAGAATTGTCTGTATGCCAAGCTGGAGAAGTGCAATTTTGAGAAGAATTTTCTACCCTTCCTGGGCTACATCATATCGGATCAAGGCCTCAAGATGGATCCTAAGAAAGTAAAGTCTGTCCTGGAATGGCCACGTGCCCAAGGCCTGAGGTCCATACAGCGTTTTTTGGGATTCACCAACTTCTACTGGCAGTTTATCCCAAACTTCGCTTCACTGACAGCTCCCATCTCTACCCTTACCAAGAAGGGTATGAACGCCAAGGTGTGGACTCCAGAGGCAGAATCTACATTCAATAGCCTTAAGAGTGCCTTCACGTCAGCCTCAAACCCTCCATCCTCCTGACATATCGCGACAGTTTTCGTTGGAGGTGGACGCCTCCTCTGTTGGTGCAGGTGCACTTCTGTTCCAGAGAGTTTCCAAAGTGAAGGCAGTAGTATGTGGCTATTACTATAGACTTTTTTCTCCGACAGAGCGCAATTACTCTATTGGGGATCGGGAGTTACTGGCCATCAAATTGGCTCTGGATGAGTGGAGACATCTACTAGAGGACGCAGCTCACCCCATCCTAATATATATCAACCACAAGAACCTCACCTATCTCCGGTCGGCCAAACGGCTGAACCCCCGTCAAGCCAGGTGGTTGCTGTTCTTCACCCGGTTCCAATTTGTGCTCCACTACCGTCCCACTGACAAAAATGTGAGGGCCGATGCCCTGTCCAGGTCGTTTGAAACATAGGACACCGCGGAGTTTCCGCAAAGTATCATTGATCCGTCCTGTATTATATCCTGTTAATCTTCTGCAAGTTAGAGACATCCTTCAGGGGAGGACTTTGTTTGGTTGGCAGACAGGAGGAGAATCCTTCCGCTGGGGCACAGCTTCAAACTGGCTGGTGCTCGTAAAACCCGATATCTGATTGCCTGTCGTTTCTGGTGGCCCACGCTGTCCAAAGATATTGTGGACTTGGTCTCGTCCTGCACTGTGTGTGCTTCCAACAAAGTTGCTCACTCCAAGCCTGCATATGACAAAAATCTTTCAAAGAGCCTACTGAATATTTATATTTCAGACATTTATGAAGAATGCCAGAAATATTACTCCATCCTAGCCAGAACTAATTCAGATAAACCTAACAAGGCAATGTCTCTCATATTTTTGTGTTTGGCTTATAAAGGAATCTACATTCTATAAACATTAAATAAATATGAAATTTTTCCAGTTATACCTCAAAGGTATCCACCATCACTAGTTTACATGGACTCCCATCTCCACTAAGCTAAAAGAGACACTTGTTAAATTATTGTCTAGGATTTGCCACATTTATGGCTTATTTTATTCACAGAATATCCAAACAATTTTCTGAATATTTGTGCCAGTCATGTTTTTTTTTACCTTTAGCAAAATCTACTTCTATTGCAGCAGTGCAGATGGTGGGTGCCCTTAAAATGCAAAGCAGAATCAATATTATATTCAGTGAATGGAAATTGTGTGAAATAGGGCAAGCAGTAGATATACATACAGTATATAGAGGAAGTGATCCAGAAGGGGCTGGACGGAGCCTGCAGGGCTGAAGGGAAGCCTCCATGACCTCCCTGGTAGGGAAAGGGTTAACATGTGAGGGAGAGTTGGAGGGAGTCGGAGGGGGGGGGGAGGAGTCAGGGGGCCGTTGCTGCGCTTCCCGCTGTTTGCGGCATTGAGCCGGGAGCAGCGGGAGGAGTAGCACAGTGAGGACAAGCTCCCCGTTGCCCGCGCTCGTACAGTATGGCAGAGGCAGTTTTGTTAGAGCAGCTGCGTGCTGCTGCTGTGCACCACGGTCCCGGATGGCTGGAGGAGACCGTGGCTGCATTAGCGAGGATCCCGGACGCCGTGTTGCCACGTCAGGCCCGGCGTTCGGGGTCTGTTGCAGGAGACAGGCTCCCCTCCCCCGGCCCCCTTCCTAGCATGGCGGCGGGGGGGGAGTCGGCAACAACTGCTCCTGTCCGGAGCAGGCAGAGAGCGTTGCCGGGGGTGACGGCGATGCAGGCCGGGTCGACCCGTCCCTCCCGGCGGTCTCGACCTCCAGAGCGCCTCAGTCCTGAGGCAGTCCCGCGGACACGGCGTCGCAGAGGGAGCCCGATCTCGGACGCTGCAGGCCAGGCAGCTGGGGGGACCGCCCCTTCCCAGGCCCTGCGTCCTGGCAGGAATCCCAAGCCGCGACGGGGTCCGACGGTGAGCAGGGAGTCGCAGGCCGGGCTCCCTGTCACCCCTCCACCATCGGATGGAAGATTTGGAGGACGAGGTACGGCCGCCCCGCCTGGTGATGTTCCGGCCAGGGGGCAGGCTTCTTCAGGATCATCGAGACGGACGCCTAGATCTGCAGCGACGTTGAGGCAACAGGTCCAGTCGGAAGTCTGGGTTCCATCGGTCGGGCGGCAGGTTGCCGGCCCATCAGTCAGCGCTTCATCATCTCCGATCCGAAGATGTCGGTGGGATGGCCAGTCGTCTGCGAGAGATGAGCTGGAGGAAGGTGAACTGGACGTGTATCGTCGAGGTCAGGATGGTCCGGCTGACGGGAACACAGCGCCTGTGCGGCCCGGTGAGTGTGTAACTCCATCATTGTCATATCCAGCAATTTTTATGTCGGGTGTCGGCGGGGGGGCTGCTAGCGTCGCATCGGTGGCCGGTAGTGGCGCGGGCGGGCGCGATGGCGCGGGTCTGGCAGACTTAGTGGGTTGCTTGAGGGAGCTGGTCGGGCGCCTAGATAGGGCGGCGGCGCCGGTAGCTACGGAAGTGTCCCCGGCGGTAGTGTGGGAGGGCCCCAGGGACGTGGGATTGGTACAGGCGCGGCCCGTGCTGGCGGTTAGGGAGGCGGTCGCGGTGTCGGTACAGACCGAGGCACAAAAGGATGGCGATCGGGTGCGTATTGATGACCGTGCTCGGGGGGAGGTGTACGTTTGTTTCGAAGGTCCGTTGGGGGCGCATTTAAAGCAGGAGGTGCGCGAGCGTATCTGGAAGGACAAATATGTTGAGATTTTTTCTCTCTTGCCGCTCGCTAAATTTTATTTGGATAAGAGCAAGCGGGACGAGAGTAAAAAGGACGAGGAGGAACGGCGGCGGTATAGGCTTATCCCGCAGACGTTCGTTAATTGGTCGCAGGCGTTCGCCATATTGGCTAGTGTGATAGGGGAAAAGGCGCCGGAAAATTGCTCGGCGTTGTTTTGTTATTTTGATGCCATTGGGGAGGCTCATAGGGCGTATGGGGGTCAGGCGTGGCTGCGATACGATGAGCAATTCCGTCAGCGGAAAGCGGTTCGGCCGGCGATTCGGTGGGACCAGAAGGATATTGCTCTCTGGTTACGGGTTACGGCTCCGGTTAGGCAGTCCTTTCCCGGGAGCGCCGGCCAGGGAGGCCAGTCTAGTCAGGTTGGACAAAGCGGCGGGGGAAAGGCGGGTTTTTGCTGGCAATTTAATGAAGGCCAGTGTAAGTTCGGGGCCACGTGCAAGTTCAAGCACGTGTGTTCCGAGTGTAATGGTGCATCACACGGGGCGGCAAAATGTCTGCGGAAAAAGAGGTCAGGGAACCAGCCCTCCGCGGCTGGTCAAGGGGGTGTCGCCGGTGAGGGTGGAAAAGATGGCCCCTTATCTAAATGAGTATCCGGATAGGGCGGCGGCTAAGTTGCTTTACGAAGGGTTTCGTGTTGGTTTTGTTATTCCTCCGCCTCCTTATGAGGTTCCGGTTACGCGGTGGAATTTAAAATCGGCTTACTTGCATGCAAAAGTCGTGTCGGAAAAGTTGTTAAAAGAAGTTTCGTTGGGCCGCATGTCGGGGCCGTTTGTTGAGTCGCCTGTAAAAGATTTAGTTGTGTCCCCGTTGGGTATTGTCCCTAAACGCGAGCCCGGAAAATTTCGTTTGATTCAACATTTATCGTATCCCAAAGGTTCGTCGGTAAATGACGGGATTGATCACGAGTTGTGCTCCGTAGTCTATACCTCATTCGATAAGGCGGTGGGTTTAGTGCGGGCTGCGGGTCCAGGTGCGCTGCTAGCAAAAACCGACATCGAGGCGGCGTTCAGGTTGTTGCCAGTTCATCCAGAAAGCCAACGGCTGTTGGGTTGTTTTTGGAATGGGGCTTTTTACGTGGATCGGTGCCTCCCGATGGGGTGTTCCCTTTCTTGTGCATACTTCGAGGCGTTTAGTAGCTTCGTGGAGTGGGTAACGAGGGGAGTATCCGGGGTCGACTCGTTGATCCATTACTTAGATGATTTTTTGTGCGTTGGTCCGGGGGGTTCGCCGGTTTGCGGTAATTTGCTTCATGCACTACAGAAGGTGGCGAGGGATTTTGGGATTCCTTTGGCGCCAGAAAAAACGGAGGGCCCGGTAGCGACGATTTGTTTTTTGGGAATTGAAATAGACTCGGTGGCAATGGAGTGTCGTCTCCCTGCGGATAAGTTGGGTGCTTTGAGGCTGGAGGTACGGCGGGCTTGTAGACTGAAAAAAATGACGCTGCGGGGGCTTCAGTCGCTGCTGGGGAAGTTGAATTTCGCCTGCAGGATTATGCCGATGGGGAGGGTGTTTGGTAGGAGGTTGGCGGCGGCAACGGCGGGAGTGCGTGCGCCGCATCATTTTGTGCGGCTCAAGGAGGAGCACCGAGCTGATCTTCAGGTTTGGGATGACTTCTTGGGCCAGTACAATGGTTGCTCGCTATGGATGGCCCCAGCGCAGGATACGAGTGATTTGAATATTTTTACGGATGCGGCTGGGGCGGGCGGTTTTGGAGCTTACGGGGGAGGTCCGTGGTGCGCAGGTCAATGGCCGGCTAGTTGGGTGTCCAGTGGACTCACGCGGAATCTGGCCCTGCTCGAGCTGTTTCCCATCGTGGTGGCGGCTACCATTTGGGGGGACAGGCTCAGGGATAAGAAGGTCCGTTTTTACTGCGACAACATGGGGGTGGTGCTGGCCATTAATAACATCACGGCGTCCTCTCCTCCGGTAGTTCAATTGTTGCGACATTTAGTGTTGGTGTGTTTGTCGTTGAACGCGTGGGTGGTGGCGGTGCATGTCCCGGGAGTACGGAATTGTATCGCTGATGCTCTTTCTCGCTCGCAGTGGGACCGGTTTCGGCAATTGGCACCGGGAGCGGAACGTCTCGGTTTGGCTTGTCCGGAACATCTTTGGGATCTGGTATCGGTCCCGTAGAACAACTGTTACAAAGGTCTTTGGCGCGCACGACGTGGAGTGCTTATGCTGCTTGTTGGAGGCAGTGGGAGGAGTGGGTAAGAGAGTTGGGTGACGTCAATACGGATAGAGACAGGTTGGTGGCACTTTTGTACTGGTTAGGGGACGCCTGGGAGGCGGGGTTTTCAGTGGCAAAGGTGAACCGGTTCATATCTGCGGTGGCGTTTGGGTTTAAGTTGCGGGGCTTTCAGGATGTATCGAAGGAATTTCTGGTATCGCAGGCTTTGAAGGGGTTGCGCCGAGGTAGGGTGGAGGCGGATAGTAGAAGGCCTGTGTCGTTTGCTTTGCTTAGCTCGTTGGGCGGTTCATTAGCATCGGTCTGTCGTTCTTCAGACGAAATGGATTTGTTTCGGTTAGCTTTTTCATTAGCGTTCTTTGGGGCATTTAGAATAGGTGAGTTGGTGTCGCCAAGTACCAAACAGGCAGGGGGGCTGAGATCTGGGGAGGTGAGCCTATTCGCAGATCGGCTGGAGGTATGGTTGCGTCGGTCAAAAACTGACCAAGTAGGGAAGGGTAAACTGATAGTTTTGTTCGCCCTCCCGGGGTCGGTTATGTGCCCAGTAGAGTGCATGCGGGGTTTTACGCCAAAAAGGGGGTCTCCTGAGTTGCCTTTGTTACGTCATGTGGACGGGTCGTTTTTGTCCAGGTTTCAGTTTGGAGATGTATTTAAAAAATGTTTGACGGCGGTTGGGGTTGCGGCAGGCTCATATTCATCTCATTCCTTCAGGATTGGCGCAGCAACAGAAGCGGGGCGCTGGGGGTTGGATGATGAGGGGGTGCGGCGAATTGGTCGTTGGGAGTCCAACAGGTTTAAGTCCTATGTCCGCCCCCATATGTTATGAGGTTTGTTGGTAACGCTTTAAAAATGTTATATGGTGGTGCCTAATTGTTTTTCCCGTTTCAGATTCGCCTCCGTGTTTGGTGTGGTTGATGGGTCATTCTTACGTGCACTGGGGGGCTTTGAGGGCAGACGTCCGCCCGGATGGTCGCCAGTTGCGCATTCCGCGACAGGATGCGGTTGTGCATTGGCTGGGATTTAGAGGTATGTCGTGGAGCAGGGTGTTGGCGGAGTTCCAGACATATGCTCGGCTTGATAGGGTTCCGGAGGTCTTAGTGTTGCACGTGGGCGGGAATGACTTAGGAGTCCGCCCCTTTCGTGAGTTGGTGCGGGATATCAAACACGATATGTTGTGTTTGTGGGTTTCTTATCCCAAGTTGGTGATAGTGTGGTCGGACATAGTCCCAAGAAAACAGTGGCGGTTGACTAGATCTGTGGAGAGAGTCAATAAGGCTCGCATTAAAGTTAATCGGGCGGTGTCCCGTTTTGTGGCAAAAAACGGGGGCATTTGCGTGAGGCACAGGGATTTGGAGTCAGGAATGGGGAATTTCTGGAGGAGTGACGGGGTTCATCTGACCGAGGTTGGCATTGATCTTTGGAGCTTGGCGATAGCAGAAGGCATAGAAAGGGCGGTGGTGGTGTGGAGGAACTCACAGGCTTAAGGTGGTCAAGGCCTGTTTCGCTGTGGCGGGGGGAGTCCTTGAGGCCAGTCAGTACAAAATGGTGAGGGGGTCGCATCGGGGGTATGCGTCCCCCAAAAAAGGTACATGGTTGAAGACTTCATCGGGTGTTATCCCTTTGAAGTGGTCTTCTGGTAGAAGGTATATCACTTGAAGGCTTCATCGGGTGTTATCCCTTTGAAGTGGACTTCTAGTGGTCGGTATATCACTTGAGGGCTTCATTGGGTGTTATCCCCTTGAAGTGGACTTCTAGTGGTTGGAGCCATCTGCAGAGGTGAACGGTGCTTCCGAGCTGGTTTACGGCTGGAGGTAATTAGTGGTTTGCAGATGGCTAACTCGGTGTGTTCTTAAAAAAGGAATATCTGAAAGGGCCTCAAGGACTTCCTCTGCTCGGGTTAATGTTAACGTTAAATTGTTATTTACGTTTCTGACCCATGTTGGGTCATGTGAATTATTAGAAGGAATTCTCTGGTGGATTCCTAACTAGTTATCCGAAGGTTTCGGATTTAAATTGTTTTTATAAAACTGTAAAATTAATAAACGGCTGCTGTGGCCATTTCACATCCAACCTCGGTGTCACGTGTCTTTCCTAAAGGTGGGGGTGGGGGGATAGGATGGGGTAAGGGAAGGTTCGTTAACACACGACTCTACTTAGGCAGGTCAAGAAGGGGCTGGACGGAGCCTGCAGGGCTGAAGGGAAGCCTCCATGACCTCCCTGGTAGGGAAAGGGTTAACATGTGAGGGAGAGTTGGAGGGAGTCGGAGGGGGGGGGAGGAGTCAGGGGGCCGTTGCTGCGCTTCCCGCTGTTTGCGGCATTGAGCCGGGAGCAGCGGGAGGAGTAGCACAGTGAGGACAAGCTCCCACCCTCCCGCCCTTGGTTTGTTACGTGGTGGGTCTTTGCGTACGTCCGTCTATGAGTGTTGTGTTTATTTGTGTGCTTATCTAACATGTTTTTCCTTTTTTCCTGAGTAGGTTCTGTTGTCATGGCAGCTGGCGGGGGGAGTCCTTGAGGCCAGTCAGTACAAAATGGTGGGGGGGTCGCATCGGGGGTATGCGTCCCCCAAAAAAGGTACATGGTTGAAGACTTCATCGGGTGTTATCCCTTTGAAGTGGTCTTCTGGTAGAAGGTATATCACTTGAAGGCTTCATCGGGTGTTATCCCTTTGAAGTGGACTTCTAGTGGTCGGTATATCACTTGAGGGCTTCATCGGGTGTTATCCCCTTGAAGTGGACTTCTAGTGGTTGGAGCCATCTGCAGAGGTGAACGGTGCTTCCGAGCTGGTTTACGGCTGGAGGTAATTAGTGGTTTGCAGATGGCTAACTCGGTGTGTTCTTAAAAAAGGAATATCTGAAAGGGCCTCAAGGACTTCCTCTGCTCGGGTTAATGTTAACGTTAAATTGTTATTTACGTTTCTGACCCATGTTGGGTCATGTGAATTATTAGAAGGAATTCTCTGGTGGATTCCTAACTAGTTATCCGAAGGTTTCGGATTTAAATTGTTTTTATAAAACTGTAAAATTAATAAACGGCTGCTGTGGCCATTTCACATCCAACCTCGGTGTCACGTGTCTTTCCTAAAGGTGGGGGTGGGGGGATAGGATGGGGTAAGGGAAGGTTCGTTAACACACGACTCTACTTAGGCAGGTCATGAAAGGTTTGGACATAACACGTAAGTTTGTAATTAGTGAAAAATAAAGGGAAACATATTTAAAAATCATGGATAAAGCATTTTTCATGGATTAAACTTCTCTCCCACTACAGAACACCCCGACACACAAAGACAGAATGTCATAAATGAGGAACACTTTTACAGATTTCTGGTATGCTCTATGAACCTGCCAACAGACGCAAGCAGCATTTCTGGAAAAACGGGACAAACTATATAAGTGCCCACTGGAATATACAATTACCTTTAGGGTAGGGACACAATGTATTTAATTGCGGGAAAATCCGCAGGGTGGTAAAGTAGCAGTAGAGTGGATGAGATTTGAATGAAAAATGTGAAAAAAATCCACAGAGAAACCGTTCATAAATTGACCTGCGGTGCGTATTTTAAATCTGCAGCATGTCAATGTATGCTGCGGAATCACTGCTCTTCTGTTGCGGGTTCCCCCATTGAATTCAAATAGGCAGATGTGGCGATTTTTGCGACAAAAAAATATAATAAAAAAGATTCATACTTACCCTCGGCTGTTGTCATGTGACGCAATCCTCTGTGCAGTCCAGCCTCCTGAGATGACGTTTTATCACATGTGACTGCTGCAGCCTATTAAAGGCTGTAGCGGTCACATGGACTGCTGCGTCATCCTAGGAGGCCAGCTGTACTCAGAGCAGGGGGGCGCTTTGCTATGACAATGCCTGGGTGGTAAGTATAAACTTTTTTTTTCCTGCAGTATTTCCAGAGCGGAGATTGCACCCAAAAACTGCACCACAATTTGGTGCAGTTTTTCAGACAGAATTTCCTGTGGTTTCCAGGACAGATACGCAGCGTATCCACCCTGTGTGTCCTTTCAGTGGCAGATCATCATTAGGTTGGTTCTGGCGGCTGCCAGGGGCCCAAGGCTCCCAGGGCTGCCCGAACCGCATGGGCCCCCTCATGCCCGGTGGCGTTGCTAGCACTAGAGGAGGCCCCGGTGCTAGCGGCAGCCACATTCACTTGTATCTGAGTCCTCAGGACTCAGATACAATTGAAACTTATAGGCTGCAGGCCACATTAGGCCTGCAGCCTACAAGGCGCCGGGAAGACTCCCTGTGCAGGCCGGCGTGATGACGTACTGCATCACGCCGGTCTGCGCATGCGTCCCGAGCGGCCGTCGCGGGAACAGCGCAAGGTAAGTAAACATTTTTTAGGGGGGGTCAGTGCTGTGTGGTCCTATATACAAGGGGGAGAGGAGCGCTGTCTGTATGGCCCTATATACAAAGGGGGGAGCGCTGTGTGCACTATATACAAGGGGGGAGCACTGTGTGCACTATATACAAGGATGGGAGCGCTGTGTGCACTATATACAAGGGGGAGCGCTGTGTGCACTATGTACAAGGGAGGAGGGGAGCAATGTGTGGCCCTATATACAAGTGGGTGAGCATTGTGTGCACTATATACAAGGGGGGAGGGGACAGCTGTGTGGCCCTATATGTAAGGGAGAGTGCTATGTGGCCCTATATGCAAGGGGGAGCGCTGTGTGGCCCTATATACAAGGGGGGAAGTGTTGTGTGGCCCTATATCCTATATACAAGGAGGAGCACAGTGTGGCCCTATATACAAAGAGGGGGAGCACTGTATGACACTATATACAAGGGGCGAGCGCTGTGTGGCCCTATATCCTATATACAAGGGGGGAGCACTATGTGGCCCATTATACAAAGGTGGGAGCGCTGTGTGACACGATATACAAGGGGGAGCACTGTATGACACTATATACAAAGGGGAGGGCTGTGTAGCACTACATACAAGGGGGGCTGTGTGGCGCCCTCTACAGGGGGCTGTGTGGCGCTATTTACAAGACGGGGAGAGTTGTGTGGCGCTCACTACAGGCAGGCTCTGTGGCGCTATCTATAGGGGGCTGTGTGTAGCGCTCTCTATGGGGGGATGTGTGTGGTGCTAGCTATAGGGGGGATGTGCGATATCTACTGGGGGGATGTGTGTGGTGCTATCTTACAGGGGGCTGTGTGTGGCGCTATCCATGGGGGGGTGATATCTACAGGGGGCTGTGTGTGGCACTATATACATAGGGCACTGTGTATGTGGTGCATTACTTTACAGTGTTTGACACGGTGTACAGTGTATGGTATTATTATATTTAGGGTCACAGTGTATGGCACCATGATAATTTTATTTTCGTTTATAGGTGTGGAAATGTTGGAAAAGTGAGACATTTGAGTGATAAATTCTGCAGAAATGGGTCATGGCTGGGAGAAATCGTCATGAACTCTGGACCGGATGGAGAAGAAAAGAGGAAAAAAACTGCTAGAATTTATGATGTCGTCACCTGTGAGTCACTAGATTTATAGAGAATCTGTCACCTCTCCTGACATGTTTATTATAGGAAATCCCTGTATTTCACAAAAAGTCATTGTGCAGTCCAGGACTGATAGACAATTCCCCATGTCAGGGGGATGTGTCCCTGCACAGTGTGATCCTGTCAATATGTAGGGACACAGCCCTGTGACAAGGGGAATCGTAACACCCATTTGTTAATGCTTGCACAAAAAGGTAGTGTTAACAATAGTTACGGTGCAGCAGGGCGGCGATGCGGAAGGGGTGCCCAAGTTTTGTTAACAGCCCAGGGCCTATGGTCTACTTAATCCACCACTGGTGTCCTTACCCTTAAACGTAAAAGCACTCCTGTTTCACCACATAAACAAGGCCTTGGAAGTTGAAAGTCAGGGTGTAGGTTAAAATACTAACATCATGGTACACACCTCACTATAAAGCTCTGTTCACACAAAGTTTTTTGCAGGCAGAAAATTTTTTAGCCAGATTTTTACCTGCCTGCACTCTTTTTGGCACGTTTTTTCCGTTAGCAAAAATCGCAGTGAAAAACGCTTTCTCTGCCTCCCACTGATGTCAATGGGAGGTCAGAGACAGAAACGCCTGAAGAAAGGACATGTCGCTACTTTTACCTGCAAGCGTTTTTTTCCGCTGATGGGAAAAAAACGCCTCTGCCTCCTATTGAAAACAATGGGGCAGATTTCAGCCGTTTTTTTGCCGCAGTTTCCGACACCGATTCCGCGGCAACAACCGTGGCAAAAAAACTCTGTGTGAACAGGGCCTTGGTGTCCATGAGTAGTATAATGATAAACTAGATACAAAGCTTGACCCCCATAACTTCAGAACTTACCTCTCAATTATAATACTTAATAGGTATAGATAAAATAGACACACTAAGACATATAGAGCAACCCAAAAAAATGTTTTTGCAAGGTGGCATTCCTTTTTTTTTAGACACCTCACTCAACAACAAATCATAGATCTGGTGTCTCCTTTAAGATATATACACAGTGGTACAACACTGCACTTTTATAAGGAACCTTGAGAGACTTACGGATATAACTACATCAAAACATTAAAATGGCAGAAGTAAGAAAATAAACATCATACGGTATTATGTGATCTTGATGCATGATAAACTTTATTCAATAACCAGATATACAAGTGAAATCTTCAAATGTACATTACCAGCATATTGTCTTCCTTCCTTTTTCATATGTATATTATTGTCTTTGAGAATATTATTTGTTCTTAAAAAAAAATCTAAGGCAACTCAAGCATTGACATCTCAAAGATGTTTAAATTTCGTTTCCCAGCTGACAGAAGTTTAGTAACTAATGCAGTCTTGTATCCATATATATCATTAGAATATCTTCCTGGTACACAGTGGAGTGCCTCACTCAGTTGTGTCCATGTCATTGCACTTTAAAAGTGACCACATATGCACGGGAATTTCTCCGCTACAATCAGAGAATGAACACCTCTCGTTCTTGGGATCCTAGTGGTTGGACCCACAATTAAAATGTTATGGCACATCTAGTTAATTTACCATAAAAATGTATCATAACACAATCTCTTTAATCTATAATCTTTAGGTACTTGTTTATACTGATAATGTATCTTGATTTGTCTATGGTAGACTGCCTACATGTTAACCTGATGACAAGACCACAATCGATTATCGATTAAGCTCTTATAATTAATATCAAATAAACGGTTATGTATTTTACAAACACTGCATACACACGTACAAGTGAGTGCACTACTACTCCACACAGGCCCACACACTCCACACAGCAACTATGAGCAGCTTGTTCCTAAATACACCCATTGTTCATTCAAACCTACATGATAAATTCTTTCGGAACGTAAACTGACTCTCCGTGCAAGATCGGCCTTGTTGCCAGGAGGACACTGCCAAACTGTGCCTCTTCTTATATAGATGTATTTGTTGACATAAACTGTAACTACAGCAGTATAACAAAAAAAATGTACTATGGCATAATCTAGCAAATATGTTGCTGAAGGACACGGGTCATTTTGGCACGAGAAAAACCTGCATTAATAGCATGTGGGATTCTAGGTTAAATGTTGCACCCCTGGATAAACTTAACATTTCACAGCGCCTATTAAAAGATTGGGCGACCATGTAATACATAGATATGCTGAGTCTGCTTTATTAATGGATCAGGGTAATAAATGCCCTAACAGACAGGCCCTGAGTGAACAACCCCTTTATTTCTATAAATAAATTGTACAATGTGTTTAAAAGTGATTACAAGAAATGAGTATGGGAAAAGTGAGGTAAAGGGGCACATTTGCAGCAACATTTGCAGCAATTTCATTTTTTGTCCAAAAAGATAACACTGCTTCTTTGCCCTATTTGTAGACATATATGTTGGAAAGCCTAAATATGCCCTGCCCAGCAAGAGGAATTTGGTTGGTACTTGATCTCCCCCTCTTCACAAGACAGTGTGAAAGTTTAAGGAGCCTCTGGAGTTCTGACCCAAGCAGCCGCTCCCAGGTCGATTTAGGAAGATTTCCATGGTGACTGAGCTTGCTTGGAATGCTAGGAGGGAATGGAATTTCTGACGCTCTTGTCCTGCTCAACACTCTCCAGGTACCTGACAAAGAAGGTGCCAGTTATGTAAGGGCAAGAGGGGTGATAGCCAATGATCAAATGCATTCCGGGCATAGCTGTGAATTGCACTCCTCCAGATCAACGCCAAAGTTCAGCTCAGAGAAGTTGGAGGGAGGTTTTCTACAGAGCTGGTGTCAGCAGAAAATAACTGAAGAATCAAAAAAAATATCATACATGAGTTAAAATGATGAAGAATGAGAAAGATTCTACATAAACTTTACAGCAGGTGGGGAGCTAAAGATAAGTTCAACTTAGGAAACACAGCAACAGAATTGGCGCAGAAATTCTATCAGGTTCATATAGAGTATATTGGGGTGTAGTAGTTGTGTACTGTCGAAACTGTATGTATACACAAACTTAAGGTCGCCTTTAACACATTAGTTAAATTGACACTCCAGTCAGCAGCTGAAATTCCAGATTTTGCCCAAAGCGGAGACCCACCCCAAATGTCCCAACTCCCAGTAGTCATGACCAATTGAACTACAAACTGAATATCATTAAACAACGTGCTTAAAGGGGTTATCCCAACTGGGCACCCCTTCTCATTAGGGCATATGGACAGGGGTTGTCCATAGAACCATTCTATGACGATGCTTGTGAAATGGAATAAAATGTAAAACTAGGCTAATTCAAAACCAGAATTCTGCGCACCACATTTATTAACTGTTTTAGACCTTTTTTTTTTTTTTAAAACATGGAGGTGCGGCATTAGCAAGGAAGCGGTGTGGTCTAGCAGAGAGGGGTGTGGCTTAATAAGTGACACTGTGCACCAACAATGCACCAACATTTTTAAGAAAAACTGGCATAAACTAAACTAGGTGGTATAGGGAAAAGAGAAGTGTCTAGCAAGATGTGCCAAATTTCTTATACAGCATGCACCACTTTGATACATGTATGAGTGCCTTGTCTAAGTTGACACTGTCTAAAACGAAGGCCCCCTGCCACAGCCGTAATCCCGGTCCGTGATTACGGCTACGGCCGGTCTCGGCCAGTCACCCGCATTTGCGGGCCGTGCTCCCATTATAAAGTATGGGAGCACGGTCCGTAAAATAAATAAAAAATATACGGGAAGGTGTTCGTGGGCAATAGAAATGAATGGGTCTGTACTTTGATTCGCAATTACGGTCCGTAATTGCGGATCAAAGTTACGGCCGTGTGCATGGGGCCTTAAACAATATTAATAAATTTGCCCCATGTTGTTTTTAGGTCCAATGTTCTGTGCTAATACATTTCTTATATATCTCAGTTTTTCTGATACAGAGTTCCAAATCTCCTGCACAGACACACAATTGAAAAGCAAGGGTAGCAGATTTTTTGTGCATTTTCTATCAGGATTTGCAGATGACAAATCCACAGCGGAAGATTGTTGCAGGCAAGTGGATGGGACTTTAAAAAATTCTCATCCACATGCTGCTGAACATTATCTGCACGCAAATCAGTGCATTAAGCAAATTTTCAAATCCACAACATGCTCATACCGTTCTGGATGTTTACTGTAGATTTCACCCTTTTTAATGTAGAAGGGGGAAATCCGCAGCAAAATCCGCACATGACACGTACGGATATTGCTGCAGAAATGCTGCGGATACGCTTCAGAAAATCCACAACAGATCCGCTACATGTAGGGGTAGCCTCACATAACATTCACTACCATAGGCAGCTTAGGAGTGTATTGCATACTGTTTTATTATTAAATTCAATGTGCAAACAGTATGCAGTTAGCTCCTATGCTTCCTAAGGCCCCATGCACACGGCCGTGCCTATAACGACGGGCCACGATTGCGGGCACGGCCGGCCGCGGTCAGCCTTCAGCATTTTTGGCCCGTGCTCTCCCATACAAAGTATGGTTGCACGGACCGTAAAAAGCAAAAGATAGGACATGTCCTATCTTTTGCGGTACACATCTACGGCCTGGACACCTTCCCGTAAATAAACGGGAAGGAGTCCGTGAACAATAGAAGTGAATGGGTCCGTAATTGCAATTCCGCAATTCCGGACGATTTTTACGGTCGTGTGCATGGGGCCTTAAGAGGTGGCTGCATTCAGACAGAATTCTATCTTATAAATATATGTCACTGCAATGGATCTGCGGTTCTGGATCAGAAAATCAGAGCTCCGACCACTATGGAGCATAGAATTTTTAGGCTATTTAGTTAAAAAACAAAATGGTATTCAAGGGTGGACATTTACTTTTAGTGACTATTATCGAGAAGTCAGAGCAATAATAGATGCTTTTTGTTACAAAACTGTTTTTCGTCAGTCATCATTATTCCATCCGTTGAAGGCCAAGTATGGTAGGTAGAGGAACAACTGGCATTTTTTGGCACATGAGGGAATTATGCAGAACCTTATTTAGACTATAAACAATTCAGATACATAGATCTAAGCATTTAAAGGGTAATTAGGTGTCTATGATAGCTTAATGGTAACAAGTGCATTCTGTGATTTGTAGTGCTAGGAACAATTTCAAATCAGCCTGAAAAAAAGAAAAATGAAGAGCAGTGTGATAACATCTGTTTTATATAGGATGGTGGGATCCAAAGGGTTAAATCTGTATGAAGGCATTCCCTCTTGGCAGTGCTCCCGGAAACATCAGCTTCCAACAACAACATAAGGAAAATGGAAAGGCTGAAGCAATAAATGTGTTTATTCCTGAACTTTACCTTGTGAATCGGAATCCCAGAGCAGGTCTGGCCCCACTGACTAATGTTTGTATTATGAGGAGATAAGGCGTTTAGGAGAGTATTTGCAATGGGAGAGCTTAAAGTGGGAGATCACACATTCCAGTGGTGGAAAAAGTGATGAAGATTTTCATCCTATTCACTTGATTTGCTCAAGAATATATTCGAGAGTTCTATGTGTTTACACAATAGTGAATATAAAGGGCACAAGTGTGCACATGGGGTATGTATTAATAATGTGCAAGAACACACTCTAAATAACTTTAGTAATGGTACACTGTATATGCTTATAGGTTTTCCCAATTCTGCACCTTATTTGCTTTATCTAACAACTTATTTTTTTATTGGAAGATATGTAACCAGTAAAGACTAAGCTATATAATGAAATAAAAATGGGAAATTGACTAACATAGCATGGTTTTTAGGGTATAGTGCCGGATTACCCTGTAATCTGTAGAAGTCCATATGCTCAAGCTTTTACATTGCTCCATTAAAATGTACCATATACACATTTATTATACATTCTAAACCAAAGGAGGACCTACCAGCAAATAGGGATACTGACTGGCACCGTGTCATATCTCATAGGTGACCAGAATTAGCCATACCGAGGGCCAAAAAGGCCACGCCTTGGACTAAGTCATATAAAAAATAATTAAGCAGATACATTTTTAGTACAATGGAGCCATGAATGATCAGCTATTAGACTTCTTAATAGCTGAGCCGAACATATATGAGATCACTGAGCCAAGGGAAGGATAAACCACTTGACTACAGAGACTGAGCATAGTTGCCAACATTTTGTAAACATTTCTAGGGTCAATCTCACCATGCAAGGGTGGCAAATTTTTACCATTATGTGATCATGCCTACAGCAAAAATATAGGCCACTTCTTCAAAACCACACCAGTTCATTATGAATAAAATACATACCATAGAGTGCCCAAATAATAGGGCTAAACAGTGCACAAATAAAAGTGACATGTGGCACCCACAAAATAACAGAAACACAGATAAAAATGCTATGTTTCTGTACATATCAAGCTACGCCCTTTAACTAAAGAGTTCCCTCAAAGCGTGAACATCCCTCATGTTGAGTGTGGGCACATCAAAGGCAAGCAATACCAGTTGAAAAGTAAGCTCCAGTGTAGGGGCCTCGATGGGAGGGGCTGCATTAATAAGGAAAGTGCTGCCTCTTCAGTATACATTGGTCATTTGTCCGATCCATACAACAAGCAGATGAAGGGACTTCTGCAATTCTTGGACTTCACAGCAGTAGCAGTGCATGTCTCTATGACAAGTGTAGAAATAGGGATGGGAAAGCGGAATCGTCACTTTAAATAGGGATTTAAGAATGCAACAGACTTTTCAGATGTTTCAGACGTTTCGGCTCTAAGTTAGCTTGAAAAAGTCTCACTTAGAGCCGAAACGTTACTTGTGTCTGTACTATGGGACAAAAAAAAAGATTTTCTTTTGGAATGCAGATGTCATTGCTTCTTCTTTCTATGACAAGTATGTTACTAGCAGTGCCGGATCCTCATAAGGGTGGTGCGGGTGGCCGCCCGGGGCCCAAGGCTCCCAGAGGGCTTATGGTCCCCTCGTGCCCAGTGGCATCACTAGCACCGGAGGGGGTCCCAGTGCTAGTGACAGCCACATTCACTTGCATCTGCGTCCTCGGGATGCAGATACAAATTAATACTAACGCTGCAGGCCACGTTAGGCAGACCTGCAAGACCTTCAGTCACGACAAGACCAACTCTTCCTGGCAGTGAACGCCTTTGCACAGCGACTGGATTCGCAAGCTGCAGCCATCACGGCACCTGTTCCTGTTGCTCCAGCTGTTCCTCCTACTAAACCTTCTGTCAGTACCAGTGTCGACTCCCGATTTACGCTACCACTACCTCCTCGCTATGACAGAGACACGAGTACCTTCAGGGAAATTCTGAACCAGTGCCAGATCCACTTCAGTCTACATGCCAGAGCATTTCCGTCCTATGGCGCAAGGATCGCTTTCATCATCTCTATCCTTACTGACAAGGCCCTAGCATGGGCGAATCCTATCTGGGAGCGTCAAGGACCAGAGACCCTGTGACTTCCAGTGTTTCCTACAGACTTTTCGCATGGTATTTGAGGAACCTGGACGAGTCTCGTCAGCAGCTGCATCTCTGCTGACCCTTCGCCAGGGAGACATCTCCGTGGCCTTGGTGGCTACATTCTGGCAGGAACTGTCTTCCGAGATTAATGACGAACTTGACGCTCGTGATTTGCCACCTACCCTGGAGGACCTCTTTCTTCTTGCCACACGGATTGACATGAGGATCCTGGAGCGATCCCAAGAGGTTCGTCGGAAGAGAAAATTCCCCAGGCTGGCTCCCACTTTCCAGCAATCCCTGTTGCCCTCACCAGTTGGAGCCTATGCAGCTGGACCGGCTCAAATTGTCAGCCCAGGATAGACAACGCTGACGCACTTCGGGGCTTTGTCTGTATTGAGGCCCCGAAGGCCTTTTTTGTGCGTTTTGTGTCCTCATCAGCCCAAAAAAAATCTAATTCCTAGGATTGGTTGGAGAGACAACCCTAGGTGGAACGGCGCTGAATACAAAATTTCTCTTCAAAACTGTCCATCCCCGTCACCATAGTGTCCGGCGAGAAGACGCACCGAGTCTCTGCCTATCAGGACTCTGGGTCCGCAGCAAACTTCATCCAAAAACACCTAGTGAATATTCTCCAGTTACCCATAATCCCTCTAGAGATGTCTTTGGCTGTTGCCTCGGTGAATGGACTGCCCCTGCCCAACCCGATTGCATCTGAAACCAAGCCGCTGAAGCTCCAAGTTGGAGCTCTTCATACTGAACTTATTTTGTTTCTTGTTTTGCCTAAAGCCGTCAATCCTGTCCTACTGGGCTTGCCTTGGCTCTGACTACATGCCCCAGTCCCGGACTGGAATTCTGGAGAGGTTTTCCATTGGGGCTCCAAATGTCGTAGCCGCTGTCTGTTGCAGATCCATCCTGTCCAGCCTCCTCTGCCTCAGTCGTTGGCAGGATTGCCCCCCTCATTTCTCTCAGTTTGTGGATGTCTTCAGCAAGAAGGAGGCTGAGACGCTTCCCCCACACCAGGCTTATGACTGTCCCATTGAACTGGTTCCAAATGCATCCGCCCCCCGTGGATGGGTATACCCTCTCTCCTTGCCAGGGACTCAGTCTACCTTGCATTGACTACCGTGGTCTCAATCAAATCATTTCTGAACTATTTGACCGCATACAAGGAGCCAAGATTTTTTCTAAACTAGACTTGCGTGGGGCTTACAATTTGATCCGGATCCACCAGGGTGACGAATGGTGAAAGGCATTTAACACTCTAGACTGGCACTATGAATACCTGGTAATGCCATTCAGTCTGTGTAATGCTCCAGCGGTCTTCCAAGAATTTGTCAATGATATCTTCCGTGATCTTTTCTATGTCTGTGTTGTGGTCTATCTCGATGATATTCAGATTTTTTTCTCCAGATCCCACGACTCATCGGAGGCATGTCCGTCAAGTTCTGCTGCGATCAAGGGAGAATTGTCTGTATGCCAAGCTGGAGAAGTGCAATTTTGAGAAGAATTTTCTACCCTTCCTGGGCTACATCATATCGGATCAAGGCCTCAAGATGGATCCTAAGAAAGTAAAGTCTGTCCTGGAATGGCCACGTGCCCAAGGCCTGAGGTCCATACAGCGTTTTTTGGGATTCACCAACTTCTACTGGCAGTTTATCCCAAACTTCGCTTCACTGACAGCTCCCATCTCTACCCTTACCAAGAAGGGTATGAACGCCAAGGTGTGGACTCCAGAGGCAGAATCTACATTCAATAGCCTTAAGAGTGCCTTCACGTCAGCCTCAAACCCTCCATCCTCCTGACATATCGCGACAGTTTTCGTCGGAGGTGGATGTCTCCTCTGTTGGTGCAGGTGCACTTCTGTTCCAGAGAGTTTCCAAAGTGAAGGCAGTAGTATGTGGCTATTACTATAGACTTTTTTCTCCGACAGAGCGCAATTACTCTATTGGGGATCGGGAGTTACTGGCCATCAAATTGGCTCTGGATGAGTGGAGACATCTACTAGAGGACGCAGCTCACCCCATCCTAATATATATCAACCACAAGAACCTCACCTATCTCCGGTCGGCCAAACGGCTGAACCCCCGTCAAGCCAGGTGGTTGCTGTTCTTCACCCGGTTCCAATTTGTGCTCCACTACCGTCCCACTGACAAAAATGTGAGGGCCGATGACCTGTCCAGGTCGTTTGAAACATAGGACACCGCGGAGTTTCCGCAAAGTATCATTGATCCGTCCTGTATTATATCCTGTTAATCTTCTGCAAGTTAGAGACATCCTTCAGGGGAGGACTTTGTTTGGTTGGCAGACAGGAGGAGAATCCTTCCGCTGGGGCACAGCTTCAAACTGGCTGGTGCTCGTAAAACCCGAGATCTGATTGCCTGTCGTTTCTGGTGGCCCACGCTGTCCAAAGATATTGTGGACTTGGTCTCGTCCTGCATTGTGTGTGCTTCCAACAAAGTTGCTCACTCCAAGCCTGCCGGTCTGCTCCAACCTCTGCCTGTGCCCAATGCTCGCCGGTAGCATATAGCAATGGACTTTGTCACAGACCTTCCTTCCTCTGCAGGATGCAATACGGTCTGGGTGGTGGTGGACCGGTTCTCGAAGATGGCTCATTTTCTCCCGCTGACCGGTCTACCTTCTGCTCCTCGACTGGCTAACCTCTTCATCCAACACATCTTCCGTTTGCATGGCTTGCCTTTTCATATCGTGTCAGATCGGGGGGTTCAGTTCACCTCGAAATTCTGGAGAGCCCTCTGTAAACTCCTAGATGTGAAGTTGGACTTTTCTTCAGCCTACCATCCCCAGTCCAATGGCTAAGTCGAGAGCATTAACCAAATCATGGAGAATTATCTTCACCACTTCATCTCCAGGCATCATGATGACTGGGTACAGCTTCTTCCATGGGCCGAGTTCTCATACAACAATACAACAACCACACAAGTGAGTCCACTACTTCCACACCATCCTACATTGTGCACGACCAACATCCACGAATCCCTCTTACTGTTCCGGCTACAGTCCAGGTACCCGCAGCTGACTCTGCTTTTGGAGACTTTCTACAGGTCTGGCAGCAAACGGGTCCTCTATTCCGCAGGAAGCCGATCTCATGAATGGCGGATACTATGAGATGAGAGCCGCCTCAGTATCTGCCGGGTACCAAAGTCTGGTTGTCCTCAAGGAATATCCACCTAAAGGTGCATTCCTACAAGTTGGCTCCCAGGTTCCTCGGACCCTTTGAGATACTACAACAAATAAACCATGTCTCCTATAAGCTTCGGCTGCCTCCTACCCTCAAAATTCCCAACTCCTTGTGTCCCTACTGAGGTTTGTTGTCCTGAACCGCTATAGAAAGACTCGTGGCTCCCAGCGGTTCATCTGACGTGTTTGAAGTGAAGGTGATCCTGGACTGCAAGAGGGTAGTAGGAAGGACTTTTTAGTTGGTGGATTGGAGGGGGTTTGGTCCAGAGAAGAGGTCCTGGCAGCCAGAGGAAAACCTCAATGCTCCTACCCTCATTAAGAAGTTCCTCTCTCGCTCTGGTCCCAAGAAGAGGGAGCGTAAGGTTCACAGCCACGGACCGTCATTCTTACCTGCCCCCCGACGGCTATGGACGAGTGAGTGGCGGACGGCATCTCTCTCCTGAGAGATGCCGGCACTCACTTCCGCATCGCTACACTGGTTCACGTAGGGTGCGCGCGCTCGCATCCGGCCTTAAAGGGCCAGTGCACACCCATGAGTAAAATCTGTAATTAGCCCATGATCACCCTGGACTATAAGAAGGTCTCTGCCCTTTCACTCATTGCCTGAGCGTAATTGTGTTTACCCATGTCTGTGATAGCAAATGGTCCTTAGTGTTATCCTGTTCCCATCGTTCCCGTGCCCTGCTACCTGTATCCTGTGCTATAGTTGTTCCTGTGCCTTAGAGTGTTGGAGTCGTGTTGTGCCACCTGTCATGCCTGCTGATATACACCTCGTCTGGTGTCTGCAAGTTCATCTCCGCCGAGCCTCCGTTACTGTCTGGACTATCAAAGGTACTCCTATACTAGGAGTGTTGCTTGGCCAACTGCTACTCCACTACGGCGGTGCGGCCTAGTGGGTCCACATACCCAAGGATCGTGACAGTGACCTGTTTATTATAGAAAATCCTTATATTTCACAAAAAGTCTTCGTGCAGTCCAGGACTGATAGACTAATGGGTGTTACCATTACCCTTGTCCCTGCACAGTGTGATACTGTCAGTAGGTATGGACACAGCCCTTTGACAAGGGCAATCGTAACACCGATTTGTTAATGCTTGCACAAAAAGGTAGTGTTAACAATAGTTACTGCACTGCAGGCCGGCGGTGGAGAAGGGAGGTCCAAGTTTGGGTAACAGCCCAGGGCTTATGGTCTACTTAAACCGCCACTGGTCACTAGGAAGTATCAACTAACTCTACACTAAAGGGCATCTCAAAGATCTTTCTATTGGCATCTGTTCCGGTGTCAGAAAAATATGCATAAAAAACTCTATAGGGTAGACAACCTTTAGGGAAAAAAAGCCAAAATTAAAATGGAACTACTGTATAACTCATGAAATCCTAATTGGTTATTTCTGCTCAGGCTTCTGGTCTTGTGAAATTACACATTATGTTGCAGTTCTCTGTTCTAAACAAGTAAAAATGAGCTGACATTCTGATTAGTTGATCCCAAATTAAAGGAATTTCATTGTGGACTGAAATTATATAAAACACTCAGAATGTTGGTGAATAATAGTCTTTCTACTGTATGTACACTGGTAAAAAGAAAAAAAATTATGCTTGGCATCAACAAGAGCCCATGATTCAGTCATTCCATTTCCTTTATATTGTTTCTGCAGAATTGGGAAACAAGCCACAGCCCTCTGTATGTGAGTACAAATTTACTTTGAATAATGCCCCTTGCATCTTCACAGGCTGTTCTTGCAAAGATCTGAAAATATCAGCAGAAAAGCTCATACTTAGTAAAAAGTCTATAGCAATATACTGTTGTGCACCACAGCCGTACCAAAAAACAAAACAAAAAACAACCCTTAACCCCTTAGTGACCACTAATACGCCTTTTTACGTGATTCACTAATGGGCTTTAGGCTAGGCTGACGCCTTTTCACGTCAGCCTAGTCTAAGTCCTGCACGGGTCTCCCGTGCAGGCAGGAGCCGGGGCTCTGCTGTCTGATGACAGCTGAGCTCCTGCTCCAACGCCCGCGATCGAAGTTTACTTCGATCGCGGCCGTTTAACCCGTTAAATGCCTCCGTCAATAGCGACCGCGGCATTTAACTTTGTTTACAGAGGGAGTGCGCTCCCTCTGTCACCCATCGGCGGCTCGCGAATGCAATCGCGGGTCTCCGATGGGGTGTCATGGCAGCCGGGGGCTTGATAAAAGCCCCCAGGTCTGCCCTGGACATATTCCCGTTAGGACGCGCCGGAGGCACGTCCTAACAGATTGCCTGTCAGATTTACACTGACAGGCAATAATGCTCTGGTATACGAAGTATACCACACCATTATAGCAGCGATCGGAACATCGCACAGTAAAGTCCCCTAGTGGGACTAGTGAAATAAGTCATCAAAGTGAAATAAAGATTATTAATAAAAAGTACAGTAAAAAAATAAATAAAACCATTTTTTTCCATAAAAAGTGGTTTTATTTAGTAAAAGTGTAAAAAAAAAAAAAAGTACACATATGTGGTATCGCCGCGACCGTAATGACTCCATTAATAAAGTTAATATGTAATTTAAACCGCAAAGTGAACACCGTAAAAAAAAAACGCAAAAAACTATGGCGAAATTGCAATTTTTTTCCATTGCCCCCCAAAAAAGTCATAATAAAAATGAATCAATAAGTCCCATGTACCCCAAAACAGTACCAATCAAAACTACGTCTTGTCCCGCAGAAAACAAGCCCAAAAAATCACTACATTGATGGAAAAATAAAAAAATTACGGCTCTTGGAAAGCGACGATGCAAAAACAAATAATTTTAGTTCAAAAGTGTTTTTATTGTGCAAAAGTCGTAAAACATAAAAAAACCTCCACATATGTGGTATCACCGTAATCGTACCGACCCATAGAATAAAGGTAACATGTTATTTACGTCGCATAGTGAACGGCGTCAATTTAAAAACGCATAGAACAATGGCGGAATTTCAGTTTTTTTTAATAATCCCCCCCAAAAGGGTTAATAAAAGTTAATATAAAAATTATATGTACCCAAAAATGGTGCTATTAAAGAGGCTCTGTCACCAGATTTTGCAAGCCCTATCTGCTATTGCAGCAGATAGGCGCTGCAATGTAGATTACAGTAACGTTTTTATTTTTAAAAAACGAGCATTTTTGGCCAAGTTATGACCATTTTTGTAGTTATGCAAATGAGGCCTGCATCGTGTCAGACGAGCGTGGACACGGCACCAGAGGCTTCAGTTAATTCTGCAGCAGCATCGGCGTTAGCAGGTAAGTCGATGTAGCGTGGACCTGTGAGTGACGTCACAGCGTGATCTCTCGAGAACACGCTGTGTCTGCACTGCCCGAAGCTGGGCGTTCTGAAGAGAAGTGGATGATACTTCTCATCAGAGCGCCCAGCTAGTAAAAGTATTAAAAACGCCCAGATGTACGCACATAATACACGCCCACTTGGACTTTTACTTTTAAACACACCCACTTGGACTTTTGCAAGCCTCATTTGCATAACTACAAAAATGGTCATAACTTGGCCAAAAATGCTCGTTTTTTAAAAATAAAAACGTTACTGTTATCTACATTGCAGCGCCTATCTGCTGCAATAGCAGATAGGGGTTGCAAAATCTGGTGACAGAGCCTCTTTAAAAAGCACAACTAATCCCGCAAAAAACAAGTCCTCATACAGCGATGTAGACGAAAAAATAAAAACGTTATAGCTCTTTGAATGCGACTATAGAAAAACGAATAAAATAGCTTGGTCATTAAGGCCTAAAATGGGCTGGTCACTAAGGGGTTAACATTGTCAATAGTTTGTTTTGTAATATTATCAACCATGCCCTTGTTAGGTTCATTTCTATGTGGTGTTGTATCACAATGACCAGTCTTAAAGTGATTTACCACTTAAAGCGGTTGTCTCAAACCTTTAAAATAGGAGCCACCATGCCGATCAACTGATCCCTTACGATACCCCCAGCAAACACTTGATTTTGCAAGGAGAAACATTGGCCAGTCAGACTACTCCACTGCAGCTGTTTGAGTCCGTCAGAGCGGACTCTGGCTCATGTGCTCATGACTCACCTATATGAACCAGAGAGGAGAGACTCTGTATGTTAAGTATGTATGTCCTTGCCTTCACACAGCAACAGCACCACACACTTTATTGACTTGCATTCACACCTTCCAGCCAATAGAATGATAAATACTATATATTTAATTCTCCGAGGTGGCTGCTAATGTCAAGATTAATGTCAAGATTCAAGAGTTATGAAGCTCTGTACATTGGATGGTATTCAACTGTCGGGTATATATTATTATTATTATTATTATTATTATGATATAAACATAATAAAGAAATAACAAAAAAATAATAATCAAGCGTTATGAATGAAGATTTTGTGTATAGTATTACTTTACTGCTTTACCTAAGCCTCTAACAGTACAATAAAGCTGTCACTAACTTGCCCACCCTCTAATGATAATCAGATGACCCTGCTCATACTTTCCCAATCTATACAGCAAAGCTTACAAGTGAGCTTCAGAAAACATGAAGTGTCAGCCTATTGTGACTGCCTGCTCTAGTGGCCAAACATTAAAAGCAAAAGTATATGCACATCCTTGTATACTATGAAAGAAACAATTTGCTTTGCGTATTTAATACATTTCTATTATCTGGATACTAAAGTATAAGGCCCTAATATTTTGAAGTGAGTATGAACTGAAGATCATATATCCAATGATAATTTGTATGGGGGACATTAATCTACTAGAACATTTCCAGGTCACCATAGGTAGGAGCCCCTGATAATGTTAACATGCAAGAAATAGCAACACTGTGTATAATATATGAATAGCAATGGAGGGAATTATAAAAAAATTGGGAGTTCACAGAAATAAAAAAAGATTGCACTAATACAGGTAATCATTAACGCACTGTAGTAGTGACAACAGGCTTAACATATGGTCTGTTTTTCTTTGTATAAACAGAATGGCCCTTTGGGGGGAAAGCTGATTTACAGAACAATTAGGAAAAGCCATTGTTTGAGCTGTCAAGGAAACCATAACAGTGAGGTCATCAGAGACTGTGATCTCGGTCATAATTCAAATGGCTTTAATTAATCCTGCGTCTTCTATTTAAAAAATGTCAATAGTATCTTCCATTAGTACAGTTTTCCACATCTGTGATTATTATTAAGTATTGTTAAGTAGGATTCGACTCCTGGTGACCATTTGAATATTTATTCTCTAGTATGTACTGTTATCTTTTTGGGTCTTTGGGCTTCTCATGATATCTTAGGCTTCGTTCACATCTGCGCCAGGGTCCCGTTCCGACGTTCCGTCTGAGCTTTCCGTCGGAACGGGACCTTGACTGACACGAACGGAAACCAAAGGTTTCCGTTTCCATCACCATTGATTTCAATGGTGACGGATCCGGTCCCAATGGTTTCCGTTTGTCTCCGTTGTGCAAGGGTTCCGTCGTTTTGACGGAATCAATAGCGTACAATGGTGACGGATCCGGTTCCAATGGTTTCCGTTTGTCTCCGTTGTACAAGGGTTCCATCGTTTTGACGGAATCAATAGCGTAGTCCACTACGGTATTGATTCCATCAAAACAATGAAACCCTTGTTGACCTTCATGGATGCCGAGGGAGAGGAGTATAAACTTGAAATTCAGCTAAGCATACCTTGACCAAGACCTATGTAAGATAGAGTATCTTGGAAAAACGACCAATCAACTCAGTTGAAAGCTTTCTCGCATCGGTGGAGAGCAAAAAAGCCAGGATATAGGAGCTAGTAATATGTTAGATGAGGTTGATTGCCCGAATGGCGTTGTGCCTGGCCTCTCTCGCAAGTAGAAAACCCATCTGATCACCATGGATTATTGTGTTTAGGAATGGCGTGAGTCGCGTGGCGACAATTATGGAGAATAGCTTAAGGTCTAAGTTAAGGAGGGGAATGGGTAGATAATTACAACATAAGGAGTGGTTTTTGCCTTCTTTAGGGATTACTGTTATATGGGCTCTCAGAGTATCTAAGGGCATTGTTTCACCCTCGGGATGGCATTAAAAACAGATAGGAATGGACGAGTAAGGTAGGTTACTAGTTTTTTATAGTATGTTAGTGACAGTTCATCTGGTCCAGGAGCTTTACCCGATGGAGATGATTTAAGGGCTAGATTAAATTCTTCTTCCGAGATGGGGGATTCTAATGTCTCGAGAACATCTGATGGGATACTACCCGTTACAGCAGTCTGGAGGTAGGACCTGATAGAACTAAGTCTGGAGTTGGAGGCAAGGTCTCCAGGAGTTCTAGGGACATTGTAGAGATTTAAGTAGTAAGAGCAAAAAGTGTCTGCTATTTGTTTGGGTATATGTACGCAAGTATCACCGGGGGTGGTGACATAGGCGACGTAAGTTCGTGTTCAATGTGTGCGCAGGGCCCTCGCCAGGGTACGACCACGTTTATTGCCAAACTCAAAGAAATGTCGGCGACATTTAACAAGTGTGGTTTTGGCTGTGCAAAGGGTAAGTGAACGCAGTTTGTCCCGCAATTCAAATATTTCAGCACCCACCATGGGGTCAAGGGACTTTTTTGTGGGAATGTTCTAGGGTGTCACTTTTTGTCACAAGCTCAGAGAACGTAGCAGAGCATTATTTTTTGAGGCAAGAACCAATGCGTATTAGGGAGCCCGTTATAAAACATTTATGTGCTTCAAACTCTGAAATGGGGTTGGAATCCTCGGTGGAGTTGGTATCGAAAATGCAGTGTAGGTTGTTAACTCCTCAAGGACTCTAGGGTCCTGTAGTAAGGATTAATTTAGGCGCCACTGCCAGGGTGTGGGATGGAGGGAGGGTAGGGTCAGGGAGAGTAGGATTATGGCAATCTTCAGAGAAAGAGATGCAATCTATAGACGCTGAGGAGAGAAGCAACAGTTGTGAGTGACGGAGGAGGAAGTCTATGCAGGAGTACATATTGTGTGGATGAGAGAAAAATGTGTAGTCTCGGTCAGTGGTGTCAAGGTCCTGTCAGTTGTTAAGTGTGCAATAGGCAACGTAAGCGGGCGGTTCAAGGACATAGGAGAGTTAGGTTGTGGTTTAGTAGTGTCAAGTGATAAGTCTAGTGGTAAGTTAAAGTCGCCTCCCAGTGCCAGAGTCCCCTCAGCAAACTCGTCAAGGGCAGAAATGGTTTCTGCAAGAAAGTTGACCAGTGTTAGGGCGGTAGAGTTTAGCAAAAGTAAGTGTGGAGTTTACGATCTTAGTCCCTAGTAATTCCCATGGTAAGAACCGATAAATAATTTCCGGGACATTCAGACCCTGGAAATTCAAAGAGGCAACAGAAAGGTTAGCCATGGCAATACAATGTACGTTGAGCTCAGGTCAAGGGATTGGGGATGGAGTGAGAAAAGAAGAAAGGTAAAGTACTGTATTTATGTACTGAGCTTGGTTCTGGTGCTGTATATATGTAGAAACCTTGGTTCTAGTACTGTATATATGTACTGAGCATGGTTCTGGTGATGTATATATGTATTGAGCTTGGTTCTGGTACTGTATTTATGTATTGGGCTTTGTTCTGGTACTGTATATATGTATTGAGATTGGTTCCGGTATTGTATTTATATACTGAGCTTGGTTCTGGAGCTGTAATTATATAGGATATATTTACAGTAACAAAATTGCAGGGAAGATTGAATTGTTTTCAATTCATTGTATATTTAATGGGAACCTGTCAGGTAGTTTTAACCCCTTGAACCGCCACCATGCAGTAATACATGACCTAACAATATTTCCAAACATTCCCCTGTATGTTTTTTTCAGATGCAGCAAAATCTATAAAATCAACATTTAAAACGGAGCAAGGGTTATGGGGCGGTGACGTTATCCTGAAGAGTCACATAGTCCTGCCTCCAAACCTACCTTTCCATTCTTGATTGACATCCCCCTGGCTTTTATACATCACTAGCAGCCTCCTCCAACTTTCTCGAATTCGCCATTGCCTTGTACTACTTGGGCACGCACCATGCAGCGAGGTGTACTCTGCCCGGCTCCATCGGTGCACCGAGCATCCGCAAGAATTGGAGGAGGTTGCTAGTGATGTAGAACAGCCAGGGGGATGTCAATCAAGATCTGGGGCGTGCCATTTTAATTTTCACCTCAGGCAGCAGAAAAGCTAGAATCGGCCCTGGGTGATACATATTATTGGTACAAAAACTATAAGGTAGCTGAAATATGGGTAAAAATACAATAAATTCTAGAGTTCAACCATATAGACGTATTTTATAAGACAAACCACTACACAACAAACTGTTAGCAGTGATACTTGTGGACCCGTGCAGTATGTAGAAGAGATGTGTCACATTCCACTACAATGCTTGAAGATCAAACTAAACAAGTAATAATAGCTTCACTAGTTCATCAGCTAATATCCCACTAAGGGCGGATTCACACGAACGTGATTTGCGTCCGTGCAGCCCGCGTTGTTTTCACGCGCCACGCACAGGCCAATAGAAGTCTATGGGGCGATACAGACAGTCCGTGTTTTTTGCGCGTTTGTCTGCTGTGTAAAAAGCGCGACAAGTTCTATATCTCTGCGTTTTTCGCGCATCACGCACCCATTGAAGTCAATGGGTGCGTGAAAATCACGCATGCCCCACGGAAGCACTTCCGTGGGACAAGCGTTATTCGCACAATAATAGTAAAAGAATGAATGTAAACAGAAAAGCACCACGTGCTTTTCTGTTTACAAACATCCAAACGGAGTGTCATAAAGATGGCGGCTGCGCGAAAAGCACGCAGCCGCGCATCCATATGAACAAGGCACACGGAGCTGTCAAGTGCCGTTTGCGCACGCAAAATGCTGCGGTTTTTGCGTGTGCACATGCTCGTCTGAATCTGGCCTAATGTTCACTTAAAAAGTATAGGGTCATCAATGCTGGATGTGCACCCGTAGCCGTCCGTAATTACGGAAGCAATGCTAGGCGACGCCAGGTTTGCAGATGTTTGCAAATATGGGGTCCATAATTATGGTCTGTAATTATGGATGAAAAATACGGTCGTGTGCATCGTGCCTTAGACAGTGCAGTCAGAAGATGTGCCAAATTCATTAAAGTGGTGTTTGCTGTATAATAAATCCAGCTAGACATATAAAACCCTTCTTTTTTATACCACCTCTTGGTTGGCATAGTTTATGCAAGTTTTTTTCAGCAATCTTGCCACACGTCAATGCATTTTAAGCCACGCCCCTTTCTGCTAGGTCTTGCACCTTTACCTTTTGAGCATGACAAAAAAAAATCTAAAACTGTTCATAAATATTCTGCCTCAATTTAAATAGTAAATCTGCCCGAATAGCTTTATATTGCCAATTGGCTTCCAGTAAGCAGACATACAAAACGTTCATGAACACCAAGTCCCAGTGTGATAAACAGCAGCCAGTCTTTTTCAGCTGTAGCATGTGTGACTGAAACATGCACTAGAGATGTCCTGCCAGTAGAGGAGACTAAAGAGACACGAGAAACACGAAAAAATTTCCAGTTGTATAATGAATGAGATATACTAGATTATTTTTCATGTTGGATAAAGAAAAAATGGTAACATTAAAAATAAGCTTTATATTTCCACTTCTTAATTTTTTAATCCTGCAAAGTCACTTTACAATAATACTTATGTACGATGCTAGGAGTCCCTGCTACTCCGTGGAACTGCTGTCCCGTACTGAAAACATGATTACAGTACGGGACAGTTGTCCTGCAGAGAGGCAGGGACTCCTAGCATCGTACATAACTATGATGCTAGGAGCCCGTCTCCCTGCACTGTGTTCGGTTCGGGACTTGCGGCCGAAATACGTCCGTCAATTACGGACGTAATTAGTGTGTGTGCACATACCCTTACAAGACAATACACTACAATACAGAAGTATTGCAGTGTATTATACAAGTGATCACATGTTCAAGACCCTAGTGGGAATAAAAAGTAATCAAAAACCATGTATCCCAAAAACTATGCATATTGAAAAAAAAAAGTATATTTAAAAGTTTTTAATACAATATATGGGACATTGTGCCATTTAAAACGACAATGTGTCCCGCCAAGAAAAAAATAAATAAGTTATGGCTCTTGAAAGGAGGGGGATGGAAAAACAAAAAAGAAACGTGTCTTTGACAGGGCTTAAAATGGTTTCCACTCTGGTCATTTTTTTATATATGACATAAATAGTTTTGGGTGGTTTAGAGTGTTTAACCCCTTCCCTCTTTGGCCACTTTTGACCTTCCTGACAGAGCCTCATTTTTTGAAACTGACATGTTTCACTTTATGTGGTAATAACTTCGGAATGCTTTTACATATCCAAGCGATTCTGAGATTGTTTTCTCGTGACACATTGGACTTTATGTTACTGGCAAAATTTGCTCCATACATTCAGTATTTAATTGTGAAAAACACCAAAATGTAGCAAAAAATTTTGAAAATTAACATTTTTCTAAATTTAAATGTATCTGCTTGTAAGACAGGCAGTTATACCACACAAAATTGTTGCTAATTAACATCCCCCATATGTCTACTTTAGATTGGCATCATTTTTTGAACATCCTTTTCTTTTTCTAGGACGTTACAAGGCTTAAAACTTTAGCAGCAATTTCTCACATTTTCAAGAAAATTTCAAAAGGCTATTTTTTCACGGACCAGTTCAGTTGTGAAGTGGCTTTGAGGGCCTTATATATATATTAAAAAAAAAACAATAAATCATCCCATTTTAAAAACTTCACCCCTCAAAGTATTCAAAACAGCATTTAGAAAGTTTCTTAAACCTTTAGACGTTTCACAGGAATTAAAGCAATGTAGAGGTAAAATTTACAAATTTCAATTTTTTTGGGCGAAATTCAATTTCAATCCATTTTTTTTGTAACACAGAAAGTTTTACCAGAGAAATGCAACTCAATATTTATTGCCCAGGTTCTGCAGATTTAGGAAATATCCCACATGTGGCCCTAGTGTGGCAATGTACTGAAGCAGTGGCCTCAGAAGCAATGAACACCTAGAGGATTTTGGAGCCTTCTTTTTATTAGAATATATTTGAGGCACCATAGGTTCGGTTTGAAGGGCTCTTGCGGTACCAAAACAGTGGAAATCCCCCAAAAGTGACCCCATTTTGTAAACTACACACCTCAAGAAAATTATCTAGGGGTATAGTGAGCATTTTGACCCCACAGGTTTTTTGCAGAAATTATTGGAAGTAGGCTGTGAAAATGAAAATCAAAATTTTTGTCAAAGAAAATGTAGTTTTAGCTAATTTTTTCTCATTTCCACAAGGACTAAAGGAGAAATCCCACCACAAAATTTGTAAAGCAGTTTCTCCTGAATAAAACAGTAACCCACATGTGGTCATAAACGGCTGTTTGGACACACGGCAGGGCTTAGAAGGGAAAGAGCGCCATTTGGCTTTTGGAGCTCAAATTTAGCAGGAATGGTTTGCGGAGGCCATGTCACATTTGCAAAGCCCCTGAGGAGACAAAACAGTGAAAATCCCCCACTAGTGAGCCCATTTTGGAAACTACACCCTTTGAGGAAATTATCTAGAGGTATAGTGAGCATTTTGACCGCACGGGTTTTTTGCAGAAATTATTGGAATTAGGCCGTGAAAATTTAAATCTAAATTTTTTCAAAGAAAATGTAGGTTTAACTACTTTTTTCCATTTCCACAAGGACTAAAGGTGAAAAAGCACCACAAAATTTATAAAGCAATTTCTCCCGAGTAAAACAATACCCCACATGTGGCAATAAACGGCTGTTTGGACACACGGCAGGGCTTAGAAGGGAAAGAGCGCTATTTGGCTTTCGGAGATCACATTTAGCAGGAATGGTTTGCGGAGGCCTTGTCACATTTGCAAAGCCCCTGAGGGGACAAAACAATGAAAACGTCCAAAAAGTGACTCCATTTAGGAAACTACACCCCTTGAGGAATTCATCTAGGGGTGTAGTGAGCATATTGACCCCACAAGTGTTTCATAGAATTTATTAGAATTGGGCAGTGAAAATAAAAACAATCCCTTTTCTTCAATAAGACGTAGCTTTAACTCAAAATTTTTCATTTTCTCAACAAATTAAGGAATAAAAGACCCACAAGATTTGTAAAGCAATTTCTCCAGAGTACGGCAAATACCCCATATGTGGTCATAAACTGCTTTTTGGGCACAAGGCAGGGCTCAGAAGGGAAGGGGTGCCATTTGGCTTTTGGAGTGCAGATTTTGCTGGATTGGTTTCTGGTCACCATGTCGCATTTGAAAAGCCCCTGTGGGACCAAAACAGTGGAAACCCCCCAGAAGTGACCCAATTTTGGAAAATACACCCTCAAGGTATTCACCTAGGGGTGTAGTGAGCATGTTAACTCCCCAGGTGTTTTGCAGAAATTAGTGTGCACTCAATGTTGCAGAGTGAAAATGGGATTTTTTCCATAGATATGCCAATATGTAATGCCCAGATTGTGCCACCATAACAAGACAGCTCTCTAATTATTATGCTGTGTTTCCCGGTTTTAGAAACACCCTTTATGTGTCCCTAATCTTTTGCCTGGACATTTGACAGGGCTCACGAGTGAAAGAGTACCATGTAAAATGAAGTCCTAATTTGGTGATTTACAAAGTATTGGTTCACAATTGCAGAGGCTCAGATCTGAAATAATAAAAGAAACCCTGAGAAGTGACCCCATTTTGGAAACTACACCCCACAAGGCATTTATTAAGGGGTGTAGTGAGCATTTTCACTCTACAGGACTCTTCCTTGATTGTGCTGCGGATGGTGCAAAGTAAAAATTTAAATTTTTCCCTAGATATGCTATTTCAGTGTCAAAAATGTCATGCCCAGCTTGTGCCACTGGAGACACATATCCCAAAAATTGTGAAAAGGGTTCTCCCGGGTATGGCGGTGCTATATATGTGGAAGTAAACAGCTGTTTGGGCACGCTGTAGGGTGCAGAGGGAAGGGAGCAACATTTAGCTTTTGGAGGGTGGATTTTGCTTGGTAGTAGTTTTGTTTGAGTATTGCTGATGTTTCCGTTTAGAATGTGGTGGCATATGTAAGCTGGGCAGAGTACATCAGGGGCATAGTCAGGTGGTATAATAATTGGCTTAAAAAAACTGTAAAATAATCCATAGATGTGTATTACGCTGTGAGGCAATCCTTTCTGCACATGCCGGTGTCGCACTGATAAATGGTGTCCTTTCTTATCCCCCTTTAGGTCCACACTCCGCACCTTTGCAGTTGGGGAATTTTGCTGGGAAAGTGTTGTCCTGGTATAATACGGGCACCCTCACTTCCAGCAGATATGTCTGGGCCCTCCCTTTCCTGGTTCCCTAAATTTAGTGCCTTGATATTTCGCCTCTTGAAACAGAAGAAATTTTCCCCTCGGGCCTGCACAACGGCATATTTTTTATTTCCTGATTTATTGGAGCCTTAACTAATTTTATTTTTTCATAGACGTAGTGGTATGAGGGTTGTTTTTATGCGTGACGAGCTGTAGTTATTATTGCGACTTTTTGATCACTTTTTATCCTATTTTTTGGGAGGCCAGGTGACCAGAAAACTGCAATTCTGGAATAGTTATTTCGTTTTTTTTTTATACAGCGTTCACCATGCGTTATAAATTACATGTTCACTTTATTCTGCAGGTCAGTCGGATTCCGGCGATACCTAATTTATAGCACTTTTTTATGTTTTACAACTTTTTGCACAATAAAATTACTTTTGTAAAAAGAATGTATTTTTTCTGTCGCCAAATTGTGAGGACCATAACTTTTTAATTTTTTAGTCGACGGAGCTGTATGAGGGCTTGTTTTTTGCAAGACGAGCTATAGTTCTTATAGGTACCATTTTTGGATACATGTGACTTTTTGATCACATTTTTATTTCAATATTTGTAGGGAAAGTTACTAAAAAACAGAAATTCTGGTATAGAGTATTACGTTTTTTTTTTACGCTGTTCACCACGTGGAATAAATAACATACGATTTTCATAGCTCAGGCCGTTCGGTCGCGACGATACCAAATACGTATGGTTTATCATTTTTTTCAATAATAAAGAATTTGAGAAGGAAAAAGGGCGATTGAGTTTTATTTTATTACTTGAAACTTTTATTATATGTTTTAAAACTTTTTTTTTTACACATTTTTTACAAGTCCCACTAGGGGACTTGAATGTCCAACTGTCTGATTGCTTTTTTACATGTAGTGCAATTTATTAGATCTGTCAGTCATTCACTGACGGCTTCGCCTCCGGTCGGGGACTAATCGGCTCCCGTAATGGCAGATCAGGAGGCCATTGTTAGGCCGCCTGTGGCCATAGCAGCAGTCGGCAGCCCTGATCGCATGGCAGGGCTGACGATCTGCTAGCAACCTCTAAAATGCAGCGTTCGCTTTTGATCACTTCATCTAAGGGGTTAATGGCAGGAAACTGAGCTAGCTCCGGTTCCCAGCAAAAAACACACAAAGAACGGTTCCAACCCACAATCATCTCAAATTCAAAGTTTATGAGATTACAGGGGCATATGGACACCATACACAGGGGACCTCTACTCGGGACCCACTCTTTTAGCCAGAGTGAGGACATTGTTTATTAAAAATTTGTTCATGTTGAGACGGTCCCTAAAACGGTCCATTTGCCACAAAAGGATAATGGCGCATGCAACGCTTTTATTGTGCGCATGCTGTGTATATTTTCTACAGCTTCAGATGTGTCAGGCCCTGTTCTAACGGCATCTATTGACACCAAAAAAACGCCCCAAATCTCCCTCAATTGATTTCAATAGGAGGTAGAGGGGTTATTTTTGACGGGCGCTCGCGGAAGGAAAAATCAGTGTGCCCTATCTTGGAACGGTTTCTGTTTGTTTGGATCGTTTTTTTTACGCTAAATTAAATTAGCTAAATTCAAAAAAAGCCTGAAAAATGCCTCAAATAACGTGTTAAAAAACACTTGCATTTGAAAAGCTGTGTGCACATGCCCTCACGGTACTGAATACGTTTTTAGAAAAAATATGTTCACAAAATGTGCTGAAAACCTGTGGTCCCGAATTGAATAGATTTGAGATTAGTGAGGTAGATTTATCAATATTATAGTATGCCTGAATTTTCAAGTCCTTGAAAATGGCGCAAATTGCTTCAAAGTTATAAAATGGTTCACACGCCATGATACGTTTGGCACAACTTGCTAGGCATTTTTGACACATTTCTCTTCCTCATCCCACCTCACGGCTGTCATACATGTACCCCAATATCCGCCATTAAAACATGGTGCATGTAGTTATTCATTTTAGAGCATTATACTACTCCTCTTTGCAGCGCCATTTTTCTACAACTAGTTAGGTGTATATAATGTGTAAAACAGATAGCTTTGGTGCACGCCGTGTAATCCATGTTTTTGGGGCAATTTGTGACAGAATATATTGGTGGCATAGCCTAGCAATATTCTGCCAACGTCTCTGACGAGACAACCCTGCCTAAACGTTTTTGGATAAAATATGGACCTGAACCCTCATGTTATTGAGCCCTAATACAGTTCCTATCCATTAGAAATGGTGGACGTTCTCAGTATTATTACAGGCCTTCACAGCCTCATTTATGTAATGGAAGGCTAGGACGTCACATATTTCTCCACATAAACATTCACGGTGCCGGTTTTTTTTTATGACAACGTCCGTCTACACGGCTGACGAGACTACGTCGTGAGCACAGTGTGATTCATGTGACCCCCGCCCTCCTCAATGCGGCATATTCCCTTCCCCCATGCCTCTGGGATAAGGTGTCACGTGATAGACAGCCAATGTCATCAGCGGCCATGTTATTTGTGGGCAGCACAGTCCTAATTATTACATACAAATCAGGTTTAGAATAGCCCATGCCTTAGGCCGATGTGAAATAAACCTTCTTCGTACGTGCGTGTTCTTCTATCAATATCTAAACTTGAAAACTTTCTAAGCAAACACGACAGAAACGCAGCATTCCCTGAGCACTCCTGGCAGTGACGTGTACGTGACGTCACGGGGCTGAGCTCCAGACTGAAGGAGGAGGAAGGGGCAGCTGATGCTGTGCTCTCATCTACAAGGTACGGGGATTACAGAATAAATGGAGGAAAGGGGAGAAAACGGTGAATGTTGGGGATCATATAGGGTAACGTGCTGACTGCAATGTAGGGGTGTTATGTAGTGGCTGCTGTATATTTATGTATCTATGGCTGAGTATACAGGCTTGTGTCTCACCTTCCCTGTGATCTTGTAATGTATCGCACAGTGACAGATCAAACAATGGTTGCATTCTCTGTATGTGATATATATATATATATATATATATATATATTACACGCACACATTTATGTATATTTAATCCTTGTACATTTGCATTGTTGCTATATTATTATGTTGTTTATATTCATACAGTTTATTACTGAATGATTATGATCAGCCTGAGATGCTGCATTTTCTGGTCATTTATTTTTTGCATTGATTCCCCAATATGCAGCAATGGCTGATCGTTCTTATTGATGGTCCATGTTTCGATATTCGCTCCCTGAAATGCACCTTATTCCATACAGAAGTCATGGCGCGGTTCTCCACTGGTGCCCCCGTCCTCTGGACAGAGAGCCACTGATAAAACGTCTCTCGCTTTGGTGGACCCGGCCGATCATGTATTACTTGGTCATCCAATCATTTAAATGGCCGACATGTTCTACTTTATTTGCGGTACAGGTGCCGCAGCAGGGGAAACGTGTCGCTGTTCACTGGTAGATTCAGGCGCGGGCCAGCTACAATTGACAAGGGGGTATCTCTATGAGACAACCTCTTAAAAAGGCGAATCATTCTTATTATCTCCACTATATCCAGGGCTTGTCTGTTTCGAAAAAAAACAACTTCTGTATTAGGCGCTATTTTGGCGTGTTTAACCAATAGTCGTGGGTTTTTGGGGAGCTGCCTGTGATCTGCGTCCGAGTTATTGTTAAGGAGCAACGATCAGCTACTTGCATTCCCCATAAAATTAAAATTCTGGAGAATCTCTTCTGAGAATTTTCTGTTTTTGGGCTCGGCCACTCGTAACGGAATTGCAGTGTTTTTTCCAGCCGTCGTTTCGGCCGGGAAAAACGCAGCAGCATAGTGGATGAGATTTAACAAATCTCATCCACACGCTGCGTAAAATTTATGAGCTGAAATTGACCTGTGCACCATATCTTTCGGACCGCAGCATGTCAATTCCTGCTATGGATAGTTGACAGAATTGCTGTGTTTTTCATAGATGTCTCCATCTCCTAACATTGGGAAAAGTGCGGCAATTTACACACTATTTTCGACCGCAAAAAACACAGGAAATGGTGCGTTTTTGCTGAAGCGGAAAGCCTTTGACTTTCAATGGAATTGCTGCAGAAATTTTCTGCACCAATTCCGTTGTGTATGGACAAGCCCTTACTTACTGTTCCTCTGCTATTCCTCCTGGACATGTATGAATAAATGGACAACTGGGTGTTACCATTCCCCTTGTAAAAGGGATGTGTCCCTAGACAATGACTCTGTTCAATCAATGTTGTCTGCATCAAACTATGTAGGGATGCATCCTATTCCCCAGGGGAATAGTAACTTCAAATTGACAATCTATTCAGACATTTCCATGAGGAATAACAGGAGAGCTGACCGGTCCTGTTTTATTGAAAATATATTCACAAATGACCCTTTCCTATTAGCTACAAAGAGCGTCTCTCATATTGGAGGAAGTGTGTGTGTGTGTGTGTGTGTGTGTGTGTGTGTGTGTGTGTGTGTGTGTGTGTGTATATATATGTGTGTGTATATATATATATATATGTGTGTGTATATATATATATATATATATATATAATCTCTCTTGTGGTTATATAATGTGTCTAGGCAGCAATTCTGTAGCTTTGTTAGATGAAGGAGCCCCATGAATAATTTCTGGGTCTGATACAATAACGGCAGTAGTAGTTCGCACAGTTCTACCACTATTGTTCTTTTTTCAGTCCCGTAAATCATTGCAGTACAGGTCGCTCTCCCTTTCATATCAACTGGCCCTTCTGCATTCAGGTCAAAGTATATTCGTTCTGCAGATATTTTTCATGTTATTTCAATAGTGTTAGAAACCTCTTGTGATAATACATTTAAAAGGAAGAATGATTAACAAAATTCTTCAGTTCTTGGTAAAGACCATACAAGCCGTGTATATACACTTTGTAATAACTCGCATATAAAAGTCTTGTCCGTTTCACTGCTGATGTGATGTCTACCGGGGGTGATTTATTGACACGTTAAGCATCAAGTGTTTTTTGATACATTTTTTGGGGCTGTTTTTCTATTGACCCAATGAAAAACTGCTCCAAAAACGGCACAAGAAGGGACATGCACTTGTTTTTATGGGGCGTTTTTTCAAACAGCCGCATAAAAAAACTCCCCGACGGAAGGAAACGCCGTTTTTCCCATTGAAATCAATGGGCAGATGTTTGGGGGTGTTTATGCCCTGAAAAACGGCTGAAAATAAGCCGTATGAACATACCCACATGCTACTTTTTTTTACAAGTTTTTTTAATTCAGCAGTATAAAAATACACCTCATGTGAACAGCACGGTGTATTTCCCATTGAAATCAATGGGAAACTGTTTGCTGGCTTATTTCAAGTGTAATTTGGAGCGTAAAATGAGGCTTTTACGCTCCAAAATCAGCCTGAAAATTAGCTGTGTGTAGCCGTCTTACTTGTTAGAAGAGTCGCATGGCAATAAGCAAATCACAAAGTGTCACCCTGCTAAAACCCCTAGCGATCAAACCTTGCCAGTAAGTGTTTGATTTCCCTACAGTGCCGCCACAGGGGAAATTAAGTATTACAGACTATTCATTCATATCAATGACAGGTCCTCCAGAGCAAGAATCACTCTTTGTAGCCACTCTCTACTCTGGCGAAAGAGATGAGGATCCTGAACAGGGGACCCTTCTCTATTAACTCAGAACTCCATAATAGGGTGTATCAAAATGGGTTTTCTAAACTGGACACCCCTTCAAAGCTTTCCGGTTGCTGATGTGTAGGGTCTTTAAATATGACGACCTCGCGCAAAAGCAGAGCGGGCGCCATAGCCGCCGGGTCTTTGCTGTGTTGCACAGCAGGGACATCAGTAACACATGCGAGCAGAAAAATTTCTGATCGCAAGCATTTAACCCCTCTGATACCGGTGTCCGATGTGACCACCGGCATCTGAGGGGTTTTTACTGCCCCATTTGCTTTGGGGCCGGTCACCGGCTCCCATGCAGCGAGATTGCGGGAGCCAGTGTACTCCTATAGCAGCTCAGAGACCTGTGAACGCTCCCAGCCCTGATATAGGAATATCGCTATTGAGAACTGCCTGTGACAGGTCGTACTAGCAATGCAGTGATTTTGCCATAGACTGCAATATTGTGATAATGGCTGAAGCACCGTTTTTTTTTTGTTTTGTTTTGTTTTTTTTTGTTTTTTTTTGCCACTTCAGCCCCTTAAAAATTAAATAAGTGATCCAAATGCCCGGCATTCCCCAAAATGGTATTAATAAACACTACATCTTTCCACGTACAAAAAGACGCCTTTCACAGCTCTGTACATAGAAATATAAAAAAAGCTACGGGGGTCACAATGTGGCGATGCAAAAATGTTTTAGTTTCTTTCAAACTGTTCATTTTTTTTTAAAGGTACTAAACCATAACAAAAACAATGTAAATTTGGTATCACCATGATCGTACTGACCTGCAGAATAAACTGAACGTGTAACTTTCACAGTAAAATTCAAACTGCAGAAAAGAAACCCATAAGAATATGGCAGAACTGCTGTTTTTTTTCCGATTCCACCACATTCTGAAATTTTTTTTCCAGCATCCCAGTACAGCGCACATAATATTAGAAAGTACAACTTGTCCCGTAAATTAGTCTGGTCCTGAAAGGGTTAAGCTGCGTGACGATCATGAGGTTCAGGTACAGGACTGCAGCCTTGGCATGAGTCCAGCCAGTTCATTTGGACCAAAAGGGGATGTCAGAGAAAAATAGCCAACTAAGAAGTGGCAGATATCCTGTGACTTGCAGTGTGGGAACGGCAACGATGGTAAGTACCGTATATTATAACTATTATTTGTTTATTATTATTTTTTGTTTAACATCATGAGTGCGTAGGAGCATATTTTTAGGCCTCATGCACAAGAACGTGCTTTTGCGGCCGCAATTCCCCCGAAAATCCACGGGAGAATTGTGGCCCCATTCATTCCTATGGGGCCATGCACACAACTGTGGTTTTCACAGTCCGTGCATGGCCCAGGAGTCCGTACTGCAGAAAGAACGGGCAAGCCTTATTACGCCCGTGTTCTGCGGTCCGGGCTCATTGAAAATAATGGCCATGCACTTTGCGGTTTGCGGGCGGCTCGCGGCTGTCACTCCGTGGCCGGCCACCCCGAAAATCACGGCCGTGCACATGGCTACGGTCGTGTGCATGAGGCCTTAGGGGTCGGGAAACCATCTTTACCGAACATGTGATGTTTTTGTGGTTGCTGCTTAATTCCTTAGTGACCACCAATACGCTTTTTCAAGGTGGTCACTAATGGGCCTTAGGTTAGGCCACCACCTTTTCACAGCAGCCTAGTTTAAGTCCTGCATGGATGTCCCATGCAGGCTTGAGCAGGTGCTCGGCTGTCTTATGACATCGGGGCTCCTGCTCCAAAGGTAGCGATCAAAGTCTCCTTTTGATCATGACCATTTGACCCCTTAGATGCCGCGGTCACTAGCAACGGCGGCATCTGAGTGGTTTACAGGGGTAGGGGGCTACCTCTGTCACCTATCGGCGGCCCACATATGCGGTTGCATAATAAAAGTGCATAGTGAAAAAAACCAGAAAATGTTTTCCATAAAAAGTGGTTTTATGTAGTAAAAGTATAAAAAATAAAAATACACATGTATGGTATTGCTGCGTTTGTAATGACCCGGACAATAAAGTTAACTTCTTAAACCGCAAGGGAAACGCTGCAGAAATACAACGGCATAATTATTCCCCCCCCCCCCCAAAAATAATAACATTTAATGTACCCCAAAATGGTACCAATGAAAACTAAAGCTTGTCCTGTAAAAAAAAATACAAAAGTTATGGCTTTTGATATGTGACGATGCAAAAACAAATAATTTTAGTGAAAAGTGTTTTTTATTGTGCAAAAACATTGAAACATCAAAAAATTATACATATGTGGTATTGCCGTATTTGTACCGACCCATATTGTAAAGCTAACATTTTATGTACAGCGCACGGTGAAGGGCGTACATTTAACAGGTGTAGAACAATAGCGGAACTGCTGTTTTTTTTTTTTTTCTATTTCCCCCCTCCCAAAGAAAAGTTGTGAATCAAAAAATTCTATTTACCCCAAAATGGTGCCATTGAAAAATAGGTCTTTGAATGCGACGATGGTAAAACAGGGAAAAAAATTGCTGGGTCATTAAGACTTAACCCCTGAGTGACCAGCCTATTTTAACACGCACCACATGACAATGTGCCAGTAACAAAATGACTAGATTATAAGGAAGTGGTGTATCTATAATGGTATATTGTTTCCTGAAGTAATGGCGCCAGCCGCTGTTTGTTCTGTCACGAGTCTAATAAATGACACTTATTTCTTTGAGGACTAATCCGCCTCTCTGATGACTGGTTTTATCGTTTTTCAACATCAAAGCTAGATCATATTTGTATACTATTTAATGACCCCTTAAAATAAATGGGGCTCTATTAAATATATCTGTATATGATCATTGAACAAATGACATTACACAATGTGCCCATTGGTCGAGGCTTCTTACTAATCACAACCAGCGTGAATTACGGAAAATACGTAATACAGAACACATTTTTTATATCTTGAGTCCGCTTATCAGGAATCAGAAAAATAGAGAGACTTATGTACTATGGCGCTGATTCTCATTGAAAGCGATACGAGCCGAGAGAGGTGTATCAGCCGCGTTAAAAAACACCCCATTGGGACGGAACGCAGTTTTTCCCATTGAAATGGGCAGATGTTTGGAGGCGTTCAGCCCCCGCATTTCTAACCGTTTTCGAGGTGTTTACGGTCCTGAAAAACGACTGAAAATAGCCCGTGTGAACATACCCTAATACAGTAGCGTGATGTGCCCCTAGTCAAGAGTATAGATCAGTGAATGATTAAAGGGAGTCCGTTGCCAGAATGTCCGAGTTAAACTAGTAACCGGGTATTTTAGATGAGACGAACCTGTTTATAACGTTTATTTTCAATTTCTGCTTACTGCCTCCTCTATAGAGAAATTAGTTTGAATAACTTCATGCTAATGAGCATTTAGGTGCAACGAGGGCGTCACCGTTGCTTCTAAATGCTCTTCCGTCGCTCCCCAGTTCAAACCCCCCTTCCTCACTTCTTACTTTAATTGACGGGCCAGGCAGAATAATCGGCACGTTCATGCCTGGCCCTGTACCGTCTGTAACGCGGGCGTCCCTTCTATTTAGGTCTCATGCACACGACCATAGTGGTGAGCACGGTCGCGATTTTCGGCTCGGACGCCTGCAGAGTGTCATCCGCGGGCCGCCTGCAGAGTGTCATCCGCGGGCCGTGCACATGGCTGCGTGCATTCATTTCTATGAGCCTGGACTAGAAAACATGGGCGTAATAAGACATGTCGTATCTTTTTGCGGTCCAGGCTCGCAGGCAATGCACGTACCGTGGAAACCACGGTCGTGTGCATGGGCCCATTGAAATGGATGGGGCCGCAATTCACCCACAACAATATGTTCGTGTGCATGGGGCCTTACTCGGTGCATGCGCAGTATGATCTTTCCATTCTAATTAGCACTACTGCGCATGCTCCGAGTAAAGAGAAGATTTGTCTCCTCTACAATACACTGTTACTAGTTTAATATGGGCATTCTGGTGACAAACTTCCTTTAAAGGAGTTGTCTGCTTTGGAGAATCCTTAGGGTATGTTCACACGTACAAAAAGTGTCTGAAAATTACGAGGATATATTCAAGAAAAACGGTCTCTGATTTGAAGGCGTACTTGAAGCTTTCTTTAATTTGAGGCTTGCTTTTTAGGCGTTTTTCATAGTGTAAATGGAAAATCGGCTCCAAAAACACCTCAAGAAGTGACATGCTCCTTCTTTTTACAAGGCTGTTTTTTAAATTCAGCAGCGTAAAAATAAGCCTCATGTGAACAGCACAGCGTATTTCCCATTGAAATCAATGGGAAACTGTTTGCCGGCTTATTACAAGTGTAATTTAGAACGTAAAACGAGGCTTTTACGCTCCAAAATCAGCCTGAAAATTAGCCTTGTGTAGCCGTCTTAGTTGTAAAGGGTCCCGTGGCAAACCCATGTAAAACCCAGATATTTGCTAACCTTTGATTCCCTCTTATATACAGATCTGTTTCATCCTTGGGCTTCATCTGCACAGAAAAGGGATCTGGTTTTGATCTCATGCATATTGCTGATCCATAAAACTACTCGTAGAAATTGTTTCCTCTGTATACTTCCAATTTCACACTCAGCCTTTTTCTCATGGATTTATACGGAATCCTTGGGGGGAAAAAAAAGTTTCATTACCTGCCGCATTATGCCGGTAATTTCCCGTAGAGAGACAGTGATGCTGGTTGGCACGTTTTAAATGTACATTTGCCATACATTAGAGATGGCCGTTTTCTGGTCTGCGACCATTGAGATCTGCCTTTGTCTGGTTCGGGCATCAATTGATAGGATTCAGATCTGTCGTTTGGCAAAAAAATACAACACGATAGATCAAATCTTCCCGCAAATATGCCTTAGGACAGGGTCTATCATGCTGGTTTTATCACGTGAAGGCTCCGTCATCCAGCAGAAAATGGTCACATTGGACTTTTTACACGTCCAAAATCTCAAGTGCATGGCCAGCGTAATAGACATTCCAGTTATGAAAGCCGTTGAATGTCTGTCTGATTATTCAAGCAGTAATAAAGACTGAACTTCAGGAGCAATCAGATCATGACTTTCCGTTTGTCTCACAGATCAGCTGCTTACCATATGATGTTTTCATCCGCCCAAGAGCGATCTGACTAATACTCTGCTATGTCCATTTTGTCACATTATTCTCAAATGATCCAAGGGCACCTGCTGTATAAACTTTCCTATTGTATTTAAAACAGCCAGGACGGCTTGTTCCATGTAGTATTTGCACAGCTGTCATTGCAAGAAGTGCAGCAACCGTTCTCGGAGGTGCAGTCTCTGCAATCTTATATGTGACGTCATCAGTGTCGCATCACAAACATCGTCCTGGCGCTGCCCGACGTAAGTACTGCATGTGCCGCGTCATGCTGAGGGGCCCAGAGGGGAGAAAGGGTGAGGTAATAATTATTTTTAATTTGTCCGATGGGGGGAGGGGCAAGGTACTGGGCCTCTGCCTTGCTACGCCCCACAGAGTGAAATCTGCGCCAGCTAGACGCTTGCGTAGATTTCCACAATAAATTACTCAAGTTTTCTAGCGTGAATTATAATAAATTTGTTGCACTACTGTGCCCCTTTTGTGAAGCTACGTCTCCTGCCCACAAGTGTCGAGGACGGCGTAAAAAGGCCTAAAAATCGCAAATAGGCCCTTAGTGGCTTTTCTATGCCCGAAAACTGGTGTAGAATGGTTGATCAATTCCCACAGTGTTTCTATTGCATTTTTGTGATTTGTGTGTGTGTGTGTGGTGTTTTTTTTTTTTTTTTTGTGCAGCCAGATGTTACATAAGTCTGTGGTAAAATATAGAACGCACTACATACAGGCATTTTATGCTTGTGGCGTTTTTGTTGTCTGTGTTTTTTTTCCAAATGCAGCATGCTCTGTGCGTGGCATGTTTTCCCATTGGCTTCTGTATAGGACTTCAAAAACGTCATACGGGTAAGGCCACGCGGAGCAGCCCTGACCTGGTCACAATGCGGCCAACAATATGCACCCTGTCAATGGCCACACGTATAATGCCCCCCACACGTATAAGTTATGCTGCCCCATACATTATAATGCCCCCATATGGTATAATGGCGCCTTAGCTGCCCCTAGTGCCAGTGTCCACATATAATGTGCCAGTGCCCATGTAGATAGTGCCACCCCCCCTGTAGATAGTGCTACCCCCGCCCCTGTAGCCATTGGAACTCCCTCTAGGGATCGAATCCCCAGCCAGAGCATCGGCAACAGTCTGGCCAGGGATTCTGCCACTGTCCATATATGGACATTGACGTCAGTGGCTTCCCCGGGCTCAGCTCAGTAGCTCTGTGCCAGGGGAGTCCTTTGACTGTACTAATACTAAAGCAGGAAGCTGACGGTTCCCTGCTTCAGCTTTGGGTTCAACTTTATCTGTGTCCTGAGGACGCATTAACAGTTGACACCGAGAGTCTGGGACATACCACTGGTGGCCCAGGACAGTGGGACGATTGGGAGGTATGCAATCCGGGACGGCTGGGAAGTATGCAATATGCTATCACTTTTATAAGATTGGAATAATCCTTTAATAACTGGGATCCTGGAAAACGGCATCTCTTGCTGGCTCATGGGTGAAGAATATTTTACTGTGGTTTTATTCTTTACAAGGTTTCCAACTTATTAAAAAACTCTATAATGGCTTCTGCCAGCGCACCTTACGGGTTTACCCAGACATGTATTTGTAGCGGGATAGATGATGATATTGATTTACATTTATACCAGCTTTTTCATGTCTATGCAAATCTCTTAAACGGTTTATTTTGAGTAATAAAAAGCCTTTGCAAGGCTAACATAATAAAATGTCCTATTCAGTCAGGATCCTACATGGACAGAATGTCATGTTTCATTTTCTGCCAGGAAGTGTTATATTTCAGATATGACCAGATGTTTGTATAGTTCCGTGTTAGATCTGCAGGGATTCATTTACATTACAAAGAGTGACTCTTCTTTTTGAATCACAGATGTCCAACCGATGAATTATACCCCAAGTAAGAACCGTTTGTTAATGGGGTCTCTGGAAATCTAATATGTTTTGTTTGGAGCTTCCTTTCTTCCGAACATGGGTCTCACAGCAGGTCTCAGGACAGTGTCTTGTGGATTCCTGCCGACAAAGCTCGGTGAAATGGGTTGTCGACTTTGACTTCACAGTTCTCATTGAAATAAATGGACTGTTCATGCGCCAGATCCTGATCAAGACACGTTCTTTGTAGCTGCTCTCTTCTTTGGGTCATAGATTCGGGTCTTGGACTCTATTAACTCTTCGTTCTGGTTAAAGGAGTTGTCTAATGAAGTCCACGCCTTTCTATATGCAATATTAGAGCATATTAGATGTCACAGGCATAGACCATAGATGCTTATGGTCTGGCGGACGCAGCCTGTCCAATGAAACAATAGGCCATTATTTTTAAAACATGCAAAGGAAATGTTATAACCAAGTGATTCCACATCTGGCTATACAAGTGGTTGCCAGGTGTAAAGGCCCTTCTACACGGGCCAATGATTCGGCAAACGAGCGTTCATATGAATGGTCTTTCCCGATCATTGCCCTATGTAAACAGGGCGACGATCAGTCGATCTGATCTTTTATGCGGCCAATAAAATGGTCGCTAGTTGGCAGCGCATGTGCTGCCGACATTATGCAAATGCATGGGGACAAATGATCATGGCTCTTTGAGACTGGAGCGAACGAGTGTCGGTCAACGATACAGCGCGTTGATCGGCGCTCATACTCTCAGCCGATATCTGGCCGTCTAAAAGGACCTTTAGGGAATCTGGACCCGCAGTGATAAACTGATTGCTGCATCGGCTTCTACTCATGAAGACCACTCCTCTAATACAATACCGGAACTATAAAAGCATTGGGTATACTGACGATTGTATCTCATACATTAAAAACGTGCAAGTATCTTGTTGTTATACGTATTTCTGGGTATAGGTTTCTAACCTTTTTTTTTTAATTTTTTTTTAATTTTAGTTTTAATAGGATAAGTATCAAGAAAATCCAGAAAGATGGGGGAGCTCTTCCGCAGTGAAGAGATGACATTGGCGCAGCTCTTTCTCCAGTCTGAAGCTGCTTACTGCTGTGTCAGTGAACTGGGAGAACTGGGAAAAGTACAGTTCCGAGATGTAAGTTTACAAAGTACCTAGTGGTGTCCAGTGATTTATGTAACCTGAAGTTCTCCATGTTATGACAACAGGAAGTTTTAGTGTATATTATTACTGTATCATTTAGTTTTTACAATATTGTTCTACCATAACTATGCTAAACGCCTGAACTTTCACATATGACTGATGTTCGCGCCAATTTCTCACTCCTCCCAACTTATACGTTAAAGTGAGAACCGCAATGGTTATCTACATGGACCTCACAAGCCGCTTTATCTGGTTCTGTTCCTGTAGGACTGGCATGGACAGAACAGGGTAGTTACTGGTGACCATTTCCTGATCAATACATTCGTGGCCCTGCATGGTCAAAGGACAACATTTTATTAAAGGCGTTGTCTGAGATTAGACCAAAAAAATTATTTACCCCCATAAACCGTGCCACTCTTGGCTGTGTCTGGTATTGCAGCTTAGCCCTCTTTATGTGAATGGTTACAATACCATAAACCGCCCTTGGACAGGAAAGGCGCTGTTTATGGGGAGAAAATCTTTTGATGCCGTTATTTTGTTAGTCTTGGAACGAAACTCCCCATTCGTCACCTTATTTCCTATGTATCCGTGTAAGGCCGCATGCACACGACCGTGCCAGTAATCATTATAAAGTACGGGAGCACGGTCCGTAAAACACATGATAGGACATGTCCTATCTTTTGCATAAGGTTTCCATGGCACTGACACCTTCCCGTAAATACATGTATTTAGTCTAAAAAAAAATATCAACCTTTCCATTCACTGATAGCAAGCAGAGATTTTGAAAGTGTTAAATGAAAACACAAAGTATATAAAAAAAAAAAAGTTGCAGAACTTTTCTCATGACACAATGAGTAAGCTTATATAAGACCGGACAAGGTATGACCTAGTCACATTGCTAAGATTATGTATTCTGACCTAACTTGTGTGGGCGTCTTTGAATAAAATGTACTGAAATCTATCCCAGGACTTCTAAGGAAAGAGAATTGTCTGCTGAATGCAGCTTTAGTTCCTCGGAACAGACCAGATTAGGAAATTACAAAGGGAAACTGTTTCCTGTTACTGTATTTTGCTTAGTGTCATCAGAACATGTACGTGATTGGAGTTGCAAAACTTCATAAAAACCCCATATATAGCAAAATTCCTATAACCTGGCGTGGTCGGACCATCGAGCTGCCAGTATATTTGGATATTGCACATATACACTCCATTGCTATGTGTAGGTCCTGGCAACAACGATTGACAGTTGTATAGACCTTCTGCAGTGTCGGCCCTGGCATGGGGATATCCGCGCAGACCTCGTGGCCTACACATCTACTGTACCGGGCCCACTTGCCACCACAGATCCAGTACCAGACTCTGTGTGTGTGTGTGTGTATATGTGTATGTGTGTATATATATATATATATATGTGTGTGTTCTATCTATCTAATGTAGCCAAGGCACCTAGAAATTTGTTACAGCGCCTAATTTTTGGTTGCTTTCTATTGATGTCTATGTAAGGTCTTGTTGACTGGGTACAAACAAATTCCAATTGTCTCCTGGAGGGGTCTGGCTCCATAAGTCTATGGCAATTTGTCCATAAGTGAAGAACTTGGAGCTTAGACTCCTATTGTTTTGGAGAAAGATGATCAGAATGGAAGTGTTCTGGATATATATTGTATTTGTATGTAACGATTTGCACCCCTCACTCACAAATTATTATTTTTTTAGTTAAATCCTGATGTTAACGTTTTCCAGAGGAAGTTTGTCAATGAGGTCAGAAGATGTGAGGAGATGGACCGTAAACTGCGTATGTTTTTTTTTTTTTACTTGGGCGCCTGATTGATTTAACTGAGAGAGTAGTTAGTTCTAATGGGACATGGCACAGATCATTGGTTATTATACGGCTTGGATCGATAACCAAGATTCTCTGTTTTAGGTCTATTTTAATGGCAAATTCATTAATTTTATGGTGTCACATGAGGCTTTTCTTCCAGTAATAATGCCGTATCTTTCTAAAGGTGCTCTGTATTCCTGAGAGTGCAATAATTAATGATATCCTCCAAGAACTGTAGGTGGCAATACACATTAAGTTACCTTTTTTAATGGGGAACAAAGGTTCGAGCATGATGAAATCCAACATGCCCGATCCTTCTTGCCACCAACATCTGTCGTCTGGGGAGAATCCTGTGACCGCCATACACCTTAGATCGCTGGCTGATTCTGCTGAAATCGGTGGGCTCCTCCGAGTTTTTTTCGAATTTGTATCGGCAACTTAGCGCAAAAAGGCTTAGTAGAACTTTCCGTCTTGTTTTTATCATATTCTTTCTTTTTTTATATAATGTCACGTGACCAGCTTATTCTTGTCCAAACAATCGACATAGGGTCTTTTGTAAAGGCAGATGTTCTGTTTTTCTGCTTACAGGGTTTGTGGAGAAGGAGATTAAAAAAGCAAGTATCCCAATTCTTGACACAGGAGAGAACCCGGAAGTCCCCTTCCCAAGGGACATGATTGACCTTGAGGTGAGACTGAATATCTTCTCCATTTATTGGTCCTTAATCCGTCCATCCTTCTCGACAGTGTGATTCTCTGTGAAAGCTGCTATACAGATCGGATCTGTGGTATTAGGCAGCTCAGAATTCCCATTATTGTCTAGTGCCGGAGATGGCCATCATTTAAATATATTTAACCATTGAAAGGGTCAGACAGACGTCTAATTATATTACCTGTCTTATGCTTGCCTGACCCCTACCAATGTGTACCAGCCCGTTAAAAGTGTTGTCCTAGGGCAGTGGTGTCCAACTTGTGGCTGTCCAGCTATTGCAAAACTACAACTCCCAGTATGACCTGACAGCCTGCAACTGTCGTGGCAGGCAGGGAGTTGAATTTTGGCAAAGCTGAAGATCCACAGGTTCATAGTATAAAAAAACCAGGGCCTGATCATTGTAATCTGGGTCTACTACAATACCCATGTTCTCGAAAAGCCTTGTTTAGATGCCCTCTTGCTTTTGCTAATTATATAATGTCTCTTACTAACAGGCTAATTTTGAGAAGATTGAGAATGAATTGAAAGAGATTAACACCAACCAGGAGGCTTTGAAGAGGAACTTTCTGGAGCTGACTGAATTAAAATTTATCCTCCGCAAAACTCAACAATTTTTTGATGAGGTCAGCGTTTCTTTGTCTCCTGATTTCTGAAATTGACCTAATTACACAAGGATGGGTTTGTGTTCTCCGTTTGCGAATTGAAGATTTTCTTCCGCACCAGTAAATACTGGGTTAACCATTGTACTCTTGAATTGGGAGTGTAGTCTGTAATGTTTATAGTCCATCCCAGCAGAGGTGGATATGTCTCTTTTTATAACTCAGACAACTTATTTCTTGTTTGGAATCGCCCACCGGACAGAATGACTGAAACTGTCATCATCTTTTATGTATTGATTATTATAAAAGATCTACGTTACGTAGCATGTGATTGTATTCCAAGAAGGTGAAATGTAGGGTATTGGATGTTGCCTTTTATTCCATTCATATGTGCTGGAATTTAGGCTCGTCTTTATTTCTGCTTCGTCTTCCCTAAAATACTCCATCGTTCTGCCTGCTGCTTACTTTTCCAGCATGCACCTTTAAAGCGGTTTTCACTTTAATCATTATGAACTATCCGCTCTATAGGTGATAAATATCTGATCGGTGGGGGTCTGACCACTGGGACCCCCAAGGATTATGAGAACGGGCAGACCTTGCTGTTCTTAAGAGCACCATAGGAATGGAGCAGTAGTTCTCCTGCTCAGCCTCCGCTCCATTCATGGGGCTGTCGAGGATAGCGCTCAGCAGCCCCATAGAGATGGAGATGAATCTCTATGGGGCTATGCTCCCAGCAATGGCAAAGGTAAGCCCGTTCTCCCAGCGGGTGGACCCCTACCAATCAGATTTTTATCAACTATCCTGTAGATGGGTGATAAATAATGATTATGGGAAAGCCCCTTTAAGTAAATTTTTGCCGCTTTCTGCTGCCTCTCATCATTTCCCCTTGTCTCACAGTACTGAATACACTTTCAGTGTCTTGGGTCCAGTCTGTTGTATAATTCCGCTTTCACAGACATCTTCATTTGATATTCAGTTTTTGTTGCCTCCACTATTTATCAGTCTCCTGTTGTTGTCTTCTTCCACTATAAATTAGTCACTTTTTCCTTTTCCTTCGTGTTGACACACTTATTCACACAGTCTTCACTGTCTTGTTCCTTTCCTGACTCCCGCTTGCGCGGCTTGTCCCTCTCCTGACTCCCGCTTGCGCGGCTTGTCCCTCTCCTGACTCCCGCTTGCGCGGCTTGTCCCTCTCCTGACTCCCGCTTGCGCGGCTTGTCCCTCTCCTGACTCCCGCTTGCGCGGCTTGTCCTTCTCCTGACTCCCGCTTGCGTGGCTTGTCCCTCTCCTGATTTCCTTCTCCTTCTTTTCATACTGCCTGAATAACTTTCAAACTGATATTGCTTGTGAGAATACAGAGGGCTACGATACACATTACAATAGTATGAAGAGACTGGTTATTATTGGAACCTGTATAAACCGCTTCAGTCACTCTCTTCTCTTTTCTGCTCGCTGCCTGTGTGCCCTTTACATTAAATCACCTACCTGCCCTTGCTAAATACTTAGACATGCTTTCTATCTATTTAACGGGCTCTACTCACTTTTTCTTCCTACTAATATTTTTACCTTTTTTAGCTTTCACCTTGGATTTGCTTTTTATTGCTGACTGGTTTACATTTTATTTTTAATACAAGCAGCGATTTTATTTTTATTTTTTTGTTCTTAAGATCCCGCTCTTCATTCAGTGCAGGGATTTAACTTTTTTTTTGCTTTGAAATAACAGGGATTTACCCATTTCTGAGCAGCAGTTGCTATTCTTAGTTGTGTTATGGGGAGGTTTAGACATGGTGGGTGTATGTAACAAGGTAAGTGCAGAATGAACACCCACCGACCCCCCTCCCCCCTTTTTAATGTATTAGCTTTCCTGAATGCTGCTTTAAAGAGGCTCTGTCACCACATTATAAGTGCCCTATCTTCTACATGATGTGATCGGCGCTGTAATGTAGATTACAGCAGTGTTTTTTATTTAGAAAAACGATCTTTTTTGACGGAATTCTGACCTATTTTAGCTTTATGCTAATGAGTTTCTTAATGGACAAGTGGGCGTTGTGAAGAGAAGTGCATGACGCTGACCAATCAGTGACCAATTTAGCGTCATACACTTCTTTCCATTAATTTACACAGAACATCGTAATCTAGCTAGATCACTATGTGCAGCCACATACACACACATTAACGTTACTCAAGTGTCCTGACAGTGAATAGAGATCACTACCAGCCAGGACGTGATGTCTATTCAGAATCCGGAGACTTCAGTAATGTTTGGTTGATTTACAGCACAGCAAGCGTAGTCTCGCGAGATTACGCTGTAAACTGTCATTTAAAACGAGATTGCGCTTGCCTTGCTGTAAATCTCACACAGACGTTACCGAAGTGTCAGGATTCTGAATAGACATCACGTCCTGGCTGGAGGTGATGCCTATTCATTGTCAGGACACTTGAGTAACGTTAATGTGTGTGTATGTGGCTGCACATAGTGATCTAGTAAGATGACTATATGCTGTGTAAATGAATGGTGAGAAGTGTATGACGCTGATTGGTCAGCGTCATACACTTCTCTCCACAACGCCCACTTGGTCAAAAAGTAAAAACACACCCAGTTGTGCATTAAGAAAGTCATTAGCATAAAGCTAAAGTAGGTCATAACTCCATCAAAAATAATAGTTTTTCGAAATAAAAAACACTGCTGCAATCTACATTACAGCGACAATCACATTATGTACAAGATAGGCCACTTATCATGTGGTGTCAGAGCCTCTTTAATGCTAGGGTAATGCTTTATTTATGTGTAGCAGGTAAATACTAGCATAATGGTAAGATTGGCAACAGGTAGATGCTATTATGATTGGTGCTCGTTCTTTACCAGTCAAAATAGGCTTTGTTGCTTTTAACGAAGAGGTTAATGGCATGCAGGTGGTACCCTGGTTTCATCCTCCTTTCCACCCCTTCATCTGTCTTTTGTGCGTTGTGTCTAAATTCCTGAATCTAATAGGGAGGCTGCATCCTAAAAGCTCATTAAATTAATACAGAACCTGTTATGGCCATTAATACCGGTATTATTACTAAATGCATGGGATACGGTATATGACTCGCTTTGTTAGTGACCCATCTTCTAGTGCAACTCCACCTTTATGAGCTTCTAGGAATGCAGCCGTCTCTAATATATCATCTTTTAATTGGTTTTTCCTATCTGATAAAGTGATAGCATATCGCTGATTGGTGGGGCTCCTGGCCACCCACTGTGCATGGAAAACTTTAAAGGGGCACTGATGGGGGAGTCACAGAGGTCGGACAGCCATCGATCAGAAAGTGATGGCAGATTGTAGCAATATGACATGACTTTATGAGATGGGAAAGCCCCTTTTAAATGTAGTTCTCTTTTGTATTTCTTAGGCTGTATCCCCATGATAATTAAAAAACAGCTCCACTTGTAAATAAAATGTTTAGATTATCAATTGTACATCAAAAAACTAAAAACTTCCCCTCCTGTCTCTGCAAGCATGAATAAAGCAGATGGGAGAGCGCAATCTGCACTTCTATAGATGGTTTCCTATTGGTAGTCAACTTTTTAGTTTTTTTTTTTAAAATCAAGATGGCATTGACTGATCATCAAGAGGCTATAGGTTAGAAATGAGGCCTTGGAAATGGAGAGTGTTACTAATTTTCACTGTATAATTTAGCACATGAGAGATGTTGGTAAAAAGATAAATTGCACTATAAGTAAGTTAGTAGGACAATTTCATTTATTAAAGGGGTTATTCGCTTTAGATTATTCCAGTTTGTTAAAAAAGTCACCTGATAAGCTGATCACGATTTCCCTGCAGCGCTCCCACAGGGGAGATGAAGCATTACAAAAGAGGCTCTTTGAAATCAATGGGCTTTTTGTGCTCAGGCTAATAGATGAAGATCCTAAAATAATAGATGAAGATCCTAATCCTTCTAATAACTCACAATTCCCTAATAGGAAATTATAAAAATTGGTTCTCTAACCCAGACAACTCATTGCATGCAGCCACCACCATGACATCGGTCACCTACTCCTGCTGATGGTACCTGCCCTGGTATGAAGACTTCGACCGCTTAGCTTTTTTGCAGACACTATGAAAATGCTTGCGTGCTTACGTTGGTCTCGTAATGTGCCTACACGCACGTAAGAAACCTTTATAGATTTCTGTTATCCGCACACAGTTTGTAAAAGGCAAGAAGAGAAGTCCTTGCTCATTTGTTTATTTGAACAACAGAAGTCACCTGAAAGTCTTGGGTGACCACCTTATGTTGTCCACCCACATGCAGCTCGCTGGCATTGGGATACAGCTCTAAAATGGTTATTTTTGGTTTCATAGCGTGTTTTCCGTTAATGGCATTCGGCTCTTGCTATGGCAGTGTCGCTTTTTTGTTTGTTCACTTTTGTCTTCCAAGCATTTAATATTAAGGTTTCCAGGCACATATAACTTTTCTATATCCATTTCATGCAGACTTATAAGTTTGTATTTTTACTCTAACGGCAAGTACGGTAGCTATTTTACCATATCCGTACCGTACTTATTATTGGGAGGTTTGGTATAGGCTACTGTGGACGTATATTAATTGTATACTCGGCTAAAACCAAATTCTGAGCGTGAAATCTCTATTTCTTGCCACCATGATGCTTATTTGCACTAGGCTGGATATCTGAAGTTGAAGAAATGCTGTACCTTTTATGTTCAAGATTAACCTGTTCCTGTTCATTGATTTGGTCAATTACAACCTGGATCCCTTAATAATTTTTTGCTTTTTTTGTTGTTGTTCATTTTTATCCTCCCCATTCGATTTTAATCAGTGTCCCTTCCCCCATAGTAGTCCTTCTCTTCCCCCGTAGTAGTCCTTCTCTTCCCCCGTAGTAGTCCTTCTCTTCCCCCGTAGTAGTCCTTCTCTTCCCCCGTAGTAGTCCTTCTCTTCCCCCCCGTAGTAGTCCTTCTCTTCCCCCGTAGTAGTCCTTCTCTTCCCCCGTAGTAGTCCTTCTCTTCCCCCGTAGTAGTCCTTCTCTTCCCCCGTAGTAGTCCTTCTCTTCCCCCGTAGTAGTCCTTCTCTTCCCCCGTAGTAGTCCTTCTCTTCCCCCGTAGTAGTCCTTCTCTTCCCCCGTAGTAGTCCTTCTCTTCCTTTTTCCTTTATTCAGTCTGGGTTTATTATATATTTTTTATGTCTCTTTTTTTTTTTTTTTTTATCCTCCCACTCCCCAAAAACTTTCCGCAGTGTTGTGTTGATGTCGTTGCTTTGTGAAGAGAACTGCTTGTTTTGAAAACACCACTTGCTGCTGCAAAATGGGGATTCCTGCTTAAAGGATTGAGGGGAACAGTGATTTTGATAGTAAACTATACCCAGAATGTAAGCCGAACTAAATAAGTTAAAGTTGTTGTTTAAATAAATATTCCTGTAGGGTAATGTATTTCAGCTACTGGTTTTCTCTTTGGCTGCTTTTTAACTCTAGTTTACCTACAGGGCATAGTCACATAGCTAGAGTCACAAAATATAATGTCAGGGAATACTGATACAGACCTTTTTCAATTCGAGTGCTAGTGAGTCAATATAAGGCTCACTGAATATATATAAGGAAAATAACCATAGCGCCCGATCCCTCACATGAAGGACACAAACGTTGCCAGGTGGAACCCACCGGGGTAGATTTGGTAAGACTGACGTTTGATACTCCTGTCTTAGATTTTTGCTCCGTTGGAGTAAGATGCAACAGATTTATTAAGAGGCGCACACCTCTTAATAAATTTGTCATATCTTTCCGCTGGCCGTGCATCACAATTGCGGCGTAAGTACCGCAGCCATTCACCAACTGTTCGGATTCCCCATCGGACATAAAAATATATACTCCCCTCACCACCGCTTCACTTCGCTTGTCCCCTCACCAGTCATGCGATGCATCACTCAACGTCATGATTTGATTTTTATATTTTGTCCGATTGGGGGGGGGGTAGTCTGTGGAGGGCAAGGTATGGGGCTAGCGGAGATTTCCGCTATTATTTATGGCAGTTTTCTGGCAAACTGCAACTTCCGGGCCGTTTTTTTTACTTTTCTATGCCAGAAAACTGTCATAGAAAGGTTGATGAATTCCCCCCAATAACTTATTTTTGTGGACAAAATAGCGCTGCATGCTAATGGAGCCGCCAACGCAGTGTGAACACAGCCTTAGTCATAAGTTAAATAGATTATAGTAAATTGGACATTGGTTTGGTGCCCTAAATGTCGTCTTCTGTTTGCTTTAGTAAATTGTTACTTAATCTTTACAGTTTGGTTCCCTTGATAGTCTATCACAGTCTACGGTCAACCATAATTCTGGGAATATTTGACTTTTTAATAAAGGAACAAATTCCGCCAATAGTGCCCAACTAGTTTTATGTTGGCATAATTAAATCTATCTTACATTCATGGGTATAGTTTTCACTTCACCCCAAATCCTTTGCTCTTACACTATTGTCTTTAAGGAGTTTTCCTTTCAAAGTCTATGTATTAATGCAAACTGTTGTTTAATTCGGGTTAATAGGGTTTAATTTCCCCCAAGCAAAATATTTAAGAAAGTTTATCAATCCTTTCCACATTTTATAGCACGTGTTCTGGGTACAGACTGTTTAATTAAATCACCATTCGGCATCTATATCTCCATCAGAGAATCGAGTGACTGCCTTGATACATAGACTTTATCTGTGTACCCCTTTCACCTGGCTCTCGTGCCTGCCCCACATGGCCCCTGCATGCCACTAACTGTTTTGATTAGTTATTAATTGGTTTGTGAATTCAGGCTCAATTGCATCATCATCAGCAGATGGCGGATCCTGATCTACTGGAGGAATCCTCTTCACTGCTAGAGCCAAGCGAGATCGGAAGAGGAGCTCCACTGAGACTTGGGTATGTACGACAACGGCACCTTCTCCCTATTTAGGGAAATCATTTGATATATGGTTATGTGGAACTTAAAGGAGTTTCCCATGCATAACATTTGTCATATTGATGTGATCTACCAAAAATGTCTGCCTAGGCATCTCCTATTGTCTGCCTAGGGGCACCCTCTGGTCCTGAGAATAGACTTCCCAGTCCCCCTTTCCATGTAGAGACTTGGCTGCAAGATATGTGTTCATTGAAGTCAAACAGAGATACAGGACGTACAAGTCAGTCTATGTCGGTGGCGAGGGACTGGGTAACCCTTTCTCAAAATTCACATGCCATAAATGTTTTTGTGGGAAAACTCCTTTGATTTTGTGATGCTTCAGTTGAGTTCAGGCTGTGCAATTCGAAGCGCATGACACGACTTTTGAGAAATTTGAGTCAAACAACTTTTTTTCTGCTTGAGTCGCTCTCCTAAGGAAGTGAGTGAATGTCGAGTGACAGCCCCATGACTGCCTGTGCCCCCATTCACTTCTATTGGTGTGATCGCTCTGACAATTGTCGTAGAAGCATTTAGGCACATGTAGTGTTACCGTGGATGTGTCTGTTGTGTGACTGATGTCGTTGTTTCACACAGGCCTTAGATTCACTCGCCTTCCTATGGCTGTTGATCACTATCCTTCTAATAATATAGATCATTATAGGACTAATACAGTAGGATATTAGGTCACATTTTTCTATTTTGATTTTAGCTTGTTCTGATTGGATCAGGCCATAGCGCTGTGTTTTCCCTTTAGAAAAAAAAGTTCCAAGGAACCTTTACCATGAAACTAAAAATTCAGACCATGTCAGTTTGCAATTTTTACAAGGTCACTTGCAACTTTCTTTGCTATAGGGAAACATTTAGTTAGCCTGTGAGTTGCGGTAATGCCACAATTTAACCGTGAATCATAAAGAGGATTTGTCACTAGTTTATTAATTCCCTCTCCCTAACTAATTTAATATGCGCTATGATGCTGATAACTACAATGTGATTTTATTTTTATTTTTTAAATGTTTATTTGCAAAGTTATGACCATTTTTCTAAATATGCTAATTTGTTTATAATAGTTAAATTGAAGGTAACTTTTTCTTTTCACTCTGGGCGGTGTAATGTTTTCTGTATGACGTCATACAGTTCTTCTCTTCCCTGCCCAGCAGCACAGCGTGATCATATAGTATACAGCTTCCATTCCCGACTGTATTTACAACTGGTGATACCTCCGGTTGTTTCACAGCTAGAACTGTGATCCTGGTGCCATATGAAAGATTAGAATCTCACTGTTCTAGGTGGTCGAGGTTGAAGTGATCATCCTTACCTCCAGTCTCTCACACTGTGTGAAGCAGCTTCATGCTGATAGGACAGCGTCAGAGGCTGTGAGGAGGCTCCACCTCAGGAGAATCGCTGCTGTTGACGCCCACTTGTCAAGCATAGCCTCCTTTGCATATTTAGAAAAAAGCTCCTAACTTTTAAAATAATAAGTGTTTTGGGACACAATTTTCACTATCGTTATCAGTGTGACAGCGCCTATTTGATTAGCTAGGAGACTGGGCGTTACTAACTAGTGACGGATTCTCTTTAACAGACTCTGACACACCATGGGGCCCTCGTCTTGATATTTAGACATTCTGACATTTATCTCTCCCCTGTTACTATATGTATGTTTGCTGCTAAATTCCAATCAAGTGTTTAGGAAATATTCTGTACCCATGTAATATACTATCAAATATTTTTTCAGGTTTGTGGCTGGGGTGATCAACCGCGAGAGGATTCCCACTTTTGAAAGGATGCTGTGGCGGGTTTGCCGTGGCAATGTGTTCCTTCGACAGGCAGAAATTGAAAACCCTTTGGAAGATCCAGTAACGGTAAGAAGGCTTGTTCAGCAGTTTTCTTTGCCAGTAGTTTTCAGAAATCATGACCGTTTCTTGCTTGGTGAAATACGTGTGGTCATAAGGACTATACCCCAGGCAAGTCTGGCTGGACTATTGACGTAAAATGCTACCTTACATGCTTACAATAGTGGCCTATAAAAACAAACTGTGTGGCTATACCAACCTGCTATGTGTGGTGATGAGGCCAGTCGAGGATTCTCCGTTAATAGTGCTACATCAACTTTGCATGAGATGTGCTGTTCGAGATTGGTTTTCTTATTTTCCTTGTTAGGTCAGATTGACAAAAATATGACATGGGTCATCACTGCAGGTGCCCTTTTTTCCCACTGGGGTGCCCTTTCCTGAAATAACCTACCAGAACTTACTTTAGAGAAATTCCATTTTTTTTGCCAGCTATCATACTAACCTAGGCCTATGTTTGGTACGTTCATGGCTTGGCAGCCTTAACCCTAACCCTGTTCACTTCATACTCTGCATTGTACTGCCAAGGAAGTGCCTGCAGAATGAGCTCAGTCCCTACTGATTTACAGATTGACTTCCTTACCCATATCTCAGTATCCAGCATACAAACACAGGAAGGTCTCCAGTCTATCTCACTATTCCAGCTGTGCTCGTGTCCTGTACTCTCCATCATACGGCCAGACAACTTATTGTTAACTTTGGTTTGACCACAGAAATGGCAGTAATAGTTTTGCTTGTTCTTTACATGTTACCTAGTACTTAAAGATTATACTTGTTCTGAACCCCCCCTACTGGGGAGAAAAGATACAGTAAAACGCGGAGAAACCTGCACATTTGTGGCCGATCAGATGCAAAGTCAGGGAAAGAAAATCACCAGCTCCCCAGTCAAACAGCCCACCGTATCTCAGCTTCCTGGGTGTGACATGGCTGGAGTAGTATACAAGGGGAGAGATCTGCATTTTTCGATTTTGAGGGGCGTTAATTTTTTTTAAGTGTTTTGCCCTTGCATAATAGAACCAGGTAACGGATGATTCTCTCATACTTCCGAACATATGTTATGACACATTAGGTATCTACTGGTTGTGCGTGTATGTTTATTTTCATGGGGAGAAAGGAATAAGTTTTTTTTTTTAGGCTTTTTTTTTTTTACCTCCTTTCTTCAACAGGCAAAGGAAAAAAACGCATGCATTTTATTCCGTCTCCTATTGCTTTCAATGGGGTTTTTGAGGCGGAAAACGCCTCAAGGTAGGTCATGTCACGAGCATTTTTTTCCGCTTGCTGGAAAAAAACGCATCAGCCTCCCATAGAAATCAATGGGAGGCATTATCGGCCGTTATTTGGCGTGGTGTTCGACGCGTCTTCCGCGTCAAAAAAACGGGCCAAAAAAACTCAGTGTGAACAGGGCCTTGCAGATGTTTTTAACTTTTGACTGTAGTATAGTCCGTATTAAAAGCAGTGAACCTCCTGATCTGGCAAGGAAGAGAAATGTTCCCTGTATGAGTCATTGTAATTAGACTGCTTATCTGCAGAGAATATTTGATGGGCAGTGCCCGTAACCCAGTGCCAGATCAAAGCTCTCAGTTACAAACATTGAGCTTCCTGTCAGTGGCAATATGCCAAGGTACCATGCTTAGCTAGTGTATACATATATATACCGATTTCATTTAAGGGTCTCCATCTCGTACAGTTTGCAGTGTGATGTGGCAACATGTTGGAATCCATCAGAATGCAGGACAGAAATTTTGCAGAACATCCTGGTTTGTTGCAAGGCTTGTTACATAGACTTCTAATGAAAAATCGAAAAACACTGGATACTAAGAGTATGTTCACACGGAGGAAAGTTTGCAGTGGAATCCGCTGCAAAATCCTGCCTCCCATTAATTTCATTGTAAGTTGGACGCTTCTTTTTTTTATTTATTTTTTTTTACATCACACGTGTCGGACGTTCGCTGCGTTTTTTCCGTCTCCCTTTGATTTCAATGGAGTTTTGAGGGGGAAAAGGGCTCAAGATAGGGCACGTCGCTTCTTTTTTCCGCAAACGTTTTTTTTCTGTTCGCAGGAAAAAAACGCCTCCACCTCCCGTTGAAAACAATGGGAGTCAATTTTGGCCATTTCTTGCTGCAGGTTTTGCTGCGGTTTCCGCGGCAAAAAAGTGGCAAAAAACTCTGTGTGAACAGGGCCTTAGACATCCGTCACAGCCTACTTTTAACTTCTTCCCGGCATGTACATCAAACGTAGGTCAAAAAACGACATGTGAATATAGACTAAAATATATTAATGCCTAAATTGTTGCGTGACTTTTTAGTTTTGGAATGTGTAATTCGAGATTGCTTTTATTTACTGTGCCCATGTACTTCTTTTTCCAGCATGATATCATGTGGGCAGTGCTTTTCAGAATAACCGCTTTTCAGAGTATCTTGACAGAATTGGTCTGGGTTAATTGGCTTCTCATACTTAGCAGCTGTACCCGCAGTCAATACATAATACAGATAGATAGAAGCTGAGTATTTGCGCTACCTTATAATTAAAGGGATTGTATGGAGTTAGAAAAAATGTCTGCTTTCTTTCAGAAAAGGTACCACCCTTATCCATAGGTTGTGTCTGGTATTGCAGCTAACAGTCACTTCAATGGAGCTGAGCTGCAGTACCACACGCAATCCACGGACAGGGGTGGCACTGTTTTCAGAAGAAAGCAGTAATGTTTTTATAATCTTGAAGGAGTTCTTCATCTGCTTCTGAATGCACAGCTGACGGTACCTGGCTGCCAATGAAAGCTTCCTATACAGGTTCATCTGTACTAACATAGTGGAATATAGCAAGTCATGAATTGTAGACTACTAAACCTTTTTAGTACATGCCCTAGGGTGACCAGGTAGCTGCGAAATGGCCAGCAGGGTGGACTTGATGACGATTAGCCCTTGGTCTTAGCCGTGACTTCTGTTTGGTTATCCTTTACACTAACTCGTGCTTACACTTTACAGGGGGACAGCGTTCACAAGTCGGTGTTCATCATATTCTTCCAAGGAGATCAACTGAAGAACAGAGTAAAGAAGATTTGCGAGGGGTATGAGAGTATCGCTAATAAAAAAACAAAACAAAAAAAGACAACCTCTTTCCGTCTGGTACCACTACATGCAGTAGATTACAAATCTTTTGTATTTTTATGATGCTCCATATACATAAACTGTAGTTAGACAACCAAGAGAATAGAATTTGTGGGTAGTTCCCTTATGTGTTTAGCAATAATTTGCATAATTCGCTCCAAATAACTCCCAATCCCCCCATTCTTAAAGTGTACCTCCAGTTATAACTTCAGCCGCGTCTCCCACCTTGATTTTAATATTTGGTGGGACATCTGCTTTCACTGTGATATGGTTCTCTATACAACCAGCCCCCAGAACAGGTCCTATTGCAAAATGGGAACGGTTGTGTGCATGATGCCTAATTCTGATTTCATTTTTTTTAGTTCGACCAAGATATCATGGTATTGGAGTTGTGCTACAGTCTGTATGGTTGATAATCACGCACATGAATGTTTAGAAATAGATATTTTGCCAGCGTTAATGTTCAATTATTATCCCTTGTCCTTGGGTGCCTTAAAGGGATTTTCTAGGTTTACAGGCTATGTACTTCAAAAGCAATTTATATATATAATGTTTTGTGCAACTTCATACTTAGTTTTTATTAAAAATTAATTTTACTATTTGAGATACAGCTGCTCTGTATAAAACCGCTGTATCGTGCTCTAAGACCTGAATTCGTCAGGTCCGCGGGACTGTTTCTGACTCGCAGGATCCATCTGTAATCGATCACATCTCAGAGACTCGCAGGACCCACTGACACTGAACCCGTCAGTCCCGCGGACCTGATTGGTACGGGATTCAGTGTGATGCAGCTGCTCGGTTTACAGGATACAAAGCAGCTGTATCTCAAAAAGTAAATATCATTTTTAATAAAAAGTAATTAGAAAGTTGCACCAAACACACTGATTGAAAGCGATTTTTATAAAACATTTTTATAAAAAGGTCAAAGGTGTACATATCCTTTAAACCATTGATGGCCTATATTATTGATAGGCCATTAATGTATGATCGGTTGAGGATAGGTCATCACTGTTTAACTTTTGATGTCTGCAATCTATATACCTGCTGACATTCTCTCTGTACGTTGCCTGGTCTGTTTGCTTTACTTCTGATGTACATATCTTACAATTTATGAAAGATTTTCTTTTACATCACAGATTTCGAGCTTCTCTTTACCCTTGTCCAGAAACACCACAGGAGCGCAAAGAGATGGCTGCTGGAGTAAACACAAGGATAGATGATTTGCAGATGGTAAAACTTTAAAGGCACGGTCTGTGCCATCTATATTGGAATAGATTTCTCATCTATAAGCAGTACATATTGGTCAGTGGAGTCATTGCCTAAATGTGGTTTTACATGGGCAAATGTTTTCCAATATTTAACCACCTTTAAAGGGGTTTTCCCACGAGGGACATTTATGACATATCCCCAAGATTTGTCATAAATGTCAGATAGATGCGTCTCTGGGACCCGCACCTATCTCTAGAACGGGGCCCCCTAAACCCCGTTCTGCTGCTCTGTGTTGCGGCAGAAGAAGGTAAATTCCGACCATGAATTAGGAAACCGCGTAGCTCGCTGAATTACGCTGTTTGCGAAAGTCCCATTGAACTGAATGATAGTTACGGAAACCGCGTAGCTCGCATGCTACGCTGCTTCCGTAACTGCCATTCACTACTATAGAAACCGCGTAGCTCTGAGACTATTTTTATAGCCACATAAAAGATTTGATCAGCCGCCGAACAAACGTTTGCTTGTTCATCAGCTGATCCCTGCCCTGTTTAATGTGTACGAACGCTCGTTCACTTCATCATTGGCCCATGTAAACTGGTCTTAATCTTTTTTCTTTTTCAAGAAACTTCCCAGTCAGTAGATCAACTTTCTGGTCTTTGCTGTCGCTCTTTTACAATCTAAACTTTTTACACCTCATTGATGAAGTATGGAAATGTTGTATACATGAACCCCATCCCCACAGAGCTCAGGTAGTTAAGAACAACTCGAGATGGATTTATAAGTCGAACGTCGGCCAAACCCACCGATTTTGGCAGGACTGGCCGACCATCTAATGTGTATGGGGGTGTCCAACTAAGGTGTATGGGCAGCTTTAGGTTTAAAGGAGGTTTCAATAATTCTCATAATTGCAACATCCTTAATTTTAGGTTCTTAACCAAACTGAAGACCATCGCCAGCGCGTCCTCCAAGCTGCTGCTAAAACAATCAGAGTCTGGTTTATTAAGGTCCGGAAAATGAAGGCCATTTACCATACATTGAACCTGTGCAACATTGACGTCACCCAGAAATGTCTGATTGCAGAAGTCTGGTGTCCAGTGGCTGATCTGGATTCCATCCAGTTTGCTCTTAGAAGAGGCACAGTGAGTATTGTTTTTCGGGTATTGTCTCACTGGCTTACATCAACATTCTCTATTCTTAAAGGGGTTGTCTGGGCATTTTGTATTGCTGTCCTATCCTTAGGAGGTCATCAATGTGGGATCGGTGGGTGTCCAACTACTGGGACTGCCGCTGATCAGCTGACTGAAGGGGCGTTCATCGCCGCGGCCTCTTTAGTGTTTGCCAGGCACAGCACGGTACACATCGGTAGCGGCTACGCCTGGGATTGCATCTCAGTCCCATTCACTTCTACGGGACCGGACCTGCAATCTCCGTCACACCCGATGTGTACAGCGCTGTGCCTGCAAACTGGGAAAAGGCTGCGGTCCCTTCAGTCTGCTGATCGACAGGGGTCCCGGGAGTCGGAACGCCACCAATCTCATATTGATGACCTATCCTAAGGATAGGCCATCAATAAAAAATGTCCGGACAGCCCTTTAACGTTCCTGGATATGACCTTGATAGATTGATATGAGACCGTTGCTACAAATCACACTCTGATTTCACTATATTTACTCAGACTCGTCCGTACATTTACATCTTTGGAAATTGATTTATTTTTCAGGAGCATAGCGGATCTACTGTCCCTTCCATCTTAAACCGGATGCAGACCAACCAGACTCCGCCAACTTACAACAAGACCAACAAGTTCACCTATGGTTTCCAGAATCTTGTCGATGCCTATGGTATTGGCAGTTACCGGGAAATAAATCCAGGTAATCCCAGGCATGTTTTCTAGAACCTGCTGTACAAAAATGTATATTAATGATATGTATATAGGATATGAATGACCAGCAATTTTTTTTTAATGGTGTTCTTCTAATTATTTTTTTTGTAGCGCCATACACGATCATTACCTTCCCTTTCCTGTTTGCGGTGATGTTTGGTGACTTTGGCCATGGAACCCTGATGACCCTGTTTGCCGTTTGGATGGTCGTAAGGGAAAGTCGAATTCTGTCTCAAAAAACTGATAATGAGGTATGCAGAACATTGGATACAGTTCAGATATTTCATTAATGAAATTTAGACACTAGAAAATTTTAAATTCCATAGAGTGATTGAGTAGGTACCAGGTAAACTATTGCGCTCACCTGTGTGTGATGTGCATATGCCAGTCACAACTCTAGAAAAGCAGGTTTCAGTATATTCAGAAAGTCCGACTGCTGCTCGATCTTGACTCGTGGAAAAGATGAAACCCACGTCCGCAAAGTATGCAGAAAAAGAGGAAAAAACATCAATACTTCTGGGGCGCTGTCGTGCAGGAAAGATGGCTGACGGACATCCTATATAGCTGCTAGAAATTCAACAGAATTGCCGCAAAGCATCAATAAGGCATATAGCATTTGCTTGTGATAAATACCTCTTCACTGCGTGCTCAGTATATGGCATTGAGGAGAATTTATTTTTATTTATGCTTCGAATTTTTAATTTGTTGTCAGGAAAGTCAATTCCTTCGTTAGTAAGCACTCATTCTTCATGCTCAAGTGGAACCCAAAGACGTATATCGTTGTATCGATCTTTTTTTGTTTTTTTCACAGCTCTTCAACATGGTGTTCAGTGGTAGATACATCATTCTTCTGATGGGCCTCTTCTCCGTCTACACTGGCCTTATCTACAATGATTGCTTTTCTAAGGCTCTCAACCTTTTTGGTTCCTCCTGGAGTGTTAGACCAATGTTTACCAGCCCAAAAGCCAACTGGACGTGAGTTTGAAATGTTTAACTATAGTACTCGGGAAGTGTGTGTGTTTTTTTTTGTTTTGTTTTTTATCACATTCACTTCTGCATTAAAGCAATTTCTACCTTTTGTGTGTATTCATACATGTGTACTTAACATAACCAAACTGTCAACATTGGCAACAGGTTAACTGTCAGTGTATCCCTAGCACCTGCATTTATACCTGACCAATGTAATTCCTGTCAATCACATTCAATGACAGTCCAGCTACAATTCTCATGCTTCTAAGAAGTACGCATGTCTATTTTTTAATATCTGTAGGAATCTTCACAAAGTTGGAAATATAATAAAAAAATAATAATTCAGCTCCTAGTATGTCTACTCTATCTTTGTATGTATTAATAACGTCTGTTCTTCAGGGAAGATTGTCTTCACATTCATTATTATTTTTCTTTGCAGAGAAGATCTTCTTAAGGTTGTGCCAGTCCTGCAGTTGGATCCAGATGTCGATGGCGTGTTCAATGGACCTTATCCATTTGGGATTGATCCGGTAAATGATTAACTGCTCTTTTATCAAACATTTTTGTATGCAGCCTGTTGATTTTGTTTCTGTTAACATCCATATTTCTGCCTAACAGATTTGGAGCATAGCGACTAACAAGCTGACCTTCCTGAATTCCTTTAAAATGAAAATGTCAGTGGTCCTTGGCATCATACATATGGTTTTTGGGGTCACGCTCAGTCTATTGAACCACATGTAAGTACATAAAGGGATTGCCTCACTATGAAAGACCCTGCCCATATGCTCTATTATGGCATATGGTTCTCATAAGGGGGACCCCCTGCTCAGGATCCCCTGTATTAGACATAGCATCTGTAAACCGCAGCTCTGGTGCACCTGTCTATGTATTACATGAACACCCATTCATTGTAATGTCCGGCAGGTAATACTACACTTCCCCTGCAGTGGGCGCACTTTTTTTTGTATGTCCCATATTAGCTGACCTGGGCCTGCAGATACGCATAACTCCATCTGTTTTTTTTAATGTATTAAATTTCTGTTTTGTGACAAAAATAGGACCGCATCTGCTCTTTATTTCTTTTCTAGATATTTCAAGAAGTCTTTGAACATTTACCTTGGGTTTATACCAGAAATGATCTTCATGTCATCTCTGTTTGGATACCTGGTTATTCTCATCGTTTTTAAGTGGTGCGCCTATGATGCGTCCACCTCAAAGATTGCACCGAGCCTCCTCATTCACTTCATTAACATGTTCCTCTTCAACTACACTGATCAATCTCTTCCTATGCTCTATAGTGGACAGGTAGGAGCAGTGCAGTGGACATGGAAAATATTGAACAAATAGCACATTTTCTATTCTGGGATCATAAGGATACTGCAAGTGTCCTTGTGAGTGTGTAGCCAACAAAAGGGTGTGTGTGTGTGTGTGTGTGTGTGTGCGTTCTCCTAGGCCGGATTCACACGAGCGTGTGCGTTTTGCGCGCACAAAAGGTCCGTGTGTCATAAGCATATGGTGCGCGGCTGCCTGATTTTCGCGCAGCTGGCATCATGATGACACTCTGGTTTTATGTTTACACTGTTTTCATTCATTGTTTTTACTGCTGTTGCGCAAATCACGCGCGGCACCCGCAAGTGCTTCCGTCTGCCGAGCGCGATTTGCACGCACCCATTGACTTCAATGGGTGCGCACTGCGCGAAACACGGCCAAATATAGGACATGTGAGTTTCACGCAGTGGACATACGCTGCGTGAAAATAACTGACAGTCTGAACGGCCCCATTTGGTAACATAGGTCCGTGCGACACGCGTGAAAAATCACGCGCGTAGCACGGATGTATTTTACGTTCGTGTGAATATCCCCTAAATGTGTTGTCCAAGATTTAAAAAAATTAAAATAAAAATGGGTCTACTTGTGACCAGAAACCGTGCACGCACGTCAGTGGGCTGTGTGTGATATTGCAGCTCATCCCCATTCAAGTGAATAAGGCTGAAATGCAATACCAGTCACAATCCATTCACAAAAGTGGTGCGGTTTCTGGGGAAAATAGAAGACCATTTTGTCCAAACCCTAACAAACTATTTAACCCCTACATTAATGTCGCTGTGATCACAGGGGTAAACAGTTGTGCCTGTGCGGGGGTGTCTGTTATTAACAGCTGCAATCGCTGCATCACCAAGGACCGGGACTTCATTTGCTACCTGAAAGTCCGCCACGGCAATTGATATCGCTGGGGCTGACCGTTGTATGGGACAAATCAATGTCCCACGTGGCTGTCCTGAGCTAATCCCTGTTAGGACATAAATTTGTTATACCCTAACAGCTGCCTGAGCATTTTATATGTATTATAATGAAACATCATAGGCATGGATTGTTGGAGAGAGCCATAAAAAGGTTCAGATGTGTACACAGACTTGTGGCTTTCTAGTTGACACATTGCTGGAATTGGTTATCCGACCAAAGAGCTTCAATTGCTGTCTTCTGGTTAATGTGATGACGTGAGTAACAGGAAAACATGGCTCAATCTCAATACAGATTTGCACTTATTGTTGTAAACTTGTGTCTTCCAGAAAGGACTGCAGTGTTTCCTAGTTGTATGTGCAATCCTCTGTGTGCCTTGGATGCTGATTCTTAAACCCTTCATGCTCCGCCACCAGTACCTCAGGAGGAAGCACTTGGTGAGTACCAGGCACAAATAAAGCCTTTGTTTGCTGTGCCAATACCTTACCACTGCTCGGTCACGTGGGGTCTGCTTATTTGCAACATTAGAGTGACTCTGTAAGTGGCAAGGACTCGTAACTTTCCAAATGTATACATGCGCTGACACATCCGGCCCCTAACCTGATCTATCATAGCCACGTACTGACTGCTAATAGTCAAAGGAGATCCTTCCATCGATCAGGCCTAAATGGGATAAATCATATTTGCTCCTCCATGATTTGGTTTGGAATGTATAAATTGGTGATGTGTCTGTGGATGTATATGTCTATACTTTTTGTTCTTATTTCTTATAAGTTTAAAACAGTGATTACATATTATATCTTATGTTCACCACTCTGTCACCACATTATAAGTGGCCTATCTCCTACATAAGGAGATCGGCGCTATAATGTAGGTGACAGTAATGCTTTTTATTTAAAAAAACAATCTATTTTTACCACTTTATTAGCGATTTTAGATTTATGCTAATGAGTTGCTTAATGCCCAAGTGGGTGTATTTTTACTTTGGGCAGCGTCATACACTCCTCTGTACAACGCCCACTTGGTCTAAAGTAAAAATACGCCCACTTGGGCATTAAGAAAGCTCATTAGCATAAATCTAAAATCACTAATAAAGTGGTAAAAATAGATAGTTTTTTTAAATAAAAAGCACTGTTGTTATCTACATTACAGCGACGATCTCCTTATGTAGGAGACAGGACACTTATAATGTGGTGACAGAGTCTCTTTAAAATATTTAAAGGGTTGTTCCAGCTAGTTTATCCGTGTCTTCGTGATGACTAGACACACATACAGGAGAGCTGATGGTCCAGTGCTTAGGCAGAAGCCTCTTCTGCAAAGTTGTGCTAAGCACATCGCTGGAACTACATCTTTATGAAAAATTATAAAAACAATTAAGGTATTTACGGAGAGTCATTCCATGAATGACAAGACAAGCTCCATAACCATGATGGATGAGGCCACATGTCAAAGACTTCTTTAACATATTCATATTACTACACCACAGAAAAAAGTGGGACATAGAATAGGATTAAAAACACAAAAAATGGCCATACTCACAAATTGGTCAGGTATAATCCCAATAGGACGCAGCCAGGTCAAAAATGCTGCTGAAGGAAGGTGCACAGGTGCGTTTAAATAATAATAGCCACTCCCACTAGCTTAGAGGGGAGTGGCGTGTGGTGCATGGGATATGTAGTAAAAAGTAAATGAATAGTGTATAATGTGCAAGTGGTAATAATATGTGTGAAATATAGGGGGCAGTACTGAGTATAGTGAGTGGTGAATAAAGTGTAAAATATAGGGGGCAGTACTAAAAGGGTCAGGAACGTGAGTGATGCATGAAGTGTGGGTGCAGTGTGTAAAACATGGAGGGCTAATGCGTAAATCATGAGGCACAGCCTATATAGCCTGGTAGCAGCCAATTTGTAACGCCATGATAGTACATAGAGCGGGCTGCCCTGCTTGCTATGCCAGACCGCAACACACCATGCTCTCCCAGCATTGAAGACCCGGCTGCGTCCAAAAAGTAGTGAATATTATACAAGTAAACATGAAAAATACATTGGGTATTGGTTGTAATTTTGGCCAAAAGAACGCAAGCTCGCAATCCTCGTCACGGATCCCCACACTTGCGAGTTCCTAACTGGAACTTTTCGTTCCAAACTTGAAGCTACACCACAGAAAAAAAGTGGGACATAGAATAGGATTAAAAACACAAAAAATGTGTTTAAACATATTCATATTAATTAAACATCATAACCGTTTGGCTACAATTGTCCTGGCAATCCTCTGTTAGCAAAGGCCGAGTTCACACCTGCATCATCGCTTCTGTTTTTTTTTTCCGTTATAGGAGCAGGAAAATGACGCAGTGCCGGATCCGTTGCATGACGGTGTCCATCACTTTGTCAGGAAGAATAAGGCTGGGTTCACACAACCTATTTTCAGGCGTAAACGAGGCGTATTATGCCTCGATTTACGCCTGAAAATAGGGCTACAATACGTCGGCAAACATCTGCCCATTCATTTGAATGGGTTTGCCGACGTACTGTGCAGACGACTGTAATTTACGCGTCGTCGGTTGACAGCTGTCAAACGACGACGCGTAAATGGACTGCCTCGGCAAAGAAGTGCAGGACACTTCTTTGCAACGTAATTTGAGCCGTTCTTAATTGAAGTCCATGAAGAGCAGCTCAAGATTTACGAGCGTCACAGACGCCTCGCATAATACGAGGAGGAGCATTTACGGCTGAAACGACGCAGCTGTTTTCTCCTGAAAATAGTGTCTTTTCAGACGTAAAAGACAGTTCACGTGTGCACATACCCTCAGTCTGCATGCTGCACTAGTCTTCCCATCAAATCTGATGGAGTCTGTGACGGGGGCTCTTGATAGCGCCTCCAATGCAGATGTGAACAGAGCCTTAGCGGTTTAGACTCCAGGTTCATACGTATTCCCTCCTGTAGAAAACAATAAGGGCAGAATTTAGGTTGTTGCCACTTATTTTTGTGTAGAAATAGTCAGAACATTCACATTCGACCATTATTAAACCTTCAGTGTGGTCGTATTGTTTAAACCGTTATTAGTAGGGAAATCTTAGTGTTCTTTTTCCATTATTTTTTCTCCTATGTAAATGCAAATCCCAGTCCGACATTCTGATAATAATCGAGACATCCATCTTATTGGAGGAAGACTTAAAGGGATTTTCCCATCTTGGAAAATCCTGGCATATCCACAGGATATGCCATAAAACTCAGATAGATGCGGGTCCCACCTCTGGGACCCGCACCTATCTCTAGAACGGGGCCCCCTAAACCCCGTTCTAGCTCTCGCTGGCTCCCGGACCCTTCCTGGTTAGGTGGTCAAGAGTTACGGAAGCAGTCGAGCTCACTGAGCTATGCTGTTTCCATAATTCTTATAGAAGTGATTGGGAGTTATGGAAACAGCGTAGCAAGGTGAGCTACGCTGTTTCCGTCGCTACCGAGTTCTGAAAACAGCGTAGCTCAGCAATCACTCGGCTGTTTCCATAACTCCTGACCACCTAACCGTGAAATGGCCGGGAGCCAGCGAAAGCCGAGTGAGCAGGAATGGGGTTTAGGGCACCCCGTTCCAGAGATAGGAGCTAATATTTGGGACCCGCACCTATGTGTAAAAAAATTTCCCTTCCCTTTCCTTGGTTGAACTTGATTGACATGTTTTTTTTTGTTTTTTTTTCAACCGTACTATGTAAATCTATCAGACTTTTATGGCATATCTTGTGGATATGCCATAATTGTCCAAGATGGAAAAACCCCTTTAAAGTCTCAAGTTCCATGACAAAAAACACGTGACTTATGTAACAGACACACCATGCCATATAACGCAATAACTGATTTTCCTGTGTAAGTCCTCCACCTGCTCCAAATTATGTCCTCCTCTTGTATATATAAATCAAATGACATCACTTCTTGTCTCAGTGACCACAGTGTCTCGTCTCCTAGACCTAACCGCGGTGGTTACAAACAATAATTCAGACAGCCGGAAGCAATTATGGAAGAATGAACATACAATATGATGTAACTACTAACCACGGGACACTACAAAAAAGCAAAGTGGAGCTCGACGTCCAAAACAATGTCCAAACCAAAGCAAAAGTGGTCCTCCGCTCACATTCCTCTAATACACTGCGAAACGATCTACCTGAGGGACTGTCCCCCTTCAATTTCATCTTGTAGTAAAGGTGTAAATGATCTTTCTTACTTTGGCAGTGCATAAAAAAAATTTTCAGGCCAAATCTCCTTCCAGCGTTTGCTTTGTTCAGATCGAAAGACAAGAGCCTCCCCGAATTCTTCTGCTCAATTCAAGCAGCACGCCTCACGTGGACCGGCCCAGGGTTTTGCCTTAACGGCTTCCTTCTGATGCATCAACACCATGCCCCAAGAAGAAGCCGTTAAGGCGAAACCCAGGGTCGCTCCATGTGAGGCGTGCTGCTTGAATTATGAAAAAGCGCTGTTTTTATTCATGTTTGCGGGTATAATTAAAACCCCCTTGTTTGAACTGTTTATCTGAAGTTGCGGAGTTGCACTATGTTTGGGCCATTATGAACCTTGTTGCAGTGAGAGGCTACATTGCGGAGCGTAAGCATTTGAGGAGACTTGTCTATTGATCTGAACAGAGTAAACACTGGAAGGAGGTTTGGCCTGAAAAACATATTTTTCTTTACTGCCAGAGTAAGTAAGATCACGTACACCTTACACCATCCCGAAGCTGGATCGTTATACGGTGTATTAGTGGAATGTGAGCAGAGGACCACTTTAGTTTTTAATTATGGAAGATTGCTCACATTCCTCGGTAAAAGGGGTAGTTTAGAAAACCCATTTTTATATACCTGTCCTGTCCTGCATTTCACAGACAACCTATTGGTTTGTATGGTCCTGTGTAATGTTTAATTTCCCCTGTGGAGGTGCTGCAGGGAAAGTGAACACTTCCAAGTTTCCCAACAGATTATGGCTGATTGCTAAAGGTCCCAGCTTTTTATGAAAGAATTTAAAGAAATGCAACCCCGTAAATATAGTAATAATTATTATCAACCTATAGATATTAATGTGTAATCTGTGTGACCTCTGTTTTAAACTCCTCTGTGATACATACTAGTTGTACTGTCTCTATAGATTCCAGCATGTTCTCTTTCCTAGAGGGTGGGTTAGCTTTTCCTGGTGTGTTTTATAAATTAATAAGGTTAATCCCACTACCATATTATGGGATAAGAGATGCAGACACCATTTTACTATTGCGTGTATGGCAGACCCCCTCTTATCACGTAAGTGGCAAGTAGCATTAACGCTATTAAATTATAAATCAGGGTTTCTCTTTCAAAAACTGCTACTAATCCGGGATTTGACTATTCACAACCTTTTAATATATAAAAGTGTATAACGGCCAGTTGTTTGGGAGCTGGCTAATTTAATCTAAACTTATAAAGTGCTTCAAATAGCTTTATGATTATACATGCGGGGTTGGGATTTTGCGGTGAGGAAAAAGAGCATGCTGATTGGCTGAGAGCCCTGACCCTGATTTATAAATACCCCTCCCCGCACCCACTAATCCAGGGTACGCATAACTTCGGAGGTATCCGCGTTGGTAACGGTCCCACGGAAGAAGATGCCGAAATTATTCAGCACGATCAGCTGTCCATGCACTCGGAGGAAGGCGAAGAGGTAATGCATTTTACTTTGTCATTTTTCTCCTTCGTGCTAGCGGAGCCTGCAATGCTTGAATGTGCGAAGTGTTGCAAGCAGGGTCAGCGCTGAAGGGTTAATTAGTGTTATTGCACATAGATGTCATCCTACGAATGTTGCTTTGAAGTATCAGTCCCCCATATACTGCGCAGCTTTCTATATCACCATCCTCTAATGTACAATAAGTAACTGAACAAAACTTTCCTCCTTCTTTGAAAATCCGCCCTATGTTTTCCAAATTGCGTCATAATTTCATGTTCTCACCTAGAAGAACGTTAAAATTGTCTCGGTTGACAGAAAAAAAACAGTGTAAGGCTGGATTCACACGAGCATGTTACGTCCGTAATGGACGGAATGTATTTCGGCCGCTAATCCCGGACCGAACACAGTGCAGGGAGCTGGGCTCCTAGCATCATAGTTATGTACGACGCTAGGAGTCCCTGCCTCGCTGCAGGACAACTGTCCCGTACTGTAATCATGTTTTCAGTACGGGACAGTTGTCCGGCAGCGAGGCAGGGACTCCTAGCGTCGTACATAACTATGATGCTAGGAGCCCGGCTCCCTGCACTGTGTTCGGTCCGGTACTTGTGGCCGAAATACGTTCCGTCCATTACGGACGTAACATGCTCGTGTGAACCCAGCCTAAGAAAGAGGTGAGGGTGTAAAATTGGTTGTTTTTGAGTTTGGGACGGCTGCAATTTTTCCATGCACACCCTGCAATAGACGGGATCGTAGAGGCCGCTCTGTAAAGACGTGTTTGTTTATTTATACCTGCACATCTATACAGTGGGGCACGTTTATGAAAAGTAGTGTATAAAGATAGCAGAACATTTACCGGACGTCCACCGAAAGCACAAAACTGGAACACAGAAGAATGCAAATAAATAAATCAAAAGTTGCATGAGACATTTTGGTCATTTGGAAACCTCTAACCTCTTGCTCTTACCTGGCAGAGGCCGCCTGGTGGCACATAATGTCCCGCTGTAAAAATTAGTATCATGTTTCTAATAAAGTTGCCCACACCACCGCACTGAAAACTTTACTACACAAAGAAAGGATGCAAATAATAGCAGTGAGATCCCTTCAGCTGGCCATGAACGTCTCATGAAGACAACACTGCTTTAATTAGTAGTCACCGGTTCAACTTTTCCAGCCCCCAGTAGTTGGATATTATTATTGGGGGGGGGGGGGGGCCTGTGTCACGCCATATATTTTCCCCGCAGTTGCTTCAGGAGAGATGTAGCATGCCGTCCATTTAATGTGTGGTCGGGACTGCCAGTGAGAGCTTCTCTTTCTAAGTGTCTTTCCATTTTGGGCAATGGAGGGGGTCTCGAGCGGGGGACCCTGTTCTATAATGCCAGGGTTGTTTTCATGATACAATTTGAATGATTTTAATTTTTTTTTTTAGGAGTAACCCTTTCAAGCGCTGATTATTTTCCATTATATAAACCATCGGAACAATTCCATGACCTATGATTGCCGATAACCAACTTCACATTCTACATCTATTATTCCTGTATGCTTCCAAGTGTCATTTTTTACTTTGAATTCCATTTTAGGACCTTTTTAGAGGGACTGAAGTTTTAAAGTGATATTTTATGGCTAACCTGTATTTCTTTCTCTTTTAACCCTGTATTAAATCTGGATTTATATTATTCCAAGCCTGCCGTGGAGGAAGTGGTAAGACTGACGTCCGTTGTGCATGCCCTCAATCAGCCGAGGAGTCCTGGAATTTTCATTTTATTTCACCATCATATTAATTTAACCATTACAGGGCTGACGTTTTTAATTGACATTTCTTTAATGTGCTTGGTGGGCTTTGCAAGGGGCTCCAGGAATCATTCATAAGCTATTAAAACACATCATCCTCATACCCCCATCCTGACACTCAGTTGCTTCGCTTTCTGTGATGGACTTAAAAGTGCAGTTCTCCTCCCCAAATTCTCATAATATCCGTTAATTTCTTACATTTTCAGCATTTGGTGCTTTAGTACATTGGCATGGACACTTTATTTATATTCTTGTTATGGCTTATTCTGCAAGTCGCACACCGCCTGTGAATAAGATCGCCAACAAAAATATTGTGCACGTGAAGACCGACAAAGGGTCTTAAGAAACTGCACTTTTAACGCAACTGTGTCAAGGCTTAACTTAAAATAAAAAGTGTAATTTATAGCTAAGATGTGCCAGTTATATGTATAGGTAATCATATACATATATATATGTGATTTGTATTTATTTAGCAATATAGGATATGTTGGTTTTAAGTGTGTGTAGTTAGTCTCCTTGAAATATCTGCATATATATTTTTGCTCTTATGCATTGTGTGGCGCCAATCACTGACAGGCCTCATATTTAGTTTGTGTGGGTTGTTATGTGGTGCATCTGTATTATTATCTAGCGGTGTCTTAGTTAGATTATTGTATCCTCCTATAATGGTGTATTACTCAATTGGGCAGAGATCAAAAAGTGAATTATTGGTGTGGGAATTCTGTAATTGAATGTATACTATTGTTTTGTGCTGTGCTGCCTTTTAGATGGGGGTTGACACTTGGCCCCCCACCTCCTCCAGAAGGGCCACACCATGCCTTATGTGTTCGCTTACAAATAGCATTTTTGAAGGAGACAGAATTTTGATGGCCTCTTCTTGGAATGCTATTGACCACGTTATATGTAATGGTCGAAACGCTTATCTTGAGGTGGTAACCATTTTGAGAGTTGGCTGCTGTTCATCGGAGGTGTAAATGTAGCATAAGGCTGAGGCTGTGCGCAGCGTAGCAGCTCCAGTCCATAAGGATATATGAAGTAAAACCAATAACTGGGGATTAGCAGGAAGGACAGTGGCACAATTTTTGTGTTTTAAAGGGGTTTTCCCCGCAAAGGACCTTTATCAGCAATCTACAGGATAGAGGTGATAAATGATGTATGATTGCTGGGACCCCCATGGTCCCTATATGTATTGCGGTCTCCCTCAGTCCCATAGACTTTGAACATAGCGGCAGTGCGCATGATTGACCACCGCTCCAGCCAAACTCCTCCTCGCTGTGGTTGCGCGGTGAGGAGTGATATTTCCTATCACGTGGATAGGTGATAAATGTCCTTTGTGGGGAATCCCCTTTTATCCTGATGGACCTGGAATGGGACACTGGGGCTGTATTTCATGAACATTAGTCCGGTTTAAGACCAATTTAATTCACTGACATTTTGGGGTCTATATTAAACGACCCTTCGGTCCCACGACAACATTTTAAATATGACTGGGTATAGGGAGTAATATGACCTGGTGCTCCTCTGCCGTGGATCTACCGCTTTGGGGTCCTCTCTGTGTTATCCCCACATGGCTGCAGCACTTCTTAGACTAAGTCTGAGACACTCCAATTGTTCTCAGATTGGCCAGAACTGCTTACATGAGCAGTTCTGGACAATCTGAGTAAAAAAGAGGTGTCCTAGACTCAGTCTGTGAAGCGCTGTGGCAATTTTGGGACAACATAGATGGGACCCCAAAGCGGCGGATCCATGGCAAAGGGGCGCAACTGGAGGGCACCAGATAATAGAACTCCATATACACCATCACATTTATCATTTTGTCCTGGGACCAGAGGGTCGCTTTAAGGCTGTAACACACCAAACCGCCCCGTGGTTCTACTGAACCAAACTTAGATCACCATAAATCCTCAGCTTTGTACACAGAGGGGCAGATTTACTAATGTGATTGCGCTTAGACCTTGTCGTAAAATGCACCAACACGTGGCGAGGTTCTTGCACATAATGTCACATCTAGTTTTAGGCATATTTACGAACAGATGCTAGTACCTCGCTAGACTATTTTTACGTTTCTAGAAAAGGTGTATGTGCCTTAAAGCAAATTTTTTTGAAAAAATTGGCTGCAAAAAACCTGTCGTGAGCTAAGCCAATCAAGGTTTGGTAGAAGGAAGAGAAAAGTGTCTAGCAAAATGCACCAAATTTATCCTAGATTGTGTTCCACTGTGATAAATTTGGGGCTTCCTCTAACTACCTGGTCTGAGTTTACACTATCTAAAACTTAGCATTCGTAAATCTGCCCCAGACTGTATTCCGTCACATCCCACAGTTTCGTTTCTCTGACGCATTCACTAGGGTCACTAGAAGAAGAAGCCAGTATGGCATTCATTTGCCTGCACATTTTCAGTTGTAATTGATGTCTAACTGCGTCTTTGGTAATTGCACAACCATTTTCATCAGAGCATTTCACTGTAGCACAATGTAGTCCTGAACTAGATGAAGAACAGGAGAATTTCTTACGTGAAATATAGAAAAGTTCGGTCAAGTGGTTAGAACCTGAAACGTCCCCTCAAATTCATTCACGTCATACTACCCGATTCCCGTCCTGCATTGTCATCCAATGTTCCCACCCGTGTCTGATGTCACAACTCCCTTCCCCAGCTCTCTACCCAATTCTCCGATCAACAAGAATCTGCAGTGGTTTCTTTTGCGGAATTAGATAAGGAGGAAATTGAAGTTTCTGTGGCAATAGTCGAATCTGTAAGTACAAAGCTGTCTTACACAGTAGCCAAGGGTGACCCACCATCACTAATGTTTTCTCACGGGTGAGTGCTTATACCAGTCACTGTAACAACATATAGGCAAGCTTTATCACCTACTCTTGGTCAGGCCCGTCATGCACCCGTCCTGGTTCTGGGTTGTATGGTTGTGATGAGTTCTAGCACTGGTGAACACACAGCTGCTGCCGCCGCATCTTCACCGCATTTCCACCTCCAAAACCATGATCATCAAACATCTTACTGTAACCGGCTGCCTTGTGTTCTTATGTTTACAGTTTAATTTTGGAGATGTTGTGGTCAACCAGGCCATTCATACAATCGAATACTGTTTGGGTTGTATTTCTAATACAGCGTCATATCTACGACTCTGGGCCCTGAGTCTGGCACATGCTCGTAAGTATCTAGCTGTTTTTGGTAGAGGACCTGTCACCTCTCCTGACATGTCTATTTTAGTGAATATATGTATTCCCCATGGAATAACAATTTTGAAACATATTTTCTTAGAACTCTTATGTTGTGCTATTCCTCTGTTTATACCTCCTAGAAATGTAGGAATAAATTGACAACTAGTTGCTACCATTCCACTTGTTAAATGGGTGTGTCCATACACCGTATGAGATTGTGAGCACTGATTGGACAGTTTGTCTGTCTTGGGACATACCCCCCAACTGCTAACACCCAGTTGTCAATTTATTGATACATTTCTAAGAGGAATAACAGAGGCCCGGTAGAACGTAGAGTTCTAAGAAAAGATGCTCCAATTATTATTTCATGTTTTTACTTTAGCACATGTATAAAGCAGAAGATAATAATCTTATTGTCGCTTAGAACTCTCTGAGGTCCTGTGGACGATGGTGATGCACGTGGGTCTGAATGTAAAGAACCTAGGGGGTGGCATTCTCCTGGTCTTCGTGTTTGCAGCATTTTCAGTACTTACCATTGCCATCTTGCTCATCATGGAGGGTTTGTCCGCTTTTTTGCACGCCCTCCGTCTGCACTGGTGAGTGGTAAAACCCAGTCAATGTTATCCATGTTTGTAAAAAAAAACAAAAAACATATCTGTTTCATAGGATTTCTTATGTTCTTTGTTGAAAATGTAAATTTATCGTACAATTATTTTGCTAATTATTGATCTATACACAGTCCCGAAATCTTGATAATTTGGCTTTTTTTCATTACTATGGTGGTTTAGGACGGTGGTCTCAGACCTCTGGCTCTCCACCTGTTGCAAAACTGCAGCTGCAAGCTGTCAGGGCATGCTGGGAGTTGCAGTTTTCTAACAGATCGAAGAGCCGCAGATTGGAGACCACCGTCCTAGTTAGTGCTGCCACTTTTCTCGTGATGGCGGTAATTCATTCCAAGCCATCTATCTACAACAAAGAAATAAATTAAATATTAGGCGGCTCACATGGAAGGGATTCATATTACACGCTCCGAGGTGGCGTGAGAGCTGATCTATAGAGCTGCCCTAATTTAAGCTCGGAATCACAATGAAACCTGAGACTTTGTCACTTCTCTACGTGCGAGGCATACCTGTCATGCCATTGCCACATGGAAGAAACAAGCCTGCCCTGTCCTCCTTGCACCACTGCCTCGTAAAATAATTCTCACACCTGCCTGCTCTGCTGGGATGATGAATGGGCATGCTTCTAAATTACTGTTAGAAGTTGCTGCTGCATTTTTAAGGAGTCACTCGCTGCAAGAATGGAACTCTTGGCTGACAGACGGTGCTATTTCATGTTATGTGGTAAAAGATCGGTAGCAGAAGGGTCAGAATATGACATTTACCTTTAAAAGGAATTATATAGGATTAGAAAAACATGGCTGCTTTATTCTAGAAACAGCGCCACACTTGGGTTGTCTCCCCGTTTGCTGCACGAGGATGTGAATGGAGCCTTAAAAGGTTACTATAATTGCGTTCTCCCGCGTGATCTGGCATTGGGCGCAGAGAAACACGCTGGGTGGTACAGTTGCCAAGGCAACCATATGACACCGGAAGAGTCTACTGCACGAGTTCTGTTTTAATTAATAGGACCCCTGACTCCTCAAACATCGTAGAGTTACATCGGCAACTGTAGCGCCCAGTGCGCCACCTGCGTCTCTCCACTCCTATTATTAGACTTGGTGGGAGGATGCCGTTCTAGGGACAGAAAGTAAAACTTCCCGATCTCCCATGACGGAGTCTCCGATCACTCAACATGCCACAGTTGTAGTGATGATAGTGGTTATTGTCAGACAGAATGGCCACTTTATTAGAGACACCTGCCCTTTCACAATTGGAGCTTCCCTGCGTGGAAATTAGACACGTGACCCCGGAGTACAGCATAAAATCAAGTGGGTAACTTTTTTGTGGATCAGTTTGTGTGACGCCACATTAGAATAAGAAAATCGAGCGATCTGAGCTACTTCGAATGAGGCAATGATTACAATAACACTGCAAGGCTCCCATACTGCACATGAGAGCCCAAAACACAGGGTCTGCACTCTGTCTCCTCTTGTGGTGATGCCACGTGGACTGCAGTGTCCCTGCTACACGTCGCTCACATAATGAAGAACATTATGTATGTAAAGATGCATTTCTGAAACCTCCATCATGGACGCCGCTGTGCAGCGCTAACATTACATGGTGGCATCTTTTTTTCTCTCATTATGCATTGTCTTTTTCCGCATCGTTACTGCTTTGAAGGTTCCCACAGACCATTTATTATTTATCTGGAGACCAGAGAAATGCAAAAAAAAAAAAAGCTAATCCCACTGATCCCAGGTTGGCATCCAGCCCGCAGCATGCGATTTTCAGGAAAGCACATACAGGGGTTCCAGTGACTTTGGGGTGATACACACGTACCCGTCACTGTGAATAGTTCCTTATACGGGACTCGCTTCAGCTCATCCTAACTGGAGGCAAATAGATATTTTTTTTCCCTTATTTGGATGGAGCCCGCGGAAGCTGTGGCAGAACTCCAGCATTCCTGACTGCACAACACTAGTAGCGGAAGTGTCCTCAGCCCGAGGATTGTCCCCTGAATCCAGACACTTCTTAACATATTTTATGTCTGTGCCGGGGATTTGGACCTCTGTATCAGAAAAATGGTTCTCGGACCACTGTAAACATATATTCAGATATTAATCATGTTGGACCTTAAAGGGAACCCGTCGGCAGTTTTGAGGCCTCAAAACTGACAGGTGATATAGCCGAGGGGAAGGGCATTTTTTGAAACTTTGTTCACCTGCATTTGATTCGTCTGGCGCGGTGGTCTCAAGTGCCACTCTCTGCTCTGAGTGACGATCAATCCGGAGACCGCTAGAGCAGTCACTCATAGCAGAGGGCCAGGGCTCGCAGCGTGCAGTGCACATCAAGTCCCACCTCAGTGACACTTGCAATCTACATGCCAGGGAAACTTAGTATAACTTGCATCACTAAGAAAAAAAAGTAGGCCCTATATCACCCTGTCAGCAGTTTTGAGACTTCAAAACTTCTGACCGCCGGTCCCCTTGTAGAATTTGTAGTGTTAAAAGTTTGACATTCACTTTAAAGCTGATTATACACGAGAGGCTAGAAGGCTTGGGCTACACACAGACATTTTTTTGTAGTACGGTTTTGGTTTTTTCTATAGAGTAATCCAAACATTAACATTTAATTTCCAAGCAATTTTCATGTTACCCTATGGAGGAGCAAGTATTTACTACTTTTTTTTAAGATCACGCAGAAATCCCAGCATGTAGCTAGTGACTTGTGCATGTATGGTCAGAAATACCCAGTGTACTGTCGGCTGGTACAGGGTTAATTTAGTTCTAATTTTTAACCCTGTGTGGAAGTTAATTATAACCTTTCATTGCTATTTGTAGCGAATATTCCGTTAACTGATGTTTTCCAAGCGGCAAATTACCAACGCTGTGTGAAAAGTCTCATAACCATGAGATAGTAACAGCGGGATGCTACAGTGGTGCGGCACCAGTCTACCGCATAACCTCTGAATATGGGGGACAGTGTACCCACTACTGTAGATTATAGGGATATTGATGAAGTGCTTTATACAGGGCATGGAACGCTTTATTATAATAAAAAGAACTTTATCATTTACAGTTAGGGATGCCATATTCCTTCTAAAAAAACATAACAACTGCCTCATCACAAAGAGGTCGAAAGGTAAACTTCATGATGGTTACTAGGGCTATGGCTCAAAGAGTTTCTACAGCAGTTGGGGTACAATTTTTTTTTTTCTTGCTTACAAGGCAGCAATGCTACTAAAGGGGCACCGTGCCCCATTTGCAACAAAAGCAATGTTGGATAAAGGGGGCTTCATGTCAATATAATTTTTTTTTTCTTCTATAAAATATTTATTTTGCACTTTTTCTCTTTTTCTCCATCAGGGTGGAATTTCAAAACAAGTTCTATGTCGGAACAGGGTTTAAGTTCCTGCCATTCTCGTTTGAGATCATCAGGGAGGGCAGATTCGATGACTGACATCAACCATCTGGAGTGTGCTCCTCCACCTCCCCGTCATCCTCTCCTGCCGTGGTGCATTGATGTGAAACTTTGCCTGTCCTTCACGCTTTATAGGCCTGCAGTAGTCTTATGATGGTTCATACTAGGTGTGTTGTACAGAAACCTCAATATTCAGTTAGCAGCCCCCCAGAACTGGATGAGTAACAGTCTTGGCCACCAGGGGTCACCCAAGTCACTCTTGAAAGTACCTTTGATTTTAATATATAGAAAAGGAGGGTTCTGTATGTGCACACACCCGTGTTCTCCTCGCCATCCTCTACCTCATTATTTTACTCAGTAAGGATACCATTTTTTATTTTTTTTCTTCACTATTGTATATTATATTGCAGTAAATAATGATCCTTCATACTCAATAGTGGAGTTTAAAATAAAATCCCTTAGAAATCCGAGCTTTACCAAGGCTCGTACAAAACACAGATCTTTTTGGGAACCTAGTAGCACTTCATTCAGAGCTAAATCCTCAGTACTCCTCCTTGGAGCCACATACAGAGCCACCATAATGTTCACCGAAACTTCCCTCTCCTCAGCCCCTGGATCAAATATGGGCTCAGGTGATTAACCCCTACTTTACCACATTTGACACGTGGTAAACATTCTTCACATTATGATTATTATAACTATAAAGCTAAACCAATTGCAGCAACCCCATCAATCTGCAGGTGTATGGCGGTCACCAGCATGTAACTTACCATCTGCAATTTACCCGATCTTAGTAGGTCCCATATAGCTGTATGTCCGGCTCCTCTCCCTTATCTACTTTTTGCTAATACCAGTGCACATATAAAGACAGCTGTGAAATGACCTGGAGTGCTGATTTGCAGTACAATGTCCCCCTATTAAAGGGGAATTACCAGAAAATCTATACTAAAGTCCCTTTAGTGCGCCTTAAGACGTTTTATTATTTTTAATATCTTATTCCACAGTTGAAGTTGTAAGGTCTCCAGTGAATAGAGCGCTGTCTGTGTCCACATGGCATCTGCCCCTGTGTTCTGTCAGCTCCGTGTTTTCACAGGAACACTTGGCCTCATATAAACCAATCTGGCCTGTTTTTAGAGAAATGCTAGGACTCTGGTTACAAACATTGAGCTGTCTGAGCACGGGAACATGACGTTTTGTCAAAGGAACACAGGCAGAGTTGCCAATACGACAACTTCAACCTCTGATAATTCAGCACTGGAATATATTGGGGAAAAAATAATTTAACACTCAAAGAGCTGTACTATAGATATATTGGTAGTTCCCCTTTACAATATCTCTTATCAAGTAAAATACCCTGTCCACTTTTAGAGCAGGCTGTTTAAAAGGTTCAGTGTACTCACTTTCTGCACATGTTGGAGGTAGCCGTTTGGCAAGCCAGGCTTGTAGTCATTGTGACTATTTGTCAGGAACTGGTTAATGAATAGGCCACACTTGTTATACTGGCTTAGCCAGAACTCTATCGCCGCCTTGTGGAGATTGTGTGTACACTTTTAACTTTCAGGTACTAAGTTCCTGATCCATCGTTTCTGACCACTCTCACTGTCCCATATATGTTTACATTAGTGATTCCTCAGTTTGCTGTCAGAATTCAATGACGTCACCCTGTTGCTGCTGTGAATCGGTAAATGAAGTTTCCCTACTTGTGATAATAAACCTCTAATTTATGACAACCTGGAATGGGCTCTTGTTTTCTCAGCTTCCTTTATTTGAACCAAAGCACAAGAATTAATATCTTCTGTTTTATTTTGTATTTATATAAACCTTTACAGGTGTGGTGCATGAAATACAGCATTTGGACATTAGAATAATGCGTGGAGCTATAATGTTGTTATACTAAAATATATATATATATCACATTATTATGACCACCTCCTACTTTCGGGGTTGGCAGCGTGTAGCCCATGAAGGAAGTGATGTGTCGTGGGCTGGCTTTGTGGGTATATAAGGTGTGCGATGGGCTGTCTGCCCACATATCACTCGTTGTTGCCATGGGTAAAAGGGACGATTATTTGCTTACAGGCCAGGGGTGGCAGTATTTCTCACACAGCGCAGTTTAACTGTTTGTGTGCTGCTGTGGTGAAAGTGTATTGTGAGTGTACAAATGGCACCATTGGGAATAACCAACGAGGAAACTGCAGAGCACCATGTGCCATTGATGTGAGAGGTGAACGTCCGCTACAAAGTTGCACGAGGGCCGGTCGACACACTACAGTAGAGCAGCTCACCGAGACTACCTGACGTGTGTCTAAAACAACATTTCAGCAAACCCGACTGCGCATGGGGCTCCGAAGCAGATGGATGATCACTGCTCCTATGCTAACAAAGGTGCATCGGAAAAAAGGCTTCCATTTGCACAGTAGTATCGGAATTAGACTACCTATGATTGGTAAAGGGTTGTCTTCTCCAATGAGTCATGTTTTCTGATTCATCGAATGGATGGACGTTGGCGTGTAATGCGTGAAACATCAGAGAACAAACACCCAGCAACCATTGCTGGAAGAACACAAGCTGGTGGCGGCAGCGTTATGGTCTGTGGAATTTTTTCATGGCGTTTCCTGGGCCCACTCATCCATGAGGAAGACACTCTTTGGGTTTGAATCCATCGTTGCAGATCACGTCCACCATACATGCTGTTTGTCTTCCCTGGGGCAGATGGAATCTTCCAGCAAGACAATGCGACATGTCACACGGCTAGAAATGTCCGACAGTGGTTGGAAGAACACGACCAAGACTTCCAAGTACTTCCCTGGCCCCCTAATTCGCCAGACGTGAAACCAATTGAGCATCTGTGGGACCACCTCGATCGTCTTGTTTGCTCTATGGATCTACATCCACGCACCCTCCAGCATGTGCAAATGTGGGAGACACATCAGTCAGCATGGCTCCAGATACCTGAGACAACCTACCAGCACCTTATTCAGTCACTCCACGTTTGTCTAGCTGCTGTCCGTGCTGCATAATGCGGTTACTCTGGTTATTAGCTGCAGGTCATAATAATGTGACTCAAATGTGTATATAAACTCTATTCTTTGATTGTGGGAGGAATTTTTTATCTATATATGTGTGTGTGTATATATATATATATATATGATAAAAAAACATAACATGATGAACGCACCTAAACACTTTTTGTGAATCCAGCATAAGGCCAGGATCACACACGCACCGTTTTGCTGCAGTATTTGGCTCCGTTTTTTTCGCCAAACACAGGAGTGGATCCAAACGAAAGTAGATGCATTTTCTCTTTTTCTTTAATACCCTACGTTCCTTTTGGATCCACTTCTGGCATTGGCTCAAAAAACTGTGATAAAACTGTGTGTGATCCTGACTTAAGAGATCCTCTGACTGGTGATTGTCATTTTCTTTAAAGCCTCGTTCACCCGGTGCTGTTTGTATAAAGGGAAGATGTGGTGCATTTCCTGCATGCTCACTAGATCCTGGAGTATTGCTGCACTGATCACAGCTAATGCAACACTGACCTCTTGTGGCCAGATTATTAAAACACCTCTTGAAGAGTGGACGCACAATGGTCCCAAATGCTTTATTTGTGCAGCCAGCCTTAGCAAGAAAAGGTGCCATGGTCATGGATACAACCCTCCCACGCTAACCCGTATTTAGATTGAGCTCTTATGCAGCCCCCCTGATGAAAGCTTAGGGACGTACACTAAAAAAAATTTCCATTAGAGAATATGGTAGATCCTCTTTAAGTGCAAAACTAAACTTTGATCTGTTCACGTAAAAAGGAGTAACTACAATACTAAATTTGATCTTTATCAGACATGTTGAAAAATGTGGATGTAAAGTGACCAATACTGTGATCATCTTCCTACTACTGTGCATTATTTTAATGAGGTTGGAAACTATCTGGCGGTCTAGTTTGGACATTAAAGATGAGCTGTACTAGGTACATTTCATGAATAATCTGGTCTGACATAGGACCGTAGAATCTGATGTCTGGAGTTTGACCCTGCTGTATGCAAAGGACTTACCTGCATTATTCTGTTTCTGCTGAGTGTGAATCTGGGAGGTATTGCGATCATTAAACTCGGTCGATCTTCTCTCATTTTGTAGTAGTTGAGAACTATCTATTGTTCCCTGATATCAGCCAGGCTAAAGAGAGGCTGACTGTGTTGTTAATCAATGGGATTACTCAGAGGCGTTGATCTGTAACCGGGCCCTCACCTACTACAATGCATTCGGAAAGTCTTCAGACTCTTTCATTTTTGTTATGTTGAGACCTTGTGCTAAAATAAAAAAAAATTACATTTGTGTCCATCATTCTGCACTCAATCCCCCATAATGACGAAGTGAAGACAGAATGTTGGTGATCTTTGCTAATTTATTGAAAAGTAAAAAACTAAAATCTTGCATTGACATGAATATTCAGACTCAGTACTTCGTTGAAGCCCCTTTAGCAGCGATAACAGTCTTCTTGGGTAAGATGCCACAAGGTTTGCACACCTGGATTTGGGGGATTTTCTGCTGTTCTTCTCTGCAGATCCTCTCAATCTCTGTCTGGTTGGATGGGATCATCGGTGGAGAGACATTTTTCAGTTTCCCAAGAGATGTTCAATTCAGGGCTTTGGCTGGGCCACTCAAGGACATTCACAGAGTTGTCGCTAAGGGTACGATCACACGGGCTGAAAAACTTTTTATTAGCACAAGGCCTCAACATAACAAAAAAGTGAAAGGGTCTACAGATTTTCCGAATGTACTTTATGTGCCCTTTATAGTACTTTATATCTTGTTATAAGGTAGAGGGTCCTTCTGGGCCCCCTCAGGCATCTGGGTCCGGGTGTGACTACTACCTCTGCACCCCCTATAGTTACGCCCCTGGGATTACGGACTGCCCAAATGATCACTAGTTTATCTCCGTTTATTTGGAGAAGAAACATTTCCATACATAGATGGGTTATTGGTGTTTATTACCCTTCAGGTTGTCGTGTCCTTAGTCTATGATCACATCACAAACAGGAAAGCTCCTGTCTTACATGCTATATGTGCCCATAGGGTTACATTAGCCTGACGGAGGCCAAAAAAGTGCCCTTTTGGGGTCTGGCTGGCTGATAAACATCAGTAATACCACAAGACAAAAATCAAACCAGTATGAAATAGCGTAGTAAAAAAAGAAAAACACATTCACTTTCATAAATTTGTGATGCAGGCTGCGGGGCACAGCGATCTTTGGCCATGCGACTTCTGTTTCGGCCAAAGTCGCCGTATGGCCCTATCCTTAACAGTTTAAAATTTACAAAAGATGCTTTCCTGGCCAGTTGACCGTAGATGGTGCTGTATGACTACACCTGTCATATTACAAGGTTCGTACAGGTAAAGGCAGGAAAAGTCGGGGTTAATGGGAGATACACGGTAAGTAAACTTATGACATATTAGTCTTTTGAGTGCTGTGCTGGCAGTTTGACACAGAACTGTCAGTAAATCCAGGGCCGTCCAAAGTGTGACCCTTCTAGCGTTTCCCATGTTCACATTTACAGATTCCTGGCGGATGTAATTATGTGATGTCACCAGGTACCGTAATGTTTCCAACGTATGCCAAGCTTGTGTCTTTCGGGCATACATTTGGCAGGTTTAAGTCTGGAGAATGTTGTTTTGAAGTTATGTAATAAAAGAAATGATGAGATCAGTATAGCTTTTCAAGTGTCTTACAGATGTTTGATTGGTTCCTGACTTCATTTTGTATTGCTAGTTCAATGTTTTGCCACAAGGGGTGCTGTTGCATTGTCTATTGATTGGACGAGGATGTATCCTGTATTCTCATAGGTTAGTAATGTGTGGCATTCCTGCAGTCCATGTTACCAGTACACTCCGTGTTCCCACACTCCTCTTCCCAGGCCGGACACTATAATTATCACAGGCATACTGTTCTAATGTTTTTAGACTTCCATGTGCAATAAAAGGCTCCTATCTTTCTTTTGAGTATTGTGCAGTAAAATAGTAATTCAAGGTTGTTGAAAAGTCGACTTAAAAGTCCTAATGAGGACTAGGGGGGCATCTTGGGCAGCCATTGTCTTTTTTGTTTTGTTTTTACTAATTATGTTTTTCTTGCACTGGTTATTATTTTGCGTTGTAATTATTCTGTTCAAGTGGAGCTGCATAATGTGTGGGGATGATGGGGGTGTTAAAACAGTCTGTCTGTTCTCCTCTCGTCTATGGTCTGTGTTTTGGGTCGTGCTACAAGACCAGACACAGCCCATGGACAAGAGTGGCGCAGGTACTGAAAATAAAAAAAGCAGACCCTTTATTTGTAATAAAGGATAACCCTGTTAAGATTAGATCAGAACCGGTTTGACTTTTGCCTGTTCTGCTGTTAAACATATAAAATATGCATACGGATGTTCCATGTAAAACAATGTAGGGTTATAAATTCCCAATCCTATTTACTCTCATTGGGGAAAAAAAATAACTGAAACCGCAACATCATTGCGGGTTTTTTTTGTTTTATCAGTTGAATTGTTCCATACTCTTAGGGTATGTTCACACGGCGGGGGTCCGTAACGGCTGAAATTACGGGGATGTTTCAGCCTGAAAACATCCCCGTAAATTCAGCCGTACCGGCATGTGCAGGCGCTTGAACGCCGCGTCACTTACGGCCGTAATTAGCGCTGCTATTCATTGGAGTCAATGAATAGCGGCTCCAATTGCGGCCAAAGAAGTGACAGGTCACTTCTTCTACGCGGGCGTCTATTTACGCGCCGTCATTTGACAGCGGCGCGTAAATATACGCCTCGTGTGAACAGACAAACGTCTGCCCATTGCTTTCAATGGGCAGATGTTTGTCAGCGCTATTGAGGCGCTATTTTCAGACGTAATTCGGGGCAAAAACGCCCGAATTACGTCCGTAAATAGGCCGTGTGAACATACCCTTAGGAGGAGTTCCCATGTATCCGCCGAGATGCATCCGAAACCACGCCATTAGCAATATGAAAATGTGCCAGTTTGCAGAAAAATCATGTCCACTATGTGGGAACTTTGCACACGACCGTGCTCGTAGTTATGACTCGTAATTACGAGCACGGCAGGCCACGGGCAGCCGGCCGTTTTTCCGAGCCGTGCTCCCATTATAAAGTATAGGAGCATGGCCCGTAAAATAAAATAGAACATGTTCTATCTTTTTAACGGCATAGGCACCTTCCCGTGAGAAAGCGGGAAGGTACCCGTGGCCAACAGAAGTCTATGGGCCCGTTATTTCGGGTCGTAATTACGACCCATAATAACGGGTGTTTTTACGGTCGTGTGCATGAGACTGGTTTCCCACATGTCGTATTCGCTGCGTAAAAGCATTCAGCGTATCCGACCTAGAACCCGCAGGGCATTCGGCTATAAAAAAGGCACCAAATCGCAGTGCAGTTCTTTGGGTGGAATCCCTGCTGCAGAAACAAGTGCTTAAAAAATAAAAAAGACTATACTTACCCTTACCCTTGGCCGTGGTCATGCGTCCCTCTGTTCTCTGTGCAGTCCGGCCTCCTGGCATGACACTGCAGTCCATGTGAGAACACATCATCCCCGGAGGCCGGCTTGGATGTGGAACAGACGAAAGTGTCGCTATGACATCGGCCAGGCTTTACGTATTAACTTTTTTAGTAATTATTAACAAAGGTGTTTTTTTTAGGGCCTGTTTACATCAGCGGTGTCTTTCTATTGAGGAGATCCGTCAGAGCTTTCTGTTTTGGGAACCCCTCAATGGAAAAGCAAGCTGAAACCTTAGCCTCAGTTTGCATTACCATTGATCTCAATGGTGATGAAATCTTTGCTAATGGTTTCCGTTTGTCACCGTTGTGAAAGGGTTCAGTTTCTTTGACTGAATCAATAGTCTCGGAAATCCGTTCGATACTGAAATACATTAAAGTCTACATAAGGTAATGAAATCTAGCTGAGATGTTAATCATAACCAATGTCCACCACAAGCCGGCAGGAAATGAGTATTGCCGTGGTTCTGATCCGTCACAGCAGATATTCTAGGAATTTAGTTCTGTTATTTTTCCAAACAAAGTCGAGCTGGGAATTCGATATTTCAGCTCATGAAGCAGAGGATTAAAATAGAAACTTCTGATTTGTTTCTTGCTCAGGAAGTGAAGTGTGGGAAGTTTACCAATGGTAAGTCACACGCTGCTTCATCACAAGCTCCAGCCTTGACGGTAATGATCACCAAGATATCCAGCAAAATATTTATATCTTTATTTACAAAACATCCATATTAACAAAGTGACAAAACATAATACTCCTATTATACAATAAGGGTGTATTCACACATTGCGGTCATCTCTCAACGTAGCTGCGAACAAGCCCTGAAGGCTATAGTCACACATGGCAGATTTGTTGCAGAAATTTCTCTGACTGAAAACTAGTTCCATACATCTGAATGGGGTTGTTTTTGCAGCATGTGCATGAATTTCTGCAAGTTCCATTCAAATGAATGGTAATAGTCGCAGGAATTTATGCAACAAATCTGCCGTGTGTGAATATACACTAAAAGGGCCTGTTAGATGAAATTGATCCAAATTAATTCCATGGCAGAAGCATATGCGTACGGGGACGGCAAAAATCAATTACCATATTTCTGCAATGTTAAATAAAAAAAATAAAAAAGTGCATTTTAGGTTGGAGCTAATGGAGGACGTTGGCACTGGCAGCTTCAATGAATGGGCATTCAAGATTATGGTCATTGTAATCTGTGGTATCTGGACACAAAGCAATACATGAACTGTAGGGGAATATATATATACATACACACATGCAGCTCCTGTAAACTGGGGACTTTAATGCGGAACTGCACTTTAAATCTGCACTTGGTCTGGAGTATGGATTGTCCACCCTGATCTGACTTATTTTGTCACAGAAAATCTCTTCAATCTCAACCTTGGATTAGGAGAGTTGGGAATCCTAGAAATTTAAGGCAGCCATAGATATTAAATGGTGGTAGTTCCATATGCATAAGAGTTGGGTTACCTGTTTAGGACTATGCATGTGGGGGAAGGGGTACTGGCCCTGACTGACCATTACAATATTAATGACTCCCAGGAGAGTGACCATGGAGACACATTCCTCAAATTTGTACAACACTGGCGTAAATTAGCTCTGAAATGGTCACAGCCAGGTCCTCTGTGCCCTGAAGACATTCTAGCTCCAACTAATGTGACCTTGTTCTTTTAAAAAAAAAAAAAAAAAGTTTATATATATATATAAAAAGAAAAGACTTTGCTTTCTTTGTGCCTTGAAGCATGACATGTAAAATACCTGGAGTTGCTCCTTCACATAAGGCTGCAAATGGTAACGTTCAGCCTCTACTCTTACTAACAAAGCTGCAGATTCTTGTATTTTGCTCAGGAGCATATGACATTTTATATGGCATGCAGCAAGTTCTTTCACTACTTCACGGTCATTTCATCCACTAGGTGGCATTGTTTCATTGTTATTAGACACTTTATAGCAAATAAAGTTCTGGAGCTCATCCTGGATGTGCTGTCAGTGCAGAGGAAATATGATAATCCAGGAGCACAAAGATTTCCATTAACAATGTAAAATACTTCTAACAACCTCTGGATGCCAACGCAGCAGAAAGAGTTGTCTATTTTTTTCTTTAGAAAAATAAAAGAAACCATATTTATAAATAGATCATATTTTACATAACTAGGATATTTACATCTTTACATTTCAAATCTATTTAATGCTATTTTTGCGGAGGGCCATACAATTATGTGACAAGTGGGTCTTGTTTAATAGGACCTAATTCATACTGCAGTAGCGGGAAATGAGCTTACTTGTTGCAGTCTCTGCTCCCGTCTTATTTGCTAGAAAGGGATGAACCACCATTTGGGCAGAAATATTCCAATCGAGGAGAGGTTTGTCACAAAGCAAACACATGAATGTGAGACATCCACGCTGTGAAATTTCCCTGCGTCAAAGCACTGTGGATGCCTGATACAAGTGTGCTTCCAGCATGCCATACATCTGCTCCCCGTTGTAACGTTTTCTGGCACATCTGATTTTTAGGTGCCATGTATAAAATAGAATTTGCTATTCTATCTAACCCATAAGCTTTAAAAAAAAAAAAAAAAAAAGTTTTCTATATTTCTCCACCATTTATATTCTCCGAGCAGGCTTTCCTATAAGACATCCAATAGCTGAAACCTACAAAAGTCCAAGTAATTATTTCTGCAGATATCTGTGTGCAAAGTCAAAGTTTTTAGGCTTGAGAAATTCGATGCAGTTCTGGACCAAGCATAAGCAGAGTGTGGGCTCTGACAATACCAAGTGTCTAAGTTTAGTTTTCAGTGCGATCTGCAGGGGACTAAAACATCATCAGTGACAGATAAAGTACAATGCCAGATCTGTAGATGACTTCAAGTGCACACCATAGACCGCAAAGTTTAAAATGCTTTAAAGTGGCCAAAATTCTGGTTATATGACCATAGCAAAGCCTAAATACAGATAGCTTTTAAGATTCAAATATATTCCACAGGCAATAAGGCAACAATAAAAACACAGTAATGCCTAGGTTTTAAAAAAAAAAAAAGTAAAAGAGAAAACTAGGCCTATTTTCTTGAAAGGACCCGTTTCATTCCTGGTGTAGATCTCCATATCCAGCCTTGAAGCACAGAATGCGCTTTGAATCAAGAAGCATCTAGATGTTAACACACAACCTCAGGCTGAATTTCCTTCAGGGCTGTAAACTGGTTCCTTACACCTTTGAGGTCAGTCTCTATGGTTTCCCGGCATGGACAATGAACCGTGTAGGAGGCCAAAAGCACAATTTCTTCAGTAGCTTCAGAGGTCTCCAGTTTGCTTTCCTTCTGCTCAAAAGTTATTGGCTTCAAAGGCTCTGGGTCCTGGTATGGAGAAAGCCATGCATGATTAAGACACTGGTCAGCTCGAGCCCGCTTCCTGTTGAGAGAGAGAGAGAGAGAGAGGGTTGAAATGGGTTTACTTCCAATTAAGAGTTTGTCACAACTTTCATAGATGTTACAACAGATCATACCACCCACGAGAGAAGCTCAGTAGGACTGGGCACAAAGGTAAATGATGCCGCTAAGTTTCAATGCACAGCAACATAATCACTTGCCAAGTAGGATGGTAAGGACGTATAATCCTCTGTTTCCGGCTCCAATATGTCCAGGGCTAAACCTAAACTTTTTGGAGTGCTACTAATTGATTTTAACTCGAGTGACAGCTGCAGTCCACATTATTGTATGCAACTCTATGTATTCATTCGGACTGCAGCTGTCACTCGAGAGTTAAAATCAATCATTAGCACTACAAAAAGTCTAGGTGTAGCCCTGGCCTAAGCTGCCTACACACATCGCATTTTTATTGCCTGACTCTACTGGTCATCAATTCTAGGGAAAACAAGAACTGGCCATGGATATTTTTTCTTTGGCTGGTTGTCAGAGGAGGGGTGCCTGGTTGCCAGACACCTCTGGTAGCACTCAATACTGGAGAGAAGACAAAGCAAATGTGCATGTTATTGGGGACCTTGGGGGTGAAAGCTACCGTCCAGAAGGCCACTCAACAGCTACCTTAAGTGTATGGCCACCTTTAGTGGAAACAGCCAGTTAAACACATTTCTTAAAGGGGGTTTCTCATCAGAGACATTGACATATCCACAAGATGTCATAAATGTCAGATAGATGTGGGACCCACCTCTGGGACCCGCACCTATCTCTAGAACGGGGCCGCCTAAACCCTGTTCTAGCTTTTTGTGCTCACGCTGACTCCCGGATTATATGGTTGGGAGTTACGGAAACCGCATAACTCGCTGCGCTGTTTCTGTAACTCCCATAGAACTTTTCTATAACTCCCATAGTAATTATGGAAATAGCGTAGCTCACATGCTACACTACTTCCTTAACGGCCATTCATTACTATGGGAGTTACGGAAACAGCGCAGCTCAGCGAGTTATGCGGTTTCCGTAACTCCCAACCATATAATCAAGAAGTGACCGGGAGTCAGCGTGAGCACAAAAAGCTACAACGGTGTTTAGGCGGCCCTAGGGATAGGTGCGGGTCCCAGAGGTTGTACCTGCATCTATCTGACATTTATGACATATCCTGTGGATATGTCATAAATGTCCCTCATGGGAAAACCTGTTTAATGAAACTATTTCCAGTACAGATATCTATTTTCAGTACTGATAGTACATTTTTGAGATCTACAGTGAAAAAATATAAGCACATCATGACCACTAAGTAATATTATCATGTTTTGAAATCTATTCTGCTACTCATTTCATATATTTCTACATGTCATTCTATTCAGTCAGATATGAGAAATCCTTACCTGGGGTTTTTAATAAGAAGAGACTTGATAAAGTTGATAGCCTCATCCGAGATTCCCTCAAATTCTTCCTGTGAGTACTGAATGGCCACTTGTGAAATATTCAGGAATGTCTCCTGCTTGGTATCACCCAAGAATGGAGATACTCCAGTAAGCATGACATATGTAAGCACCCCAATACTCCTGTGACACAAAAACAAAATCAAATAAAATAATTTCGACAACCTGTCCAGTTTTGATCATTTATAGTAGTAGAATATAATCTGGGATTAATAGTACGGAGAGCGCATTAGTGATAATGTGACATTACATGTAGGTCCGGTTATCACAATTTATGTACTATAGGTTAATATTTTCATTATGAAGGTGGACCATACTTACCACATATCTGTCGCTGTGCTGATTGGTTCATAACTCAACACCTCGGGAGCTAAAATGAAGGAAAAAATCCTTTTTTAGCATTCTTCAGAATTAAAGTTACAGAGAAATATGGAGAAAAGGAATGAGTACTAAAGCATATTATGGGGAAACACCTGCCATCTACTTCAACAATCATTACAGAGTTTCAGCATTCCGGACTCCTCCAAATAGAATGGGTTTCCATGGCCGAGCAGCCACACACAAGCCTGAGACCCCCCCTGTGCAATGCCAAGACCAGGAGTGGTGTGAAGCCTACCGTAATGGGACAAGGAAGGCTGACTGTTGTATTCGTCAATGGGATTATTGAAGGTAAATTAATTATTTAGGTTGCGAAATTCCGTGCAAGTGGCTCCTGGCATGCCCCGCAGTACTCCCATAAATCCATGCAGTGTCAGAGCCCCACGATCTCATGTGTCTGACTAAAAGAGCGCTGTTTAGCGCATGTACTTGTATATACCAATAGCGGTTACAGAAAAGGCTCTAGATAGCGTTCTTTAAATCAGAGCTGCAAGATCTCGCGGCTCTGACACTGTATGCCGCTGTAAATTTAGAAAATTATATATTTTACTGAGGGCTAAGGTTATTTGAAATACAATAAATAGGGTGAACGTGGTGATAGGTATTTCCCCAGGATGTGCAATATCGGCAAGATAGGTGGGTGTCCCAGAGGTGAGACCTGGTCTGGTGACCCGTGAGAGTTGCAGAAGGAGCGGAGCGCAGCTACCTTTTCATTGAACTCTACAGAGACTGCGTCTCCCACCTCTATCAGGCATTTATGACATAACCTCTTGAAGATAGGATACCTCTTTAACATACACAAAAGAGTTACTTTAATAACAGCTCTACTACACCTGTATCTTGAATCCTGAGAAACACCATTTACATATACATGTGAATGATATTGATATCGCTTTCTCTTTAAGCGGAGTACAAAATTCTAATCCACTCAATAGCAATAACTTTCTTACACCCCGACAATGACCTCCTCAACAAGCCTTCATCCTGGTACTTGTCTATTTACAATTCTTCAAATTTTTATTTGAGTTGCGTTAGTACCTCCATGCTCTTATGGATCCTCAATAGCTCCCCTTAAATTTCTGTCACTTACCTACATACTCTGGTGTCCCAAGTATCTCTCGCACCTCTTTAATGCTGTCCACCTGCCGGGACAGACCAAAGTCTACAATGCGAATGTATCCTAGTGGTTTACTGCTGGTCAGCAAAATATTCTGTGGCTGTAATAGAGGAAACCAAGATAACAGGATTACCAAAAATGCTGCTACACACAGAATAGTGGAGAGAGTGACTCATGATTAAAGGGGAAATCCAGTTTAAATGGTCTTCTGATACATCAGATACATGTGAGAAGATCACATTGGTAAAGTCTGTGACCTTAGACCACCACTGATTTCCAGAATGAAACGGATCTACGCAGAGATCAAACCCCCTTTGGCACAGTGTCAGAATTACAATACAGAGACCTTTTATTCTGATTTTTGTGGTGTCCAACATCACAGCCTTCCCCAATGTGATCTTCTCACATGTATTTATGACATGTCAGAAGATCATTTTGATAAAAATTTCCCCTGTGAGACCATAATATAGCATCTTTTAATCGAAATTCGTGTTCTTCTATTCTACTTTGCCAAGTCCTCATATCTCCGCTCTTGGTGGTTCTTAAATTAAACGTTGTGTCAGGTTATGTCTATGGTATCCTTACCTTTAAGTCCAGGTGGACAACATTATTTCTGTGTAGGTACAACACCCCTTGCAGGATTTGATGGATGAGCCGCACAACATCCTTCTCTGTAAAAGCTTCATCTTGGTCGGCCACACACTGATTGAAGATTTCGCCCCCAGCAGCGCTAGTAGAGGAAGATTACATAGAGAATTATCATTTATTATACACATCAAGATACCAAAATGTTGTGATCATGTGTTTTCAGGTGTACAGAATTATAACCGTCTGATAAACTGTGCCAAGTTCCATCTAAAGTTTGACTATCACAGTCTTGAAATATATACTAAATGCCAAAAACTAAAAACAGAACATTTTCACGATGACCAATGTGATGAAATGTAGAACAGGAGGTTTACTCTTTAGTATGTTAAATGAATAGGTAGCAATCACAGTATCTGATGCCGAGCCTACATGTTTATGAGAATGTCGGGGGAGATCGGCCCAAAAAAGCATTCAGCCCACAGCTGTTTTATATATATATATGGCCAGCTTAAACCTGTCGCAAATATATGACATGGCTCAATTGCGTATTGATATATGTCAGCATGGGCGGTGTGGTAATACAGCTCAGCCATATTCACATGAATGGCACGGAGCTGCAATACCACACACGTCCCATGGATAAGGGTGGCGCTTTTTTTATCACACAACCACACTTAGGCACCGATAAATCAAAGAACACCCACCATACCAACAGCATCTTTGAAACCATATTAAAAAGTGCAAACTGCGTATGAAAATTGGCAAAACCTGTTTGACAACTCGAAAAATAAGCTTCACAAATTGAAACTTTGACAATAAAACCATCCATAGAAAACCACTCACTCGAAAAGAACCTAAAAGAAAACCTTATAATGAAGACAACATATTGGAACTATTCAGAACAAAAGGAATTGCACAGACTAGACCCACAATGACCTCTTCACGGGCGTAGTTCCCTTTATAGTACTGTATTTGCAGTGTGATATGATAAATCACGTTATGTTTGATACATGAGTCGATTATGGCTCCTGAAATCATATAGCCTCAGGCTAGGAAAACATTTTGCTCACCTTTCTGAATGACAGTGTACAACGTTGTGATTATTCAGGGTGAGTACAGAACAATCCGTATCTATGCGATTCTGAACCAACACAAATATACAAGTCATACCTTGTCCCTGGATTTTGCTATGGGCCTTTATGAGTTTACAGCTAGCAGTAGAATATTCTGCCAAATGATATTAGTTATATAGTTACCTTAAAGGGAAGGGCGATATTCATTTTTTAATATTCCAATGCATCCTAAATGAAGTTATTTTGCAAACAAAATCATTAAGAAAAATCTCTGATCATTGTGTGTCTACAGCTCCTATGCAGGTCTATGCGTCTCCATGGTAAAAGACTACAAACACATCTGGCATGTATAATAGTAAAAAGTAGGAGACTGATCGAAGGGACTTCAGAATCAGACAACAGTACATAGCATTATTTGTAGTCTGTTACCATAGAGACACACAGGTCTGCATAGGACATTTTTATATTAAGACTATTTGCAAAGTTGCTTCATTTTTCATTGTAGATGTATTGGGAAAAAAAATTGGTTGGTGAAGGTGAACCTTCCTTTATGAAATTAAATGGACCCAAGTTCATCAGCGTTTCTGGATTCTGCCTATTCAAGCACAGTTCCGTAGTTAAAGGGATACACAACCTGCCTAACTACATGTGGAGTGGAGCACCATAGCAGAATGGCTGCTGTGTGCTACTTGGTCACCATGGGTATCCCTGCTGTTTTTACATGCAGATTTGTAAATTTTTATAAATCTCCCCCATAGTGTATACAAGGGGTTCTGTGTTCTGGCTATGACGAGAAGTTACGACTAGTATTTCCTGCCGCATAACTACTGTAGTGATCCCTCTGCAAGGTTACAGATCAACCAGAGGTTTCCACGCTCAGTCGTAAATGTCAAACAATGGGCTCTTCACGGAGCCAGATTATAGGTGCTAACCAAGTGCAATATAGCCAGAGGGAAACTACTTAACATGCCTGTGTCACCATGGAGAATTCAAATTGCCACTTGAGGAAAGGTGCTGCAAATATTAGCTCACAATATTCTTCAAAGCCTCTGACCTGTCATGTCCAAGTCTTTGTAGTTTGCTTTTTTTTGTCTCATACATTGTTTTTGTAAGGAAGAGCTCCAGGCCCGCAGCATCCTCCTTCTAATCTTGTACACACAACAAGTGACTTTTCATACGACCCGGTCACTGCGTTTTGCCGTTTAACTGAACCGCCCTGATGAATAGTTTATAGACATCTTCTAATTATAGGTATATTTTATGTATATCAGTTTTTGGAAAGCTGCACTGGTATTTTTCTTAGCACGATAACACTAAAGGACCTTTTGCCAGGGTAAGGCTTTGTTCACATCTGCGTCAGGGCTCCATTCTGACGTTCCATCAGAGCTTCCCATCAGAACGGAACCCTCACAAACAAATCACCATCGATTTCAATGGTAACGGATCCGATGCAAATGGTTTCAGTTTGTCTCAGTAGTGCAAGGGTTCTGTCCTTTTGACAGAATCAATACCGTAGTCGACTACATTTGTTTCGGTCAGGGTTCCGTTCTGATGGGAAGCTCCGACGGAACGTCAGAATAGAGCCCTGACGCAGATGTGAATGAAGCCTCAATGATCGGCCGAACAAGCATTTGTACAAATGGTCTTCTCGATCATTGCCCTGTGTAAGTAGGCCAGCGATCAGCTCACAAACATGCAGATCTATTATGCGGCCTAAAAAATTAACGCTGGTCAACGGTACATTTCCTCGTGTTTAAACGGGATGTGGTGCCGATAAGGTGCAAAATGTATGGTGTTGAATAACAATCATTCGTCCCCATTTCAATTAAGCAAAGGAGCCCCGATCGACATGCTGTATTGTCAATCGGCCCTAGATTATAGGGCAAAAATCTGCACATGTAAACACATAGGACATATTATCGATAAGGGCTAAACCACGACAAACAATTAGTGATTTGAACACGTTGATCACGGCGATCCTCGCTATAGGAAAGGGGAGGAAACTCCTGTCCGCTAGTTCCTTTAAGGACGATCGGTGGCTCGGTAGTTAGCACCGTTGCCTTGCAGCACTGGAGTCCTGGATTTTAATCCAACCAAGGACAACATCTGCATGGAGTTTGTATGTTCTCCCAGTTTGTGTGGGTTTCCTCTGGCAATTCAGAGTTTCTCCCACAGTACAAAAACATACTAATAAGGTTAATTGGTCGTAGCGTGTCTCTGAGATAGAGATAATTGGGAAAGGGACTAATGTGAATGGTGAAAATCTCTGTATAGCACTGCAGAATATGTTGGCGCTATATATATAAGCAATGGTAAATACATAATCAGTGACACCTTGTATAAAGGTCGATAGCAGTCTGTCTATTTGAATTTGGTTGCATGTATTTTCATATAAAACATATTTGACTTTTGCAGTCACCAAATCCTCCAAAATGGCAAGAGCTGAATAGGTTAATCTCCTTCCGGGCTGCGATAAGATGCCTTTATGAGAATTTATTGTCTCAGCACATTCCATGTCCAGAGGCCGGCAAGTCCCATTTACTGTCTACACGAGCGGCTAATGAGATCTCAAGCACATCGGCCATCTGACAAAGAAATAATTAAAATCTTTATTTCCTCACGTTCTGCTCATCTCCAGCTGCTTGTTATACGTCATGGAAAAAATAATAATCAAATATTAAGCCAGGAATACAGTGGGAAGCTAATCTGCCGTAGAATGTACACAGCACCTGGCCTTCCATATAAAACATTAAGTCAACTGTGCGGTTTACACTAAAGTCCATTCTGTGGTTTGTAGAAGGAATGTCATAATCCTATTTACCTCCCAGATAAGTCTGGCTTTTTGTTTCCAGTTGGTGTCAGTTTCCGCACAATTTACTTTACTGTTGTATCTTTATTAAAGAACATCTCAAAAATCACCTGCAAAAAGAAGTCCTTGAGTTGTTCCCGGTTTTGTTAAATTGTTAGAAGACTCTACAAATATTTTTTTTTTTTAGAATATCAGTTTCTCTGAAACATGGGTGACAACTAATCCGGCCTCCAGTACAGCCTCCACGGGGTTCTCAAATGACTTCCCCAAAGTCTTAAATGGTAAGGCCGTAATGCCCAACAGCGGCCTCCATCAACCACGGTCTATAAGGGTATCCATTAACGGCTATGTCATGAAAACGGTCATGACTGTTCATGATGTAGGTGTTAAACAGATACCATTGTAACCTATGGGTGACGGAAGCCACTATAACGCACCTGTCAGTTGATACATTTAAAGTATATATCAGGTTTTTTTTCCAGCGTATACTTCAAATGTAGAGCAAAAACATGGTGTGAACAGGGCAACAATTACTTATATATTCTTGGCAATAGATACATGTGAAATAAAAACTGCAAGGTGAGGTGATATTTTCTGCAACAATAAAACTCACATTTAAAGGTGCGACCACAACATTTTCGTAGAGACTTTCATAAGCTCCATACAAGGTTATACACCTCGGCCTGAAACGGGTTTATAGACGTTGCTGTCTGTGAGCTGGGCAGGAAGTGGTTACTTGGTTTCAGCGACACAGACACGAACATACATTTCTCAGAAAGATGCTGCACGGTTTTAGAGCAATGAGGTAAAAATGTCCTATATTTGTGTTTTCAGATTATAATCAGGGACATTTTACAGACAGAAGTTAATGTATGTCTGGATCTTACTGTGAAATTCTATGAGAAAGTAGAAAGACCCAGATGACGCCAATACTTACTATTCCATGACAAGGATGATTTCACTGTTCGTCTCAAAGACTTCGTGTAGGGCCACCACATAGGGTGAGAACCGAGCCATTTCCAAAATGGCAATCTCATTGATGATGTCACTGCGGCAGTCTTCCCCCTTCCGCCGCTTTCTCAGAAATTTTGCTGCGTATTCCTTGCCGGTCAATAATTCCACACATTTCTTGACCACTGCAAACTTCCCCCTAAGACAGAAGAATATAAATGGTTTTCAATTTAAGATGTTGGCAACAAAATTTTGCTTCTGGAGACAAATAGAGTATTTTTATTCTTGGGAACGCTGTTCTGGGTGACACAGGTAATGCTGTTTTGCAATTCTGGGCCATGAATTTAATCGGGGAAATTCTTTGTACGTTATATTCTGCTATACCATTGGCCAGATATAAACTGTGGGGGCTTGTGAGCACCACCTCTACTGATTTCCGAGTGCACCCCTTGGGCGCCTCTTAAGTGTCCATTTTCATGGTGCAATAAACCCAGTGTTGGTGAAACTAAAGACATATCAGAGATTCGAAGTTGTGTAAATCTCCATCCAGAACAGAAAAAGGGTTATTCTGGTGTATAAGACTCTGTTCACACTATCGTACAGAACCCGTCAGGAGTTCAGTCGGCCATTCCAGTATTTTTGACACAAGAACTTTGGTAATATTGCCTGCAAAGCTGCTCCAAACTACATGAGTAGCTATTCCATATAATGTAATCATCAGAATTGCCCCTTTTGGTGAAGTATCTGAATTTCCTTCCTAAACCCTGAAAAATCAGAGAGAACAAATAAATCCCCCCAAAAAAATCTAAAATTGATGACGAAGAGAAATTTTACTTTAGTGGCCGGTTCCAGAATGTTTTACACCACTTTATACAAATACATGTACGGAGACAAGTTTATCAAATTTCACAGTGAGCCCTATGCCCTGGTTCCCCGTAGCGTAAACGCTGCAGAATTTCCGCAACGGAATTCTGTGCGGAAATTCTGCAGCATTTACAGTAGCAGCAAAGTGTATGAGATTTAGAATATCCCATGCCCACGCTGTGGGTAAAAGACGCAGCATAAACGTTAATATATTGACCTGCGATGTGGAATTTAAATCCGCAACACGTCAATTTATGCTTCGTTTTCTGTTGCGGGTTTTCCCCATTGAATTCAATGGGGATGCAAAACCCACAACAGAAAGACAAGTGTTGCGACGGAATTGCAGCGATTCTGCCGCAGAAATCGCAACTCAGGAAAAACAACAAAAAAAAAAAAAAAAAAACATACTTCCCCAGAAAGCTCTCCTTCTTGCAGTTCGGCTTCCTGGTATGACATTTTATCCCATGTGACCGCCGCAGCCAATCACTGGCAGCGGGGTCACATGTCCTGCGACGTCATCTTGGAAGGCCGGACTACATGCAGAAAAGAGGGAGTGGGTAAGTATTGTCGTTTTTTTTAACCCATCGCTTTATTCCGCAGAGGAAATTCCACTCGAAAAAGCACACCACCATGTGGTGGTTATTCGGACGGAAGGTGCTGTGGTTTCCAGGTTGGATAAGCTGCGTATCTGACCCGTGAGAACCCGGCCTAAGGATCGGTAATAGAGCGCTCATAGCCTGCTATGCGTCCATACTGTACCTCTATGTGCCTCCAATTTTATACAAAAACACCCAAGGTAAATTGGGAGTAAACAATGCAGAATATTAAGGAGGTATTCTGCACTAGAAGTATTGTTCTAGGGGAGAATCCGGCACCCCATGGGGGCACCAGATTGTGTGCATTTCAGTCCTATGAACACATAAAGGGGTCCTTGCATGAGCCAATGATGTGTACATGAACCCTAAGGCCCTGTTCACACAGAGTTTTTTGACGAGTTTTTTGGGGCAGAAACCACGCCAAAAAACTCCTCAAAAACCGCCCGAAAATGCCTCCCATTGATTTCAATGGGAGGCAGACGAGTTTTTTTACCACGAGTAAAAAAAACTCGTCGTGGTAAAAAGAAGCAACATGACCCATCTTGAGGCGTTTTCCGCCTCCAAAACCCCATTTCAATGAGTCAGAAAGAGGAAAAAAAAACCTCGACGAGTGTTTTGACGAGTTTTTGTCAAACCACTGTGCAAAAACCTACTGGAGCAGTTTTTGCAGGAGGAATTTTCCTCCTGCAAAAAACTCCGTGTGAACACAGCCTAAGACTGTGAGGCTTCACATCTATGCGTCTTCACAGTCACCTATTGCTAATGGTGAAGATGGTTATAGTTTGAAAGCCACGTCAGGGGTCCAAGAGTCACTTGTAGCTCACAAGCCACTGGTTGGGGAACACGGTTAGAAAAATAATTGCTATGTTCCCAGCTTTGTGTAATAAATTATGATACACAACGTGCAAAGGCGTAACGTGAAGCTCCGGAGCCCCAATGCAAAATCTTTTATAGGCAGTATTATATATGGCACTACCATGTGCCATATATAATACTGGTGACTTATGTGTCAGAGGAGCCTTTGGACCCCTCAGGCTTCAGGTGCGACGGCTGCCTCCGCACCCCCTTCAGCTACACCCCTCACAACGTTCCAGTAAGATACTGCCAGAAGCCAGAAGAATTATATCCACTGGTAAATATTTCCTAACACTCTCAGTAATGAAAAACGGATAAAACGTATCTTTCCTGAGGCGTTGGTGTGAACACAATACATGAATGCTCATTTCTCATGATCAGAGAGGAAGTCGGATTGTCCTCAGCGAAGCGTGCACATCCCACGCATGCTGCATACATCTGATAATGCATTATTTGTGACTACTTTGCATTTCTCAGTAAACAGGAAATTCATGATTAAAAGGTATTATAGAACTTTCAAAATATTCATGATAGCAGCACGACCCCCAAGTCGGGTTCATGGGCCTCCTACCAACTACAGAAATTGGATTTCATAAATTGCTTTTCAGGAATTGTTTTTTAGGTCAAGTTCACACAACACTTCATCAAGCGATGCATATAATAACGATTTTAACTTGCTTTTAATGCAATTCCCAAACCGGTAAGGGTGTATTCACACGGTGAAGTTTTGTCACGGGTTGTTTTTTTTGCCACACACAAAACTGCATCGTGTGAATACACCTTTAAAAGTGCAAGTCAAAACTGGATGACCACTTTGAAGAATGAAGCCAGCAATAATCTTAATAATATGCAACACCTGGAATCAATGGGCTAACGTAATACGTGGACGGGTGGAGGTGGATTTGAGTGGTGGAAGTAATCTATGAAATCCGTATACTCTAATAGGGCACAATGACAAAGTCATTATAATGGAGTCAACCTCAGCAGAAGGAAACAAAATATGTCACGTTCTTACAAGTCCAATGTCATTTTTAATGCTTCCAATGTGAGAGCCATTAACATAACAAGGGTGTCATCTATCAGGGCATGCTGGGAGTTGTAGTTTCACATCAGCTGGAGAGCTACACTTTGTAGTCCCTGCATTATGAGGACATATATTCCCAGGTATAGTAATGGGAAATACTGGATTAGACTGGATGTAATGTTTTTTAGTTACTTAATACTTTACTTGTAATCCTCCACTTCAGAGTGATTATCTTGGTTACCTGGCTGTTGGCTACGGATCAGGCGCTGTACTTACAGATAACCTTGAGATGTCCAGGCACGCTGCAGACTGACTGCACAACGGAGAACGACAGACCTTATCTTTGAGTGGAGTCAGTGGGATTGCTGCGTATTTACTATAATAACTAAAAAGATACAGGTGAGCCGGAGAGAGCAGGCGGCAGAGGACACGTAACCTCGTAAACTAAATGGTGACATTTGGAAAAATGTCTTATCCGGCTCCAGCTGCCCCTACACATTACACTTGTGCAGGTTCCACTCCTGGTTTTGGTTTATAAATACTGACCAAAATACTGCCATATAAAAGAGGCCGTAGGCCTCATTCACACGAACGTGAATCTCGTCCATGTGACGGCCATTAAAACAACATCCGCAATGGGGCCGTTCACACGACCGTTGTTTCAACGGAGCGTGTGAACGCTCCATTGAAAAATAGGACATGTCTAGACTGTGGTCTGCGGGGGAGTTCCGTGACATCGCGGCCCGCACGGGTCCACCTCGGACGTGAAAAACTGCAGTTTTTCATGCCCAAGGTGGGCTACGTTCGTGTGAATGTAGCCTAATTCACACAAGCGTATTTTACGTCTGTGTGCTGTCCGTTTTTTCACCAAACGTTCCTATGAAAATCAATGGGGCTATTCACACGTGTTGTTTTTTCACGCAGTTTGTGTCTGTTGCGTGAAACTCACTGCATGTCCTATTATGGTGCGTTTTTGCGCACCACGCAGCCCATTGAAGTCAATGGGTGCGTTAAAAAAAAAAACAGACAGCACACAGACTTCATCCGTGTGCTGTCCGTGATTCACGCAACAGTTGCTAAAGAAATTAGAGAAAACTCACAGCATCAATTTGAACTGCTGCAAGACTTATGCGCACCTTGGATACAGCTTGCGGTATCGTTGATGCCGGTCACGAAAATCTCTGGAAAGCTGCACTTACATGTCATAAAAACGTATTTCTATGGACTGAAGAAGTCACGTGGCAAATAGTCTGTGGGTAGCAATCACCGGAGCTGCTAAGAATTGACGTTTCCGTGGTTCTTCGGTCCTTGTGTAGACCTGTCAGCAGACACAGCCTGTTTTATCACAGCCTGTAGTCGAGACTCTATTTACAGAGGAAGACTGCAATAAATGTATAATCCACTGCAGCCAGGGGCATAACTATAGGGTGTGTAGTCGTTGCAGTTGCCACTGGGCCTTGGTGCCTGATGGGGCCCAATAGCCACATAAGTGCTATAAATGACATATGATAGTTGAGGGCGCCCTGTTAGAGATTTTGCATCGGGGGCCCAGAAGCTGCAAGTTGCACGTGTGGCTGCAGCCCCGTTTGCTTGTTACAACTGTGGCATTTATGTCTGTGTTTTACTTAGGGTCCATTCACACATTGCGGTTGCGAAAACTAACAAGATCGCTGTAAAACCGCATTTGATTTTTGGATGCGGCTCTAACCGCACCTTAACCACAACGTGTGAATGGAGCCTTATGGTTAGACACGGCATTACTATTGACCTTGTGTCAACCTAGGCACCTTACATGTCACCCAGATCCAACTAATGGGATGAAAAATCAGGCCAGTATTACTATAGGGTAGTAAAGTGATCTTAGTTCAGTGAACCACACGAGATTCGAGCATTGTGGCCATTACGGATGCCAAAATTCAATTGAATTGCTGCTGTCTGAAAAAAATAACAATGATTCTAGGTTGTAATGTCCTACCTGTGACTGTCCCACCTTAAATGTTACACCATGACAGATGCCTTTCCGCAATTTTATTGTATACAAAAGTGAAAGAAAAAACTGTTTGCTTGAAAACGGGGCAGTTAACTAAACAAATTAACCTCAGGGGTTAACAGGAGCCATGTGTAGACTAACAGATGGCTATCAAATACTAACAGGAATTGCATGGAATTCTAACACATGCTAATGTTTTCCACCTGTGCCCTGTAGGTGCCCACTCCGAGACCTTCATCTTCAAGGTCAGATACACAAGAATGCAGGAGAACAGATTAATTCCAAACGTATTCCCGAGAGGTGTGCGGGCCTAATACTGGAGCTGTAATTGAATTACATTTCTCTTCAGCCTCTGTTACAAACTAATGGTTTAGATATGTCGTGTCGTGGTCTTCTGTGGGTCGCAACGCAGCCACATTGACTTTCATTAACTGCGATGCCGGCAGGGTGACACAGCCATCTTTGGCAGGGCAACCTGTGTCATGGCCACGGTTGCCGTGTAGCCCTAGGCTTAATCAGTGATAGAAACCTCCCTCCTCCCTATGAATTTGGGAGCACACAGAGATACAGTATGGAACTATTGATCAACTCAGATCTAAATCAATATTAGGTGGATCCTGTGTTTCAGAGATAGACAGGACCCGCTCTCAGCCGAGCCGGCAGTTCAAGTGAACTGACAGAATTGACTGATACATAAAAGATGTATTGTAAACATTTTTTTAATAAATGTAAATTTAAACACTGTTTAAAATTCGCTAAAAACATTGCATTCAAGGGTTTCCATGGCCTTTAAGCCGAATTGTACATTGAATTTGACTACACTTCTTTCACTTCAAGAAGGCCAGGCTTACAAAGTGGCAGGATTATTTTTCCGTCATTTTTAGCGAAAACAAGGAATAACTACAAAAAAAAAACGAGGGTTAAGTCTTTCCTTTAATAATTTTTCTCCTTTTAGAATCTACTCTTTGTTTAAAAAAGAAAAAATAAATAACACTGGCCTAGGGTCTGCAGCCATCTTCTACCTATAGTAGATCGGGTCGTCGCCCCCCCCCCCCCCCCGTCTCAGGATCCTTTTCCATGTGCCACTCGAAAGAGTGTCTCCTGATGGTTTCTCCAGATTTCTCAGTCACATTTTTCCCCTTACCTGATTTTCATCTGGCTAGGAAACCAGACTTTCTTCTTTTTGTCCCCGATGAGGGGCCCGGCTGTATTAGCATTGGTCTGGCATGTTATCGTCAGGCTCACTCGGGGTTAGGAGGTCATAATTTAGGTGATATTAGTAAATGTTTGCTCTCTCTAATGCATCGGAGAAGATAAGGAGCATTTTAATGTGTCACTTGTCTATTGACCAAACTTAAGACTTTGCCCTCACATTCACTAAATGGATTAGCAAGGCGTATATCTTATTTAACGTCTGTTTAGGGGGATAAACATAGACTCATTTTTTTGTCTTTTCTCTTTGGCTTCAAAGTAACCGGACACAAGTATTATTAGGAAACAAGGACACGTCTTAATCATGTTGAGTACCTGAACTAATCCCATGATTTTGGACATGTTTGTCTAGTGGTTGTATGAAGGGGAATACATAGATGCCGTTTCCTTTACTTATATAGCAGCAATTCTGTTTAGGCAAATAAGAAAATGTCATTTATATTTCCAGTAAGACTTAAAGGGGTTTTCCAGCCACTAAAAATTGATGGCTTATCCTCAGGATAGGCCATCAATAGCTGATGGGTCGGGGGCCGAATTTCGGGACTCCTGAAAATCATCTGTTTGAAGGGGCCGCAACGCACGTATGAGCGCTACTTGCCCTTCATTTCTTCTTCCTCACTGTGAGTTGTTGACACGCATTTAGCGGCGATTCACAGGTATTGCAGCCGTTTCTCCCATTAAAGTGAATGGGAGAAAAGGCTGCAATACTTACGAGCATTGCAGCCCCCTCAAAACAGCTGATCGGCGGGGGTACCGAAAGTAGGACACCGACCCATCAGCTATTGATGGCCTATCCTGGGGATAGGCAATCAATTTTTAGTGGCTGGAAAAGCACTTTAACCAAGGTTGTCTGACATCTGATCTCCCGTTTGTGGGCTTATGCCTGAAATACATATAGGATGGCTTCTGGACACAAGTTTTTTTCGGTTGGTAGTAATAACCCCCTTTTCATCATTAACATGCACTTTCAGACCCCCCCGGTGCCCCATTCTTTTAGGGGCAGACAATGTGGATCAGCCCTCAGACTCAAACACAGCCTAATCTAATTTCCCACTTAAACTGAACACTCAATGGTGTCTGGCTGTCATTAACACATCAGACGGCTGTAATGTGGCTGCATTTCACAGAACGCCCGCTCCTGATAATTGCCCTATGTCAACAGGGCAATGATCAGCGGAAGAACGAGCAAACGCTCGTTCAGCAGCTAATCGTATTGTTTTAAATGCGGAAAATATTATCATTGTCAGCAGCACATGGAGATGCGCTGCCAACATGATGGAAATGTATGGGGACGAGGCATCAGAGTAATAAGCGCTCGTCCCCATATATAGCTCCTTATGAAAGGATCAAATGAGCGCCGATCAACAAGCTGACTCATTGATTGGCGCTCGCTTACATGGCCCACGTCAGGCCATGTAAGAGGACCCTAAGACTGACTAGTCAATAATGTCAGTGTAATGCAAAAAGACATGCAGGTCAAATAGGCAACCACAAAAAAAAAATGTCATCTGACCACATCCTCGTAAGTGAACTAGCTGTAGGTGCTGTGGTGGCTGGCAAGTAGCTACAATCATCAGCTATCAGGTGTAAAGGTCCTTTTACATGGGCCAATTATCGGATAAAAAGAGTGTAAACAAGGAAATGATCAGTCGATGAACGAACAAACACTCACTCATTCATCGACTGATCGCTTCTTTTATGCAGCAATAAATATTTCTGTTGTTGGCAGCACATCTCCCTGTGTAAACCCGGAGATGTGCTGCCGACATGATGGAAACATATGGGGATGAAAGATCGTAGTAACGATCGCTCGTCCCCATACATAACCAATCATTGCTCCTTGTGAAAGGAGCAAACGAGTGCCGATCAACGAGCTGTCTCGTCGATCAGCGCTCGTTTTCATGGCCCATATTGGCCCATGTAAAAGGACTCTAGGACCAAACATCGCTCAATGGCCATGTCCTAAATAAAGAGATGCCAAAACCCATCCCCCACACTTTTCTTCTAAATAAACTTAGATCACCATCGGGTTGCATCTGTAATATGGACTCTAAAATGCATTGTATTATGACCACAAGAAATAGCCCAAAAAAACACAACATTTTTTTGTAGCATTTAGTAAATTTCCTTACCAATGTACATTTCTTTTGGTTAAAGGAGTTATCTAGAGAGATAAAAATGCATGGCCTGCCCTCAGGATAGTCCGTCAATTTTATTTTGCCAGATAACTTAAAGAATATTTTTTCATTTCTCTAAAAACAGAAATTATCAGCCCATCCTCATTAAAGTAAATGATGCTATGATCACAGCCCACGGATAAAAGTTCATTTGTTTTTGGATGGGGGGGGGGGAGGGGGAGCAGACCCTTTATTCTAATCAGTACAGCCACTTTAATACATACATGCAACCTGATGCCAGATGTTGACACAACCTTCTAGTACTTTACTTACTTATTATAGCCCACTAATGACCGCTATCACGTAATCTTACATGGTGTAAAAGGAATTTCCTAGACAAAGATAAGCTACCTGTGGAGCATGGAAGAATAGGCTAGACTGCGTGAACCTATTAAGATTTATCTAAATTCTATTGATTAAATTATGAGATGGTTAAATAGAAAGGCCCTTTTACACCAGCCGACACTCGGCCGCTGTAGCGAGCGCCGATCAACGAGAGATCGTTGATCGGCGCTCATTTGCTCTTGTCACACGGAGCTATGGATGGGGACAAGCGGTCATTACTCTGATCGCTCGTCCCCATACATTATTATTATTATGTTTACAGAGAGATGTGCTGCCGACAGCAATAATATTTTACTTTTTTAAAACGATATGATCAGCAGATGATCCAGCGTTTGCTCGTTCATCTGCTGATCGCTGCCTTGTTTATACAAGGCAATTATCAGCAATGAGTGTTCTATGAACGCTTGTCTGCCCGATAATCGCCCAGTGTAAAAGCCCCTTTAGTTTTTATGCTGAAAAGCGTATATCCAGGTAAAACACTGACATTATAATGCATCAATCTGATAGAATTATATATTAACAGCGTATTTAAATAGGTTTGTGCAAAACCCCAGGAGACAATCGACAGTAAATACCATGAAGTGTCTGGGTACACACTGAACCCTAATGGCTCAGTTACAAGAGGGGAAATAATGCATACAGCCCTTTGCATCCATTTAGGAATTCAGCAATGTAGGGGAGGGAAGCAAATTTCAGACAAAGAAAAGTCCCAAGACAAGAGGCCCATTGTTAGAAGGTGGAAGGTGGTCAGCCAGGGGGACAGTGAAGACGTATTCTACAAATGGGGTGGGATTCTTGGAATTCCATCCCAGCAGAGGTGGTGAGCCCAACAAAATGCCTCAGATTTAAGGACTGATTTGTACTTGAATCTAAGCCAAGAACCTAACAGAAAATTTCTAGATCACGTATGAAAAGGTCAGATCATGCCCACAAAAGGCATTTTTCATGTTTGCTGCATGTCAATTTTAAAGAGTCCTCACCTGCTGCGGCTTTGTTCTAGAACACTGTGGACTATGGAGAATTCCCATCTCTGTTTGTACCTGGAACTGGAGTTACATAAGTGTCGTAATTCAATCAAGCACGGCTTCAGGTTCTTCCCCGTTTGACAGATTTATTAGCGAGTGATATAAACTACGCTTCTGACACTGTCAGGGTAGTTGTTTTCTAAACCACAAAAACATGCCAGGATTTATAGACTGATTCACTTCTCTAGAGCATATGATAATGATTAACTGTACTCGTAACTCTCGACAGCCTTTTAATGGATCCAAACTGGAGAAACATGTTCTGATACAGTGCGGAGCGACAAACACCGGGAATCATTGGTATCCCATTGGCTACTGTCAAGTCAGGGATTGACATTACACCCAAATCCTATGTGGATTGCTTGCAGGTCCACCTAAATTTCCCTTGGGTCCAACAGGTTGGATTTCTATATGTCTGATCCTATAATATCTACGGTGATCTGAACTATGTTCCCATGAGAAAATGTTATTAACCATAGCAAAGCAACGTTGGAAAAATAATATTTCTTTCTAAGCCAAATCTTTCTTTCTAAGGTCAAAATTTTTGACCCAAAAACTAAAAAACCGTGATGAAAAGTGAGTGGACACCAATGCATTCATGCCCAGCCATCGTACTCCAAGGTGTACGTCCAATCCATGGTACCTGAGACGATAACAAGAAATGCAATTTGTATATTTATGGTTTATAGATTGTCAGAAAATGTAACCAACACGGACATCAAACTGGAAGTCGCCTTCAAGGAGCTTATGGCCATATTTTCTTTCCATATTTTTTATTTTTTGCCGCTTTTAAGGGAAAGCAGGGAAACTTCTACATCCTCTTTCTAACAACGGGTCGCCTGGTGGCACAGAGGTTCTGGGTGTAAATCTGACCAGGGGCAATCTTTGCATTGAATTTGTATGTTCTCTGCAGGGTTTCTATGTGTGCTTTCCATCTCCCACACTCCAAAAACACATTAAGAAAACCATTAGCTTCCTATAAAATTGTCCCGAGGGTGCATGTGAGAGGTAAATATAGTGAGAATAGCAGGGAATATATACAGAATATATAAGCATTATATAAATGAGTAATTATATGTGCTAATAGTAAAGTCCATATCAGCACATTATCTTATCAAGCATGGATTGCAGAGTAGAACATACATTAACAGCTGGAATGTATACATATCTGCAAATACTTAAGACTTCATGGTCTATCTTATATTTATGGGGTGTCACAGAGAGGATGTCCTGTTACCAATATAGGCTCTATGCTTTAACGCATGCAGGGTATTATCTGTACATTTTAATGATGCTTTTTTCTAAGAGCTCGTATATATACAGGACATCAATGGGGTCGGGGCATTATTATTACCCAGAGAGAATGCTGCTACAATTGTAGGTATCTAGACTTTCTTTTACAAGGGCCAAAGATTTGGTTTGCTACCTAGTCCTGTTTCTAAATACCCTGGCCAAAACATAGTGTCTCGCTGGCACGTACCTTCCCCTGACACCCAGTACCCAGTACACATACCCGGTCAGCCCGTATGGCGACTACTCGGGTGCTATGTGTTATATTTTTACATATCTTTTTGCGCTATGAAATAAACTTAGGGGTGTTTGAAGCCTTGAAATCTCCACTGCTGAACATGCAAATTGTGTTTGCAAGTGCCCCAGGAAGAGAAGATTCCCAATTTGCTTGTCATGTGCAACTATTCAGCCAATCAACAGTTAGCACACTTGTCATGTTCCTTTTCCAAAGATTTAAATGCAGAAATGTCTACTTGGCTTCTACCTACAGGCCAAAATAGAGCCAAATGGATCTTTGAGCCAGCCATAGATGCTACATCTATAAATAATATTTCGATCAGTGCAAAATGGTTTCCAGTTTACCGAACGATTTTAAATAAATCCTTTTATAACATTCCGATTTTTCTCAATCAATCTCGGAGTAACGACCGCTCGTCCCCATCCATAGCTCCGTGTGACAGGAGCAAACGAGTGCCGATCAACGAGCTGTCTCGTTGATCGGCGCTCGCTGCACCAGTCAAAATGGGCCGGTGTTATAGGGCCTTGACTTTGGCATGATCCAATGTTTCAGTTGCATTGAGTCTCATAAAGGTTTAACTGAATTTCTATGGCCATCAAAAGACTCATTGTAGCCCGTGCCCAATAATAATAATGGGTTTATTGATGGTTTTATTTACTACGACACAAAATAGTTTTTTTGTAGCCAGTTGTGAGCAAACACGGATAGTGCTGAGTGCTAATGCTCCCCATGCCTATCAGTCAGTCTTTGATGTTAGTCTACATGACCCACTGTGTGTATACAGATGTTTCAATCTCATGATAAGGTAGATACTTTTCTGGGTCATGAAAGGTTTAGAATACATATCTATAACCCCCACCATGCTCCTGTCCAGATAATGACGGGCTGATCGGTTACAGGATCGCAGCATCTTTTATCACTTTTTTTTTCTGCTCATTCTTTTGCTTTTTAAGCTCCATTTATAGAAACATAAAAATCAGTGAATTGTGAATGTGCGTGTGCTATTAGCAAAATGACTCATTGACCTCCGAGACACAGCCAGCAGTCCCATACAAGTATAGCCTTGTACTAAAGACAGTACAGCCCTTTATATGCGGGTAACTTGGAGAATGGCATACATTCAAAAAAGAAATTATGGCTTGTTTCTAATCACCCAGAATCACCAATTACTCAGCCGTGATCGAATGCCGACCGTAAAGTAACTCACTGACTACACACCAATATCTGTATAGAATATTCATATACTGTGGTGCATTATAAAGTAAGTTTCTGGGAAGGTATAAATATATCATACTCTAATGTAACGTATTCTGTATTAAATTGCAGACCCCAAGCACTATATTGTGGAACATGCCATAGTACATTGGATCATTTTATATATATATATATATATATATATATATATATATATATATATATATATATATATATATTATCCAGTGGTATTTGCTTATCACAAATATGCAATGGGCGCTGCGATTTCCAAAATATTAAAGGGGTTACTCACTATATTAATTGATGGTATGTCACTAGGATATGTCATCATTATCTGATCAATTGGGTCTAACCACTGATACCCCCAAGATCCCTAGAAAGACTGGGTAGCGCTACACTTTACCTAGCCCTTTTGGGTCCCATACACCATCATTATAAAAGCAGCACTTGCCCTTTTCCGCTTCTACTCTAGTGCACTCTTAATACAGATATGATAATGCACGGTAGCCAACGTCTCATAGTAGGATTTTGGTTATAATTTCAATGCTGCTGGATGTGTAAAAAACAAACAAAAAAAAACTGAATTCTTGCAATATTAGCAAAGGAAAAAAAACAAAAAAAAAAAACAGAGAAGTGACAAGTAAAAGAGACTACATTAAAAGGGAAAGTTTAGTATTTTGCAATTAGGCCAGGTTCCCACGGGTCGGATACGCTGCGTAAAAACTGCGCAGCGTCGACTCTTGACATTATAAGTATGTGACAGGTTCTCAACAAACTATTCTACATATTAGATCGTTTTTCCAAAATGTCATATAAACCCTTTCTCTTCATACTAGATTGTAAAGATTTTAAATAAGGACATGCAGTCTTGAATTTTGTTATAAATGGTTTATTATAATGATATCTTAATATCATAAATTGAATGTATATTTACAGAACTATGATAATGTACGAAAATACTTGGTCAAATGCTTTTGCACTGATGGGCTGTATCCCAACTTGTTTGCTTATGTTAACTATTACACATATAAACAAAAATAGAAAGAGATTTGACAAAAACTGTGCAGCGTATCCGACCTGGACCCCGCAGCACCTTACGTCCAAAAAAGAAAGCACAACAGTATGCTGAATGCAGCGCTGGGGGAAAAAAACGTTCATACTTACCCCCTCCCTCTTTTCTGTGCGTAGTCCGGCCTTCTTAGACGACGTTGCAGGCCATGTGACGCTGCAGCCAGTGATTGGTTGCAGCGGTCACATGGTATGAAAAGTCATCCCAGGAGGCCGGACTGCAGGAAGAAGGAAGGAGATAGTTCTAGGTAAGTATGATTTATTTTTTTCCTGGATTGCGATTTCTGTTGGGAAAAACCCGCAACATAAATGAACTGGATTTAAATTCCACAGCGCAGGTAAATTTATTAACGTTTACGCTGCTTTTTTTTCGCAGCAGCGTGGGGATGAGATTTTCTAAATCACATCCACTTTGCTGCTGCCCTAAATGTGGCAGAATTTCCGCACAGAATTCTGTTGCTAAAATTCTGCGGCGTTTACGCTATGTGGGAACCCGGCCATATGGAGCCCTGCAGACTATCTAATGAATATTTTTGTAATGTGCACTTGCTCAACAAAAGATACTATGGCCAGCGGGTGACACTGCTGGTTGTCCAAGCTCCTGTGGAGACCAGCGATGTCACTCAACCAGAAGGGATCATGGGACTTCTTTATATATACTTCTGGTCTGTCACTGGCGTGTGGATTGCTCTTGAAAGTTTTTCTTTTAATGTTTTTGATTAAAGGGAAAAGAGGGGTCACTTTAGAGATTGTAATTGGGGAGAGGGCCATCAGAGGACTTTTTGTCTTGTATTTCTCTATGAAACTTACAATTGATTTCCAAACCAAAGCCACAAATAAACTAACAAAAATGATTCCAAGTCTGTTGACCTACCATTATTATTACCATTATTAGTAGGGAGTAAACCACTCCAGGAGCCAGTTTGATTTCTCTAGAAGTCATATGCTAAGCATTCCCATAAAACTTAGAGTTCCAGCAGAAAATGTCTAGGTGAATTAGGTACTTGGCTCCTGGGATTTGCGCAGCTCTAATTTAGGTCATTTGTACCTCCACATCACCAAAGATAACCATAAATGTGAAGTCATTTAAGATTAGATGGCTGTAGCATATGATCTTTTTTTCAACAAATCCATAGAGTGTACAAAAAAATAAAAAATGTTAAGCACGGAAAAGAGGCCTCGGGCTAACAGCGTCTGTCAATATAGTGCTGTCAGAATAAGATTCTACATCTCTATGGGGAGACGAAGTGCGGACATGTTACAGAGAGTTAAGAATTGAAATACAATGTACTCAGTGAGATGGGTTGTTCTACATACAGCATCTCAAGGCAATTTTAGGCCAAAATGTATGTAACAAGAAACAGAAGATAAATGCAACAAGTTACTTTGGACATAGAGTGAGGCAAATGTCTGCTGCCAGGTCCAGATTTTGCCTACATCTGGGATCTGATTTAGGGGTCTGTGGGGTCAGTGTTCGGGGGGCCCTTTCAAAATGTATGGCATCGAGCCCAGTCTGCTGTAGTTATGCCCCTGATTTATAGACTGCATTGTCATGAATGGACAAAAACTAAGGTAACCTAAAACCTGGATAGTAACAGCCGAGACTTGACTTGTTTTGTTGTGCAAGGACAGCAAGATACATTTCACTGCTACTTACACCATTGACCAGAGCCTAAAAACAAAGAAGAACCATCTCCTAATAGTAAATAAGAGGACAGGTCATGTAATCATTGTCTTCTGACCGGGCCAGGCTGCTTGAAATTCCAATGTGTCAGCTCACAGCTCTCATATAAACAGGTCAGGGTATCGTTTCTCCTGTAAATGTATAGCTAGAACTAGTACTATCGGAACACCTGACCATCCTCACATCCCGTGCTTACATTCCCAGACGACCGGTCACATTTTCTCATTGTGTGGTGTGGTAATAAATTCAATGTGGCTCCAGCAAAACCGCAGGGACCACGAAAGAGGAAGTTCCCTTCGGACATTGTGCAAAATATAATCTTCATCGGACAAAAACATAATATACATATCTTGTTCAGAACGATCGGCACCATCCTCAAGATCGAGCCAAAGTCATTTCTTCCCACATGTATTTATTCCCTGTCATTTATATAAAATGAACATATTCCATGGCATTGCATATAAGAATATATTCACCTAGGTCCCTGTCCTCATGGGGCTGCAAATCTAAGTTTCTATCTAAAGCAGTTAGGGAAACCTACAGGGCAATCAACCGAAGAATGTTTTTGGCAAGAAAACAGAAGTAGCTGCAGGAAACCCATGTGGAGAATATGCAAACTACATTTAGATATGTATTTGGTCAAATCTGAACCCGTGGCATGAGTCGTGCCACCTTATAACTTACCAATGGCAATGTTCTCCACGTGTTTGTGTGGGTTTCCTTTGGGTACTCCAGTTTCCTCCCACACTCAAAAAGCATACAGATAGGTCATGTCATTTCAATTGTGAGCCCCACTGGGGACAGTACGGCTAGAATCATGCGAGCGTTTCCGTTTTGCGTCCGCAAAAAATGTAGCTTTTTTACTGCATTGCAGTTCCGTGTGGGATGCATGTACAGTGCGGTGCGCGCCTGCGTTTTTCACGCGCGTATGTCATGCGGTTTTTACGTCTGCAAAAAACTGAACGAGGCGTTTTGTTTTTTCTCGCATCATTTCTTTAACAATTGGTGGGTGAATCACAGACAGCACAGCTGTCCGTTGTTTTCACCCACCCATTGATTTCAATGGGCTGCGTGGTGCGCAAAAGCGCACAAAAATAGCACCTGTAGTAGCATTCACGCATTGGACACACAATGCGTGAAAAACAACGCAGGTCTGAATGGCTCCTTATTAATATTGTCACCCACAACGTCTTGTGAGGACTTGGGTGTACAGACGCCTATTAACAGTCTCTTGTTCCTTAAGTCAAGGTTTGAATTTGTAAGGTTGGTGTCACTCATAAAGTTACTGTCTACATTAGGAATAGCAGAGTGGTGTGAATGACCCATGAGCGGAGTAATTAACCCATTGCGTCTTATGACTTCACTAAGGAGTGACCTAGGTATGCACCACTGATCACTGGCATAAATTTTATTATAGCAGCTTTATGGACATGGAAGGCAGAAAGCACTTATACGAAGGTAAATTGTAATCACCAATCGCCATTATAGCTCCCATAGGAGCGGTCATCCACATTTACACAGGATCTGAGCGGAATATCATTTTGCATTGGCATGAATTGTAAGTAAGTATCAATTACCAGAAATATCTCGGTTATCTATTAGGTGCTCTAACTAAAGTCAGTGCGTACATGGAACTGCATCTATTGAACGTCCCAACAGACTCCCGATCTGCGAACCATAACACAATGCTTGTTGATTGCTGATCAACAAGTCCGTGGCACCAGTACAAGATTTGGGTAGCGGACACATGATACCCTTTTCACAATCAACTGAGAGGGACACGCTGATAAACATACAGTTCTTACCCCTTTATGGTCCCTCAAACGGAAATTTGGAAAGCTATTTTGTTACAGCAATATCACCCAATAGCTTACAATTATTAAATGGGTTTTCCGGGACTTAGATATTGATGACCTAACGATCCCACCAGCACTTTATCAAGTGCTGTGTCCCCTTCGTTTTAGTAGTGGCTGAATGGGACAGAGCTGCAGTATCGGGCACGGCCACTACAAAATATATGGCGCTGTGCCTGGTAAATAATGAAGTGGACATGGCAGTGACTGGAGTGCCACAGATCTTTCACTCAACTGATCGGTGGTGTCAAGATTTGGACTCCCTCCTATCTAATGCTGATGGCCTATCCTAAAAATGGGCCATCAAGTCCTGGAAAACCTCTTTAAAGCATCCAATAGATCTGGGCAGGGTCCAGGCATTGCATGACGCAGGGATTCAAAGTATACCAAAGTATACCAAAGATAGAATCCCTATCACTGGGGACGTGTCATGCTCCGCCTCCTCAGGCCATGCACTAGGCATAGCCCTTTTGATCAGTTTCGCCAGGAGTGTTCCTTTAATATTATCAATAAAGTAAAAATAACAAATATACCTGACAGTTAATACTACATTAAAAAAATGCTAATGGGGTTGGATGTGTTAGGTAATGAGCAGGTTTATCTACATATTTCTTAATGATCATAAATCTTCTAGGTTACAATAGTATCATTGCAACAATCTGAACACAGGCATCCTGCAATATACATCTGTTTCATCTGCAATTGTAAAAGAATGCATGGGAAGAGCGGCACTATTAGCTTAACCCATTTAAACAAAGGGTATAATTGGGCAGAGTGATTAAGTCAACACCTTATAATGACTACTAATATTGTGTTGGGAACAAATCCACAGAGGGTATTCGATACCTTTCAAACAAGTCACCATGCAGCAGAGTTTGTGACTTGGATGCATAGAGTTGAGAGGATTGCTCTATACCAGTGTGGGTCTGGGGTACCAGTATATATGGAGCTAGTATGTGATCTTCCTCTAGTGATTTGTAACATGCCACGCAACTCATGAGGTCTATATGTAGCCATATATCATTATCTTTAGCAAATGAGTACTTAATAGTGATGATCTGCAGAGAGAACTTTCCCAAAATGTCTAATAAATGTCTAGATTTAAGAATAATTTTTAAACCATAGAAGAACCAATACCAGTCCAAACACTTAGTGTACTGCCCCCTCCTGGCATGTCTTGTCAGGAGATGACACGGAACGTTCATCTTCTGACATGTTCTCCTTAAAGGGGTACTCCGATGAATGACATTTATGGCATTTGCATTGGATATGCTATAAATATCTGATACGTTGTCCTCATGTGAGCCTCATTGTGCTATTAATTTGGGCTGTTACAAAAGTTTATGGGAACTACAGACACAGCCGAGTTCCCCCACCTATCAGACATCCTACGAATATGCGTTATATGACTTCAGTAGGGATACCCCTTTAAGGAAGACATTCTATGGTGCAACTCAGTGACATCAAGTTGGTTCTTACCTGTGATTGGGTTCAATGCCACCACGGCTAGGAATATGATAACATTATATCAATAACTACCAAAGGGGCATTCAACCCAAACTGCTCCGCTCTTTATTATTATTATTATTATTATTATCCTCCTTGGACACTGAATGCAACTATCATATCTTCACTCTATAGTGATCCCTTTGTATGGAAGACGTGTCCTTCTCCGTTTTCAATGATCAATAATATACACCCACCAATACAAGCCCTTGAAAAGAGAGACAACTGTAACAGACAGATATTGACAATGTGGTATAAACACATCGGAAGATAACATTGGTGGAATTTTATAAGTTAGGACTCCCCCAGAATCCAAAAATGATTAATGACCAATTTCCGAGCAGCATCAAAAGGGTCCATATGGTCCACAGGACACTTCATTTTGGCAATCAGTGGGGGTCCCAGGGATAGCACCTTCACACATGTCAAAAGATACATTTAGGTGGAATCCCCCTTTAAATTATATCAACATAAATTTGTTTAGGATCTAATACAGCTACATTGTAAAAGTGCTAAAGTGCTAAATGAATAGTGTCTATCGCTACGAGTCCTTTTCCGTTGCATCTAGGCGAAGATCACGAAGAGTTAACCCACCTACAATAACTTTTGGATGAGTAAATATTCAACTGACATCTCACAATAATGAAGCACGTTCAGCTCGACTAAACTCAAATGGTATTTTAATGGGGGGGGGGGGGGGTTATAGAATATAGCGACCCGTGACAGACATTAAGGACTGTCTGTAAACCCCCCACAGACATTATACAGATCTCATCTCTGGATCAAAAGTGGACAAATAGCAAATACAATGCTGGGAATTGTAGTTCTATAATTATTACCTATATCAAACGCCTGTAAATTTTGACGTAAAACATAAAAACAAATATGATAAAACTCTGATGCGATTGTATATGTCAAATATTAAATAAAAGTGCCCCCTCCACTGTCTTACCTGCCCAGCTCCTTGCCCACAACACTGAAGTGGTCAGTGAAAGGGTCAGTCCTCAGGACAGTCTGTGTGTGAGTGACCAGGCAGCTTTTATCCATCATTGCCAGTGCCACAGTCCCAAAATAGTCAGAATTGGAGCAATAAAGTCACTAATCCCGAATTCTACACCCACAGCCCAATGTATGAGAAGAATGTGGGTGTACAGTCCTTACTGTACCCTGCTGCCGGTAGGGAATGCCGGGGCCACAGGCATGATGCAGGACTCTGAATGTCGTCTTGTAGGGTTTCCTGTAAGAAGCTGCTCAGACCTCAGACTCCAGACTCCTTCTCACTGCAGCTCGTGCTCTGTATACAACGTGCTGCGCGCGGGGACAGATACACATCTGTGAAGTCTGGGCCGTGCGGCAGCCAATCACAGGGGGCGTTGCCACACAGTGCCCCCAGTGGCGGTTTTTCTAAATTGCAGTCTTTTGTGAAATTCCCATTTCAGCTACAATAATATAATAGTTATAATATATGTAAAAAAAGATGTATACTGTTCATTAAGTTGTTGAGCAGGTGATTGTATCCCGATGAGTGAAGATAAAGTATTATATATGATCCTCTCTTCTTTTTTTTATTTGCACTAAAATATCTTGTAAAGAACAAGCATTGGAGAGATAAACTCTTTTTTTCTTTCATCAAAGCTATCTGAGGTATAAGCTATCTTGTCTGACTCTCTATAAGTGTATATTCACATGCGGCAGATTTGTTGCAGAATTTTCCCGTGTCTGTCCCAGTCATCTGAATGGGGCTTGTAGAAATTCACGTGCTTGCCGCCAAAGTAGCCCCATTCAGATGTATGGAAATAATTTCAGTGGCAGAAATTTCTGCAACAAATCTGCCGCTTGTGATTGCACCCTTGACATGCCCATTTGGCGTAATTTTTTTAAATGGGATTAGCGGCTGGTATATATATATATATATATATATATATATATATATATATATATATATATATATATCTGCTGCTATTTTTCTTCATGAAAACAAAGAAGTCCTTTTTGCTCAACAACACAGCTCAGTGGATAGATGGACTGTCCCCATACACATGAGATGGTCAGTAGAGCTAGTAAATATGCTTAAAGGGATACTCCTATTTTGTAATGTAGTGAAGCATCATAAGGATATGCTATAACACTCTGATCAGTTGGTGTCTGACCTCTGGGACCTCCACTAATCCCTAAAACGTAGGCACCAAACTGCAACACAGCTCAATTCAAGTCGAGTTTTCCCACGAACAACACGATAAGTATTAAGTGTCTGATCGATGGTGATCCCACGTCTGTGACCCCCACCATTTGAATGGAACGACGGTCAAGCATGCGCCCTACCGCTCCTTTAGACCCTATTGGACGGACCGCTGTACTTGGCTATCTTTGTAATGTTGAATAGAGCTGCAGGGCGCATGCCCGACAGTCGCTCAACTTAAAGGGGGGACACAGGACCACCGTTTTCGTAATTTTTTACGGGTCCCAGTTGTGGGTACCCCAGCGATCAGACATTTATCCCTTATCTGTGGATAGGGGAAAAGTGTTGTTTGTCGGAAAACCCTTTTAACTGTAGGCCGTTCATATTGAGGATCTTGGGGATTTTTGCCGTCAGTTCCATACACATGAATTGGATTGTTTCTGCAGCGTGTGTATAGATTTCTGAAAGCCTTATTCAGATTACTGGGACGGTCACAGAAATTTCTGCAACAAATCTGCTACGTGTGAATTTACCTTTCCAGCTCCCATAGGGCTGATCACCCAGCTTTACTAAGGTTCTGAATGATAAATCAGAAGTGAAGAATTGCAGTTTGAGAGGAAATATTACAAAATAATAAAGCTATTATCCTCCGAATCTGTCCTATCCAAGAAACCCTCCCCCCCCCCCCCACACACAAATGGTACATACTATCCATCAACAAGAACTAACAAGAATTAATTTTCCCATAGAATCAGTTAAGTAACATACAAGAGATATAGTATTACAAGTAGTCTGAAAAGAACAGAACTAACAAGTGAATAGCCAGGTCAATACAAAAAATAATGTGCAGGAACATGTGCAGGTTAAATAATGCTTAATAAAAAAAATAACCACAGCTCATCCCAATACTGCGCAATGCCCGCAAATGTAAGTAGACATCACACCAAAGTCACGTACATATGGAAAAGATCACAAAAACGTCACCAGTCATTGTGGAATATATTGAACAGTCAGTGACGGGCAGCAGCGTGGCAAGTGATACGGTAATCCTGTATTCTTCCACTTCATCTGAGGAAAAACACAATCTCTCTTTAAATCATAGTCCACAGCGCTGTACACAGATGACTCGCTTAGCCCTGTGTAAGGACACAAGCACACAACTGTTTGAGAGCTCCGTACAACCTCCCAGCTGTAATGCGGCACCCATAGAGGTCTACGGTAATTCGGTATGCCTCCAACTTTATATAGAGGTAAATGTAGATTTTTCTGTCAAATTTTGGATCAATCAAAACCCATTTACCAATGTTCTTTTAGGGTATTCTGAGTTATCCCTCATTCACAACCCTTATCTATTAGCCTTATTAGCGTAAATATTTGAAGATTTGGGGCATGGTTTTTATATTTTATCTCTTTTTTTTTTTTAATCTACATATGCATGAATGGACAGAGAGAGGAGTCCTCTGTTCCAAACACCCATGTGTTACCCTAAAGGCAACTCCTGCTATGGGGAACTTGGTACAACCATTTTTTATATGGTTGCCCATTGATTTCAATAGATGTTGTGTAATACTAGGCTACTTTTCTTTGCCTTAATCAATAATAATAGTAATAATATATTATTATATGCACATTAACTTTTTAGTTACAGATACTTATATAGCACCAACATATTCCACCAGATTGTAATCACTCAAGGGAACGGATGAAGAGTGGCCAACACTTCCATCATGGCTTTAGAGAGTTTCTAGATAGATGGTGCTATGGTGTCTGGGTCGTACATAGAAGAGAATGGGCCTCAGAGAAAGAAAAAAATGGTGTTGCCCGCTGTTCGTCCATGCCACTTTGCCCTCTTGGTAACCGGATTGTTCACCCTCTTAGCAGTTGTACTATTTATATGATATTATCACAATGGCACCAGCCTCGATGACCTGCACTCTACAGTCTCAATGGCCCGGTGTAATATATTTCCTTGCCAAGTTATTGCAGGAAACAATTAGAAAACAAAAGGGACACTGCAGTCCGCAAGTTACATGAAGACCCCAAAGGTAATGGAGTCAGATCACAGACTGTGAGTCCTCTATTTAACCCATTACTGCTGGTTGAAATGAATGACAGGCACTTATGGGGTTACATATATGACCTGCATTATTATTGACCTGAATTGTCATCAACCTTGAAAAGGATGTTTGCAAGCATCTGATCATATCATTATTAATTATTTTTATTACTCATACTATGTTGTATGCTTTACAGGTAATCATTATAACCTCACTTCATTCACAACCTGAATATTTAGGTATGACTGGCTGACGGCAGCTAACCCCCCCCCCCCCCCCATGTCACACCTACAAGGGGTGCAGGAAGCATATGAGGAGTTGTTTGGTGGATTCCTTAAACTGGAGAACAGCTTTACCTGTCCCTATGCCTGTCTATGACATGGAGGAACACTGCTATCACTGAGGGTGTCCAATTCCTGACCAAAACTTCGATCTGCAGGAGACAAAGAAAAAAAGTTTTGTCCCTACTGGACTGACTTTTTGTCTTCAATAGGTCTGAACCAAGGGCGTAGCTATAAGGAGTGCATAGGTAGCAATCTCATCCTGGCCCTGGTGCCTTAGGGAGTATTATAAATGGCACATGGTAGGTGGGGGGGGGGGGGGCCTTGTTACATATTTTGCACTGGGGCCCAGGAGCTTCAAGTTACACCTCTGTATAAAACCATGCCCATGCATTAGGATGTGAACTATCAATTCCCATAAACCTGTGACATCATTAGGTTTTTAATCTATCATCAGTATGTAGTTATGCTGGCCCCACACGCTGTAATAAAGGTAACAATAACAGGCTATTTGTCCCGGTCCTCCTAATCCCCCGATTCCAATCATTATGGTGTTGAGAGAGTATAATTGTTGAATGTGGGAGATAATGCAGTAAGAAGATGACTACTGACAGTTCTGAATCTGTGTGGTCATCATTCTAACAAACTGACTGCTATGAAGACAGACGTTGAACATGTGTGGCCAATCGGAAGGACTATCTTGTCTTCTGATGATCACATCAAGCATCAGGATCATATATGGTGGCGGTAATATGATACATCAACTTTCAATCTTCTACAATACGTCAAACATTCTAAGTAAAAATAGATCTTCAGTACACAGCTTTGAAGTCCTGCGCCGCAATGCAATATCTGTACCAAGCTCCCTGTCTATCACATGCAATGACCTGACACTATATAAAGATAAGTGTGAAATATTAATTTTATAGTAAGATAAATCTGCCAAAGCATTTACTACATTATTGTACAATCATGATATTCCATCATACCCCTTCATTGTAAGGTTGGGTGAGGATCCAGGCAGTCAGACCCCCATTTATTAGTAAGTGATGGCATATCCCTGCACACGAGGGCTTGATAAATGAGACTGCCCCTTGGCCCAATGCCTGAGCAAAGTTGGACAAACCTTGAGTTATACTGCGAAGGTTCCGGATCTTGTATCCTGAGTCTATTATCTGTTGATTTCCTGTATCCTGTGTCCGTTACCTGATGGTATCCTGTGTCCATTACCTATCGGTATCCTGTATCCTAAGTCCGTTACCTGTCAGTATCCTCTACTCTGTGGGTGCTTCCAGTAATCCGGCACCAGCCTTCTTCCAGAAATCCGGCACATGACTGTATCCTGCTACCACCAAGGTACCATCTGCCTGTGTCTTCCTAGCTTCTGTTTGGCCAGCAGCTACTACCCCGGGACCGACTCAAGAGGTAGCGACCTGGCAGCCTGCACGCAGCGAAGACCAGATCCCTGTAGAGGGTTTAATGTTGAAGACCAGGGAGGCTGCATAGACAATGTCCTTAGAGGTGGCATTATGCCAATACGGCAAAGTAGCCCAGGGGGTCCACAAACCTGCTGGTTGCTAAACTATGCTAGGAAAAAACACTTTAAGCTAGTCTTTTTTTATTTATTTTTTTTAACATATTTTGTCTTCTTACACCTCCTACTATCACAGAATGAGAGAACAGAAAACAATTGATAACGATCTTCTCATACTGAAACATCAACATTCAGGCCCCTGAAACTCCTTAAGGGTCATTTTACACGACCCAATATGGGTCATTAAAACAAGCGCCGACTGACAAAACAGATTATTGATCGGTGCTCGTTTGCTCCTTTCACAAGGAGCAGTGATCGATTATGTATGGGGATGAGCAATTGTTACTACAATTGTTCATCCCCATAAATTTTCATCATGTCGGCAGCTCATCTCCCTGTTTGCACAGGTTGATGTGCTGCCAACAAGCGACCTTTTTTTCTGAAGATCAGCCAATGAACTAAAATTGGATGGATACATTTCTCTAAGGAAATTATAGTAACTATTTTTAAAAAAAAAAGTAAGTAGCCTAAAGAAAGGAAAAATTATAATAGAAAGTTTTATACTTTTCATTTTTGGATCTATTCCCAGTTTTGACTAAAAGAATCTACATCCCAAAATGAGAAATGCGACTGTCAGTGATTACCAACCTAAAATATTTCTTCTCAAAAAGTCATCACTCCTTCATGTTTTTTTTCTTAGGTCTCAATCCCGGGCTGTTTTGATTCCGTTTTTGAGGGCTTTTATATTTAGCCAAAAACATTAGTGGATCCTAAAGAACCTAAAGAGATTTTCCAGACCCATAAAAAAATGTATAGCGCTGGAAAACCCCTATTTCACAAGGAGATTTTACAATTTCTTAATGCTGCAGACTATTCTGGCTGTCAAAACATCCCAGCGTAACGGAACCAAGCGCAACTGTGAACAGAGCCTTACTGATTCCATATATCCATGACTGGACAGCTGTAAAGTGTGTCAGGATATTTCTAATTGCCAATTGCCGCTAGCAGACAGAAAAAAAGCTAATTGTAATTGGCACCATGCTTTCCAGTGAAGATCTTTGGCATACTCAACCTACCCTTTTTTTTAGTATTGGAATGGTTAATAAGATGATGACTTATTCCTAGTCTTATTTTTTGCTCCAAAGTTAGAGGCAGCTTGGCAGGGTGAAGTCATTGCTTGGCACATCATATAATATATTTGGGATGTTAATGTGTGAGTCAGTTGGTCAGGTTGTAGCATGCAGGATCTGAGCGGAGATGACTTTCCCATTTTTGTGGCAACTGTGTATCAGCCGGACGATCAATCAAGTAAATGTCTGATTTGGGCAGCGGCTATTCCATTTAGCATCCATTTTTTCCTTCTACACTTTGGCAAAACACTTCCATGCCAAAGCAGGTCATTACTTTTAAATCTTTGATGTAGTATTAAAAAAAACTGTTCTGGTAATGATATGAGAGGGTGATCATTATCCAAAATTCCCATCCCTTACAATAGCTCAGTGTGGTTTATGATATCAAAGACTTTAGTTAGAAGTATGTAAATAGCGGTAACTCATGTCGCAACCATTATAGATCTTCTTATATCTCTAACTTAGTTGTGATCAATGTTTTAACACTTACCCAATTCCAATCATTAAAATGGGTTGTCGTTCAGTCTAAATAATCATCTTGTTCCTCTGTATTCTCCTTTTTTTTTTCTCACAGTGTAAGCCGTTCTTGGTCCCATTTGGTGGTCTACATAGAAAAGTGGGAGCTCTATAGCAAAGATTGAAATAGGACCCCCTTTAAAGTGATTGTCCATGTAACCATAACACAAAACCATGGGAATCATGGAGCTTCTTTACACTTCCTTCCCAACCATTATAAAATGAAAGGCTGGCAGATCCATTGGACTGGTCCCTCCTTGCCTTATTCATTAATACTGTGAATACTTGTGGAAAAGGCGTGCCGTCCGTATGTTCCCATGTGAAAGTGGAATGGTTTATCCACAGCTGAAACCCGTTACTCTTCTGGCACCCATAGCAGCCACATGGGGGCTACTTTATATTATATTAACTTTTTATATTATATTTAACACAGGATTTTTTAATATGGATGCCTACATGTTTACTTCAAATGTAGGTACTTATCCTGTTGTGAGAAAAATAAATTTAATCAAAATGTTTACCAACTGCTGCTTTGTTATTAAAGAGGATCCGCCACTTGTTAGTAATGTCCAGTCTCCAAACTAATCTAATAGGCACTCACACTGATAATGCTAGTGAAAATTGTGTCCCAAAAAGTCTATTATTTTAAAAGTTATGAGTTTTTTTCTAAATATGCAAATGAGGCTATACTAGACAAGTGGGTGTCAACAGCAGCGATTCTCCTGAGGTGGAGCCTCCTCACAGCCTCTGACGCTGTTTCACACAGTGTGAGAGACTGAGGCTGGAGGGAAGGGGGATCACTTCAAATAGCCATATATCGGGATGAGATTCTAATCTTTCATATGGCACCAGGATCACAGTTCCAGCTGTGAAACAACCGGAGGTATCACCAGTTGTAAATACAGTCGGGAATGGAAGCTGTATACTATATGATCACCCTGTGTTGCTGGGCTGGGAAGAGAAGAACTGTATGACGTCATACAGAAAACATTACACTGCCCAGAGTGAATAGAAAGAGTAACCTCCAATTTGGCAAGTATAGCCACATTAGCATATTTAGAAAAATGCACATAACTTTGAAAATAATAAATGTTTTTGATTTTTTTTTAGACTGTAGTTATCAGCATCATAGCACCTATTAGATTAGTTAGGAGATAGGGAATTAATAAACTAGTGACAGATCCTCTTTAAGATCCCTTGATAAGTGATGTATTGGAGCAGAATACTAGGAGAATGGAGGCAGATAATATTTTTGTTATTGCAGTATACTCATCCTACTTCAATTTTTATTTTTATTTTTTTTATGGGTACTATAGTGCCAATGCCAATAGTAATAAGCCTATACGGAGGCCAAATATTAGTACTGGAAGAGGAATAAGGCCTCATGCACACGACCGTAGCCGTGTGCACGGCCGTTATTTTCGGGTCGGCCGGCTGCGGACTGTCAGCGGACTGTCAGCCGCAGGCCGCCCGCAAGTCGTGGGACATGCACATGGCCGCAACCATTGTTTTCAATGAGCCCGGACCGCAGAACCGGGCCGTAATAAGACATGCCCGTTCTTTCTGCGGTCCGGGCTCCCGGGCCGTGCACGGACCGCAAAAACTACGGTCGTGTGCACGGCCCCATAGAAAAGAATGGGGCCGCAATTCTCCCGTGGATTTTCGGGGGAATTGCGGCCGCAAAAACACGGTCGTGTGCATGAGGCCTAATAGTAAATATTTGATGTCACATTGAAGTGCCAAATATACCTGTGCCATTTCTAATGACTTCCTAAAGAATTAAGTCAGGACTTGATGTACATATGTTCTTGTCTGGTATCGCCTCTGCACCGTGGCTGTCAACACTATATGTAGTATTCAGATTGTCATGTTCATTGGTATATATTGTGTGTAGTCCCCGATGTTATCCTATGAATGACAATGCCGATCTCCTTTGTGATGAGGTCACTTCTCGTGTAACTGGAAGATTAAAGGTTGAAGTCAGTATCTAGCTATCTATTTATTTATTTATCTATCTAGACCTTGGAATGGAAAAATTATGCTTTCAACTATTTGCCCAGTAGGCCAATCATTATAGAATTAGCTAGTATCAATATGCACAAGGCCCCGGGACCAGATGTGTGACACCCTAGAGTTCTTAAAGAGCTTAGTTCAGTTATTTCGGTCCCCCCACTGCATAATATTTAGAGATTCTCTAGTGACTGGAATAGTGCCAAGGTCTGGCGCAGGGCAAATGTGGTGCCTATTTTCAAAAAGGGCTCTAGGTCGTCCCCGGGAAATTATAGACCAGTAAGTTTAACATCAATCGTGGGAAAAATGTTTGAGGGGCTATTGAGGGACTATATACAGGATTATATGACAAAAAGTAGTAGTAAAACCATGCTGGCTGTCACTTATAATAAGGACAGAATTTATCAGACCAACCTGATTTGTTTTTATGAAGAGGAGAGCAGAAGCCTAGACAGAAGGGCCGCTATAGATGTAGTGTTTTTGGACTTTGCAAAGGCATTTGACTCTGTCCCTCATAGACGTTTAATGGGTAAATTAAGGACTATAGGTTTAGAAAGTATAGTTTGTAATTGGATTGAGAATTTGTTCAAGGACCGTATCCAGAGAGTTGTGGTCAATGATTCCTACTCTGAATGGTCCCCGGTTATAAGTGGTGTACCCCAGGGTTCAGTGCTGGGACCACTATTATTCAACTTATTTATTAATGATATAGAGAATGGGATTAATAGCACTATTTCTATTTTTGCAGATGACACCAAGCTATGTAGTAATGTTCAGTCTATGGAAGATGTTCATAAATTACAAGCTGATTTGGACACACTAAGTCTTTGGGCATCCACTTGGCAAATGAGGTTTAATGTAGATAAATGTAAAGTTATGCATCTGGGTACCAACAATCTGTATGCATCATATGTCCTAGGGGGAGCTACACTGGGGGGAGTCACTTGTTGAGAAGGATCTGGGTGTACTTGTAGATCATAAACGAAATAACAGCATGCTTCTAAGGCCAGCAAGATATTGTCATGTATTAAGAGGCATGGACTCGCGGGACAGGGATGTAATATTACCACTTTACGAAGCATTAGTGAGGCCTCATCTAAAATAAGCAGGTCAGTTCTGGGCTCCAGTTCATAGAAAGGATGCCCTGGAGTTGGGAAAAAATACAAAGAAGAGCAACGAAGCTAATAAGGGGCATGGAGAATCTAAGTTATGAGGAAAGATTAAAATCATTAAACCTATTTAGGCTTGAAAAGAGACGACTAAGGGGGGACATACAAAAAATATGGTGAAATCCTGTTCCATGTAAAACCCCCTCAAAAGACAAGGGGGCACCCCCTTAGTCTGGAGAAAAAAAAGGTTCAGTCTCCAGAGGCGACAATTCTTCTTTACTGTGAGAACTGTAAATCTATGGAATAGTCACCGCAGGAGCTGGTCACAGCAGGGACAGTAGATGGCTTTAAAAAAGGCTTAGATAACTTCCTAGAACAAAAAAATATCAGCTCCTATGTCTTTTTTTAACCGTACTAACTATGTAACCATTGAGTGGCAAAGTGGTTTAGTGTCTAACACTGTTGCCTTGTAGCAGTGAGGACACTGTATCAAATCCAACTGCATAGAGTGAATATATGCTCCCTCTGTTTTTTGGATTGGTACAGATCGACTGTCTTGTTATCAAACTGGATCTAGTGTGCGTGGCTCTAACTCAATAACGGGCTCCAAAGGTCTAGAAGAAGATAACCCTATTTGGAGCTGACTTTGGGGCTAATCGCTTGCCACTAGGATCTGTTTCTTATGTGTTAATTCACAAATGACCTTATTGATGATATGTCCTTATAACAACAAAGTTTACTATGCAAATATAAGTTGACATCCACATGTTTTATATAGTTGTAGGGTTAGCCCATGGAATTTCCTCTGGTGAGTCCAAGGAACCTCAGTCTGACTCCGAGAAATTAGCTAGTTAAGCACACTGGGGTACAGGGACTAACGGATATTAAAAACACCCATACAACACCAAAATGTAAGTACTATATACCAGCTATGCTCCAGGTCATGGCTTTTAGATTTAAGAATTGTGTTAAGAGGGGCATATTTTTAATCTACAGCTACTTATTTGGGGACATAATTGTTTGCTGTCAAAGCACATGATAAAATGTTTTTTAGGGCAATGCTCCTCTGACTAAAAGCTACTAACTCTTGACTATGAAGATTCATTCTCATGCCTCATGCACACAACCGTGATATACTGACCGTATGTCGGCCGCATTTCCCGGACTGAACACGGTTCAGGGAGCCAGAGTTTCATAGCATCATAGTTATGTACGATGCTGGGAGTAACTGCCTCCCGTGGAAATACTGTCCCGTACTGAAACCATGATTACAGTACAGGACAGTATTTCTGCGGGGAGGCAGGGACTCCTAGAATTATACATAACTATGATGCTAGGAGACGGCTCCCTGAACGGTGTCCGGTCCGGGAAATGCGGCCAAGGTACGGTTCGTATATCACGGCCCAAACACGTTTGTGTGAATAAGGCTTTACTGTGGGTTTAGAGATGCTGGATGTTTGAGAATACACAAATGCTAAGAATGATGCGTGTCACCACAGCACCTGGTTTTCGAAGGGATGGACCTCACGGTATCCTGACCATTTAACATCTGTCTATTGTGGGTTCTGGCACTACTGTTGGGGTATTCTCAGCAGCAGACTCAGAACTTGGATTGGTATTTCTAGCTGGTAGTCATTTTGAATTCTTATAGGCAGACGCACAGAGATGATTTATCTTTTCAGATGACTTCATGACATTTTGAAGTCTCCAGTAGAAAAATCTCAATGTCAGAGATGCTGAAATAGCATCCCAGATCATGTACTCAGATAGAGAAATGCCATGTAAAGTTGAACATCTCCAAATATACCAAATCTTGTGAAGTTTTCCTATTTTAGTGTGCTTTTTTAAAATGTATGTGTAAAGAGCCTTTTCTCTTTGATCTTATTTATATTTAAGATGTAATCGTGGCAGCAATGCATTTTCCATGATATGAGGGGCCATGATATTGTGTGGGAAGGCGCAGCATTAAAATTTCTACATTTTACAGCCACATTTTAAGTGAAAATGTAATGAAATTCTTAGGTATTTAGACTCTTCAGGCCTGTCCACATGTAACGGAATTGCTGCAGAAAATTTCTGCAGCAATTCCGTTGAAAGTAGCAGACTTTCCGCTGCGACAAAAATGAACCATTTCCTGCGTTTGTAACTGCAAAAAATGGTACGTATTTTGCGCCATTTTTCACAATTCTGGGAGATGGTGACATCTCCTCTGAAAAATGCAGCAATTCTGCTCTGAATTTTTACGCAGCGTGTGGATGACATTTGTTAAATGTCACCCACTTTGCTGCTACTGTATTCTGCTGGATATTTTCCGTCCGCAATTCCAGACAGAAATACGCAGCAATTCCGCTACGTGTGGACAAGCCCTTAAAGCAAATCTATCAGTCTCCAAAAATATCATATATCATCAAAGTATCATCCAAAGTATCATCCAATTGTGGGTCTTTGCCCATTTCTTTGCATGGCTTCTGTAAATGTATCTGCTCAACCAACTTCATTAGACATAGAACAAAAGAGGAGTTTACAAATGGTCAGAATACGTATACTCGCAGGTATCGTGTGTACTGTTATATGGTGTGTGAGCCCATTTTATCATAGACTTTTCCATTTCTCTTGCTCAGAAGAAAAGCAGTGCCCTAGGAGGAAGTCAGCCCTTGTATATATCAATATATACCTCCGCGTGATTGACAAATTCCGCCTACAGCTGTTTACGTTGATAGACAAGACCTCATGCCACTGGATTATCTGTAAGATTAATAGCTCAGAAGTGAGATTTCATCAGCTCTTTTCCATCTCTGTAATATGCATGGCAATATAAATGTAACTTGACGGATAAAGTTATAAAGTGGTGGAAATGTCTTCGTATTATACGAATAATTTAGAAATCTTAATCTTCCTATTTCTATTGGGGATCTTTGTAGAGGTGTGTATGGATTTCAAGCTACTTTTTGGTGTATTAGATCAGTCAGTCTACCACTTTTACAGTGTACGAGAAAGTTCAATTCTGTATTGACCAAGTCTGATCGCCATTTGTGAGTGACATCTCTCCCCATGTATGGGCAACTTTATACATTAGGATTTTAATTCAAGTGAATTCTTAAGAATGGCCATAAACGTTATCCTTTCTGATCACATCGTTTTTATATTATTAGACCTTCAAGTCACATATTTACTCGCATTTTTCAGGAAGATTTTTAGATCGTAAGGTTTTCTTTAGTGGTTTTGGTCTTCCAGTTTAAATGTACTTTGAGCAAACTGTATTATGAGAATTTCTCTATTATATTGTGTCGCGATATGATGACATGCATTGTGACAACTACTGTGAAAAATCCCTTCTCTGTGTTTTCCTTAAGGGAAGACATGACGTTGTTTGACAGCAATTTTTTTTCTCATATATTGTCAGTATTGATCTTGTTGGTATTTTACCTGGCGGCAGAGAATATTTATATTTTGTTCCAGTTATATGTCTATGAAAGCAGCAGAAAAAGTGTCAGACCTTGTAATCAGTAATATGCCTTTTTTGTATAATTATCTTGTAACCCTCAAGGAAACTGTCAGAATCTAAGGAATACTAAATGTTGGTTAGTTTAGTTCCAGACTGGACTGACCAGGTTGCAGAATGTGACCCTACAGACCGGTGGATAAGGACAGTTTACTTAGTGCTCTTTTGCAGATTCTTCCCCCTGGGCCTTCTGCCGTTTGTTTACACTGTGCAGATCCATGAAAGATGACATTCCTACCGGGCCTCCACACACTTTAATTGACTTTAATGGATTAAGTGAGAAAATTGGCGTTCTGCACAGAAACAACAACAATTCAGCAGCAGCGATAAGGGAAAATTATGATGCACCCATAATCCATTAACTTTTATAATTTTAGATGATTGAAAGAGTCACCATGTGTTAAAGACATTATTTTCCTACATTAATCTTTATAAAAATATGGTTTATGTGTTAGTGAGAGACAGCAAAAGTCAATTTAAAGAGGACCTGTCACTAGGTCATATATGTTGAACTGGTTAACTGACCTGAGAAGCGCTGTCTTCCTGAATCCAGCGCTGTTTTTTCTTTTTCGTTTTCCTGGACCGCCGCATTTCAGAGATATGGCCCTGTTGTGTTGGCTCTCTATATTCTAATTTGCTGTAGTTAGCCAACTGGGTGGAGCTAGCTTCCCTTCCTCTGATGCTGACCAATCAGCGCGAGGTTAGATTGAGGATATTTCACGCCCTGTTGACTAACTACAGCAAATTAGAATAGAGGGAGCCAACATAACAGTGGGCCATATCTCTGGAATGGGGGGAACCAGAAAAAAAAAATCAACGCTAAAATCGGGAAGACAGTGCTATATAGGTGAGTTAACTAGTTCAACTTATATGACCTAGTGACAGGTCCTCTTTAAGGTAGTTTTGACTTGGAATGAGTATCCGGGACAATCTGGTTACTAGGGACATGCCCTTTGAAATTACTGTGGTTATTAGGTATTGTTCCCATTGCAACCAGACTCAAAACTGAATTGGCATTATGCTGATAGGAAATAAGGGAAAAGCACTTCAGCAGGAATGAAGTCTTACTATTTCCCGTCTCATCCCGCATTATTAATCAAGTTTTCTAAAAATCTAGATAAATATGTTGTGCGCCATAATTTCAGATTTTTAAATCCGTAAAGCCGTTCATAAATTCCCTGCACTGTATCAGATGACAAGTAGGTATGACTCAATGCTATATGAAGTCAATTTGATCCCATTTTCTGTGATTTGTTTGTAATAAATAGGTGTGACTCCTGGACTGCATTCAGCTTAGAGAAAGACAAATTGAAAATAATGTATCTTCATGAATAAGTGTACTAGGGGCAAGATAGGAAGTTTATACAAAATTAAAATGGTTGGGTACAAGTTACAACACCTTCTAACACATCGCTGTCTCATATTTCTCTTATCAACTCTATACTGCTCCACTAATATTACCTCTATGCTGAGGGTTGTAGCGACACAAAGAAAATACTTTTTATTTCAGCCCATGAAGGACACATGAAAACCGATAGGAAGAAATGTCTTTCTATTATGGTAGCATGGCAATGCCATCTGAGGTATGTGTGCTCCTGAAATATAAGAACTGGAGCCATTACCTCATAGAGGAAGCTTAGAGAATCTTCTGACTCACATACTTCATATACATTAGTGTGAACTAATTTTCACTAACTCGCATACCTGACCACAGTTGGTCTTTGCCATCCTAGAAGTGTCTGTATGAAACAAATAAGAGTATCCTGCAAATAAGGTTGCATGGACACAGGGGTGTAACTAGAGACCCCGTTTGTTGCGTGGGTCCCATGTAGATGACTTTTGTTTCTCATCACTGAGTTATTAAAGCATGAAAGGAAAAAAGAACATAAAATTAAAAAAAAGTACCAGGTCCATTAAAAAAAATGTAGGTCCCAACTAGTAACATAGCAAATGTTAAGAACGCTAGCAGATAGAAGACAAGGGATGGACTTGGCTCTGCTCCGAAATCCTGATTTATCTCTGCTGGCAAGCCTTATGATGATCAGTTCCAATAATTGTACATTACATGGCTAGAATTGTTCATAATTATAGCTAATTTCCTGTAAAATACGTTTCCGTAGATATAGATCTACTCAAATTAAGGGATTGGCCCTGTTTAAACCAGTTAGAGGAAAAGATTTTGGAAGCAGCACTGTGACTTTTGGCTCATAGCAATCAAGAACCCGGGTCGAAAAGGAAGACAACCCCCCCATCTGACCCAATGGTTTTCAACCTTGCACATTGCAAGTAGCTTAGATTTGGGAATTATTTCCTATATTTCCTGGTCTTTCAAGGTTAAATGCACATAAGGCTGGAAACATGATTGTAGCCGTATTACAGGGATTTTCTAAATCGGAGTGTGAATATGATGACTATGTGTGCAAGTAGGCACAACATCTATACACATAAGCAACCACTCAGGATTGTAAAAAAAAAAAAATCATATGTAATTCATGGAAGAAGGAAAAAAAAAAAGTCTTGGAGCACAGAAGATCCAATGTGGATGAAAAAGCACTACAGTACGTTGTGGCATTGTACAAATCCTTTTGACGAACTACTTTTCCGTTACGTCATGAAAGGGGTTTGTATGGCCCCAAACACATTGTGATTCTTATTAAGTAAAATCTTACTCTGTGCTCCAAGTCTTTTTTTGTTTTATTCAATATTATTTGATGGAAGATCATATATACAAATGTTCTTGAAATTCTTTCACATCTCTAGATACAGATCACAATCTGCTCCTTCCAATTCAGCCAGACAAATTTGACATGTTATCTACATACTTGAGGCGTGTACTGTGATTCAGCCAGTTGACACTTATATGCTCTCAGGTCCTTCAGCTCGACAGCAAATTTTACTGATCCAGCAGATTTTTGTTGTTGAGTAACCCCCTTTGATGATAATCATTTGTTACACAAATACTCAAAACTACTGTAAAATAAATTCAGCATTAACCGTCACAAGAAATTACAGTTTTTGTTCCTAGCCATTCATCCAACTATCAGCCAGGGCTGTTCGTAAAGTTGAACGCGCATTTTCAGTATAGCAGTCACTTATTTTTCACTATCATTTATCTCTTCCAATTTCCATATTTGTCCACAGACATCCCTTCTGTCTTCCTATTTCCTTCCACTCTTCTGCTGCTTCACGATTCCTCTGAGTAAGCCTGTTCATCAAAAGACAGCTCGGACAATTGGACCATTGAGCAGGCCTTGTGGTTTGTAGAAAGCCTAGACATAATTTGACAGCATGCTACATGAAGGACACTGGATTAATTCAGTTTCCATTTGGCCTTGTGTTATAAATACATTATCTCAGGGAAGCATGAATGGGGCATTGTTGTAATCAAGAGGAAATAAAATGATAAACCACTTGGTTGACCAATTAATTATTGTCAAAACAGAAGAGCTGACGATTCAAAACCAGGGGGAGGCAACTGATGCAGGCGGAGAATTCTTACTCTTATACTGACATGACTAAACTAAATGACAGCGACAGGTTAATAGTTTCATGTATTTTTAAGCATGGTCAGATCATTTGTATCGTTGGCTTAATGTGCACCTTAACACCATCTGGCTTTTAGGTACAAAATTCTTTGCGGATTGAATTCTTAATATATTTTTTATAGGGTTTTGAGCTTCGTTTTTCTGACACAGAGCATTAAAAGAGCCGAGACTTGTTTGGGACCCCCCACCACCACTACCGTACTTAGCCCCATTTCTTCTGACGTATGTCAACATCATTCGTAGTTAGATGCCGGTACTTAGCTTCATTCGAAAAATAAGTTCCTGCAACATTGAAAACTTTGTCAATTGTGCGGGTGCGGGATGGGGCGGGCTCAAGGTATCCTGCTGCTGTGCGTCGCTGAGGTCAACTATGGCTGCTGATGGTGGGTCATGTGACCCGACCGATCCATCAGAGGCATAGCTAGGGGTTTAGCACAGGGGGTGAAACCCATCAGAGTGGGCCTCAACCCAGTGGACCCCCACACAGTATAATGACCTCCATAGTGGCCCCCCACACAGTATAGTGCCCTTATAGCTGCCCCCACACAGTATAATTCCCCTATAGCTGCCCCCACAAAGTATAATGCCACTATGGTGCCTCCCTACACAGTATAATGCCCGTAAAGTTGGCCCCAATGCAGCCCCATACAGTATAATGCCCCCATAGTTGCCCCCACACAGTATAAAGCCCCTATAGCTGCCCCCACACAGTATTATGCCCCATAGCTGCCCTCACACAGCATAATGCCCCAGAGCTGCCCCCACACAGTATAATGTCCCTATAGCTGCTCCACATAATATAATGCCCCTATAGTTGCCCCCACTCAGTATAAAGCCACATAGCTGCCCCCACACAGTATAATTCCCATATAGCTGCCTCCACATAGTATAATGCCCCCTTAGCCGCCTCCACACAGCCCCAATAGTGCCTAATAAAAATAATAAAATACATACTCACCTATGCCTGTTCCCACGATGGGTGGAGGAGATCCTTCTGCTCCTACGTTCTGTGCAGTGTGTGGCTCAGCGCAGACAGACGCAATGACGTCACTACATCGCGCCTGTCTGTGCCGAGCCGCCCACGGCATAGTTAATGCACTTCTTGCTCCAGCTTTGAATTGAACTCTATCTGGTCTTATAATAAAAAAATATATAAGTGTTACGGAAGCTTACAAGGGATCTATAATGTCACTTTTGATAGGATCTAAAGTGGATAAACCTAAACATTTCAATGTGCAATAAATTCTGAATGTAAACTATGGGCTGATTCCTTGATCATCTCAAAATACCCATGACTATTAACTATATTTCTCAAAGCCAGCTCCAAAGGAAAGAATAAACTATACTGTAAGTGGGCAGCATAATACATTATACAAGAACACACACATAAAAAATAGACCACATAGCCAACAAGGACTCTGGCAGAAGATATCAGAGAATGATGGACTTGTTGAGTAGGTCTCATCTGTGGTCACATTTTAGTGATCACTCCATCTATAATAGAGCCGGCAATGCTGTGGTTTCTGCTTAATATCTGATGATCAGAGGGATGAAAGGCCATGCGGATGAGTACAACGTATTTGCAAACCTCAGGAATTCTGAAATCCTTATTTTTAAACACTGCCATGGCCTAGACAGCAGGATCACCAAACCACGGAGGGATAAACCTCATTCCTCTTTTGTTCCTGCGTTCCTTCTCTGCCCGGGCTGCATACTTTTCACAGATGGATCAAATGACTGAAAGTGTTTTTTCCTGAGATAGACAAGTATTTCTGGATCTGTGTTGTCTCTTCTTTATAACACCAAGACACGTGGTTCCCCAGCACTCAATACAGTTTGAAAAGGAAATAAAATGTGTTTGGTACACAGGACCCCATGTTAGTCCTTGGGGGGTTCTATCAGTTCTTCTGCCTGGAATAACAGCTTTGTTTAAATATTTAAGCCATAAACCATAATTATTTAATGATAAAGTTTATTTAACAATGACCTAATACAGTGTTGTCAAAGTTATCCTTAAGAGCACCCAACATGCTTACGACTAAACAAGTTCCATGATTCTTCAAGGACACTTTATAAAGTAAGAGCTAAGCACTGATTGGTTGCTATATATGCACTTATCATATGGACGTCTTCTGTAGATTATTGTTAATTTCCAGTTTCTTGAGGGTTAAAGTAATGTCGACAATTATCGTGAGTATAGCCGAAGCGGTCACGGCTGAATCAAGGTCAGTGGTGACCCCATGGAAGGGGTGCAGATATAGGGAGTTCAGGGGTAGCAGTCACACCCAGGCCCTGGAGCCTGAGGGGTCCCAAAAGCCCCTCAGCCGCTTAAGAAGACACCAGTATTATAAATGATATATGGTAGGTGGTGACCCTGTTATAGATTTTGCATTGGGGCCCAGTAGCTTCAAGTTACGCCTCTGCCCCATGGCAAAAAATTTGGTGGAGGTGATCTTCTTATGTCTGCTTTTGAAAAAACAAGAAATCGGTATGTAATATTTTTAGATGCCTGATCCATTGTTCCACAGCAGCTGCCTAAAAACCTCTTCTGCCACATAGTAAAGTGTTAATATTTAAAAAGATTCAAAAAGTTTAGAAGCTTTTTGAACTCTTATGTGTTGCTGCTGTATCTGGCAAGCACTTACGAGTGCTGGGTGATGAAGGCCCCTGAGCATTTGCCCCTTTTGCTTATAATTCAGCCCTGCATGTGATTCTGCTGCAATTTGGAATGTTTTGTTGGATGGAGCAGATTTTGGTGAGTATATCTTTACAGATGGAAGTGTAGGAGGTAGGGACTTGAAAGGACAAGTAGGACTACTGTAGAGCTGAGAAATTTGTAATTGCGCAATGCTGGTTCATTTAGTGCAAGAAATGCAATAGAACCCTATTATATCAATCCACTTCAGGGTTTGATTTGTTATTAATGAGTATGCCATTGCCTATTAACGGTGGAAGTTGACAGGTTTTTTTATGTAAAATATTTACTTGTTTTCCATTCCTTTAGAAACTTCAAAACCCATAAAGCGATGGATCTTATCGTTCATTGAAATGCTAGCACCACTTTGATTTATCCTTGTGGTCTAAACACCACACTCACAGCAAACCAACATTTATTTTAATATTTTTGTGCTGCACAGTTGTATTTCAATATTATAGACAATCTTTTCAATCTCTAAGTGGTGATTGGAAAGTGGAAGTGGTGACTGCCCGGATGCTATCCCTTAACTTTTTTCCCTGCACAGCGGCGCCCTGAATGCACGCTGTGCAGGGAGCTGCAGCATGGTCCCATTCAAGTGAATAGGGTCGGCTGTATTTTCCTGCACAGCCGGGTGGCCGTCAGCACCACTGTGCAGGGAGAACTCAGAAGGAGAGTTTTAACCCAGTGCTGCAGCCCACCACCGATCATAAAGTGATAGCATGTTCTGGCGATATGCCATCAGTTTATAAGAAGGGAATAACCCTTTAAGAAATTAAATATTACAGTATTAATCAACACAGAATTTTGGACTCAGATTTAAAAAAAAAAAAAAAAAAATGGTGGTCAAGATGTGAAATTGACTCATTCTAAAACTTCATAGGAATATAACTTAACATAAGTACAAAGTACAGTTTAAGCAGAGCATCTTTGTTTACATTTTTTTTTATAAAGAGTATGGAAAGGATGGATGTCACTACCAATGTCTCCAAAGGGTTAAGGGATGCCTGTTGTGTGACCTCTGATTCGCTCTGTGTGGATGGTGAAAAGATGGGTTCAGTGCAGTAACCCAACACTACACCGAACGCTCTAGTAACTGGAGAACCTTGATAACCAGAGCCATCATTTACTCAGTAACATGTGAGATTCAGGAAATGTAAGTCCCGTAGCCTTACCAGCAGAATGGAGCAGAGCTGAACGCAGTTTGCTCTTAAACAGTATCTTACACATCATCATACAGTGCGCCTAACTGTTCTGTAACTTCCAGATATTACAGTGGAGAGAGCAACACACATGCTCGAAGTGCTCCTGAGGCGTAACTAGAAGCTCCTGGGTCATAATGCAAAATCTGTAACAGGACCCCCCACCTACATTAATTATGCTTGTGTCTACTTTTGCCACCCTCAGCCACCAGGGAACGGGTGCAACTATCTCAGCACCCCTATAACTACACCCCTGATGTGCTGTTTTCTGCTTCCTTTTTGGACCAATTTGATTGCCACAATTGAGGACACGGGACCTGCATTACGTGGGGCCCCCACCTAACAAACCTTTATGACAAATCCTAAGGATATTCCATATATATCCATAAATTAAAAAGATGCCCAAAACTTTTCTAAAATTGTGACACAGAATATGCTCTTTGGTCCAGTGGTCAAGTGATATTATGTGGGTTTTCGACGCCCTCATACTATGGGGTTAGATTGTGGTTACAGCCTGGGATCTTCCATAGTGTCTACTTTATTTCGTTTAGCAGACTTCACTGCATAAATTAATTTCAATACATAAAATGACAAGCTCTCCAGGCTATATACTCCCTCAGCAGTCACTCCCTTGAATTACTCATCATGTACAAGTTGTGAGTACAGTATGTACTGTATCTTTATGTGCAGCCGTATAAAGCTTATCATAAGCACATGTTACTCTGATTCTGCAAACCTTCCAATATTTTTTATTTTCTTTCAGTCTTACTGAATCCATGCACATATTTTTACACAAAAATTCATGCTGATCATAATAAAATTGACTATGACATAATACCTATTGCCCATAAATGAAATTATTCTTGGCTAGCTACTATTATAGACCATGAATAGGTTTAAAAAAACAAAAAACAAAACCGGACAGCTGCACATGTGATAACATAAGGAGAAAAAAAAAACAACCATACTCCCGTTTTTAATCCCCCGCTGCTCCAGCGTCGCTGGTCTCCCACTGGTCTGTGTTTACCTGGCTAAAGTGATGACTTGCCGTACCAGCATAGCAATTTCAGCCCACAGTGGCCATGTCAATATATATGGCGCAAGACCAATGTGGCCAGTGCTGGAGCGGCAGGAATTTACAATGAATATGGACTTTTTTCTTTAAATTGCCACATATACTGCGCCTTTTTATTTATATTTAAGCCTGGAACACTCATTTAACAAAAAATCCGGTGAGAAAAAATCGTGTTGGTTCATTTTTCAGATAAAAATCAATATGTGTCAGGCCCGGATTAACCATTCAGGCATTAGAACAGTGCTGAGGGCCCATGGTAACAGGTAGCTCCATTGTTATTTCAAGAACTACATACAGTCCAGGGCCTTCAAAATACAAAGTGCTCCGCAAATTCATTTTATTGATCTGGTTTTAATGCTTGGTAAGGGGCCCATGATCTTTAATGCCTGGGGGCCCAGATTTCTCTTCACATCAGTCAAAATTACTTGTACATCTATAGGAGCTTAAATGGATATATGTTCTAAAATAGTTTTTACATGAAGCTATACAGTTACTGAATCTGAGCCATTTCCTAAGTACAACAAAAACATTTGCCAGAACTGCCGTAAAGTGACATCACTGCAGCTATTTGTGTGCCTTTTGCGGCACATACACCTTAGTAACACTTGATCTAATTAAATTCTTAATAAAGTACCTTGTAAAAGTTGATCCCCTGTTCGAGGGATATGTGCAATACGTGTGTTATGTGCCTCTGGTCATGCTTTGCATTTGCATATTTAAAGCAACATGTGCCAATTGCCAAGATAATTTTTTGAGGGTGAAGAGAAGTGAGCTGATGAGACTTCATAAATGCCCACTTTCCCTCTTTTTGCCTGTGTGAAAATGTCTCTGCCAAGTGTGTGGCCTCCTATGTGAGCTGCCAATCCCACTCTGTCCCATTCTTTTTCCTTTGAGTGCACCAAGCAGATTCTGTGAATGATGTATGGGCAAGGAGGAGGAGGAGGATGAGTGGACTGCCAGTCCCAGTGTTTTATCTGCTGGGAATGTCCTCCTCTCTATTCAGCAATGAATGGGACTCGGCCTTTTGTCCTGTTTAAATGTCAACAGATGATCGAGGAGGTGACGGTTGTGATTTTACACTTGAACTGTAATGTCCCAGAAACATTAACACTGCAAATTTCTGCAAAAAATTACAAAAACAGAAAGGGGCATATTCGAGTACCATCCATTATTGTAACGTCTGTCTATATAAAGAACTACAGCTTAACACTTTAACTGTATTTACCTACCCCCCCAACTCTACAGACGTTTCCTCTATTCCAGCCATAGATTGGCTAAAGCGAAGAGCAACCTAAGGGCTAGGAGCTTCAGGCATTTGGCAGGTCTGACATGCAATGTCGGACTCTGTGGTTGCCACTTGTGGGGCCACTGTGGCTGCTAATGTTAGGAAGGCACTGTAACTACTACTATTATGGGGCACAGTAGCTGTAACTATTAAGGGGCTCTCAAAACAAGACGTGAATAATTTAAAGTAGTTTATTCTGCATACTCTATATACTACACAATCTTGTCCCCTGACCCCAGGGGGTTATTGTACCTAGTGAAAAAATTGCCAGAAAACATGAACACGTAAATCTGCCTGAATTGTATAGATTTTCCCTTTGCTAACACACATAATGACTCCTGTAAGGCCCTTTTACATGGGAAAATGATCGGGCAAACCAGAATTCATGTTAACGCTCATTGCCAATCACTGCCCTGTGTGAACAGGGCAACAATCAGCCGATTGATATGCGGTTGATATGCTCGTTTATGCGGCCAATAAAATGGTCGCTAGTCAGCAGCATATCTCCCTGTATGAACAGGGATATTTGCTGACAACATGATGGGGACTACGATCGTTCGTCCTCATACAATACCAATCACAGCTGCTTGTGAAAGGAGCAAACCAGCGCCGACTGACGGGCTGTCTCGTCAATTGGCAATTGTTTTCACGCCCCATATCAGGCAGTGTAAAAGGACCCTTAGATATCTGCCCATCAACTGTCACCCTCATATACAATAACCTGTCTTCTCACATCTATTACCTGTTATCGGAATAGCAAGAGCAAATCACAATTAAATGTAGTTACTGTAATTCTAATTACATAATGTTATCATGTGTACATTACCCAGTCTACTCATCATCCTTACAGTAAAACTGGTTTGTACTACTTCTACCAACATATAGTTAGCTCTACAACATTAACAAATATATAGGAATTTCAGCCATATGCGATAAGACACACCAAGATTTTTCTGCCCTTTCCCGCTGGTGTCCAGAGAATAAAAATACACAAAGAAATAATGAAATAATTAAGGTGATAAATATTATGTATTCTCAAACGTGAGTGGGATATATAATGGTCAGTGAAGGAGGTGACGCCAGGGCCTTGAAAAAGCGTGTGTTCACATGAAACGACTGTAGGCTTGCTCCACATCTAACAGACCAAGATCTTGAATAAAATAAGTTTATTGCTACAGTCGGTGAGTGGCTCGATTTTTTTTAATTTTTCTACCTCTTTGAAGTGAAAAAATTAGGAAGGTGATGCGTGACTTATACACAATCATGGGGGCCTGCAACCTACTTATTTTTTTCTAAAAAAAGGGAAGTGCCCTACAGAACATTACTACCTCACTTCACACATCATCCCAATGTACAGAATGATTGGCTTTAATGAAGGATCAGAGGCATTCAAGAATTTCTCAATTTTCGCAACAGGATTTTTTTTTTGTAAGCTGGTACACTATCCGAGCAGAAGTCTAGCACCAACCCCCACACTCAGGCAAAGAGTGTAAACTGGTCAAATTTGCAGACATTTGTACAATAGTGGGCATAGAAGAGAGTGGGCCATAGCAAAGATCAAAATGGAGCCCCCCATTATAGTCCAGATTTTACCCCCGGGGCAAAGGGATTTGTTTCCCTCTCCATGCCCTTTCCATGAGCTTTGGGCTAATTCCTTACCCCCTTGTTTGCTAGTGACAGCTCTGTTTAAATATTGCCGTTTATGTTATAATAAGATTTACGTATGTACGTTGAGTGACTATGGGTAGAAATGTTCTTTTTTCATATTTTCGGCAGCTTTCAGGCAAAACACTGACATGTTGCATAACATGCCACTCAGCAAAATATGTTCAATGTTATAAAAAGCATATGATCAGCTATGAAAATATGTTGTTTTGTTGCCGTGCTATGAACTGAATACCATAGAGTGCAAGTGTAAAATCCAATATGTTATCATAGGTGACTAAATCAGGAAACACCATAATACAGATAATAATAGAGTAATCTAATGTCTGACTGACACATCATGGGGTGTAAGGACAAGACAGGTCATTGAATGAAACACCTTGTATGATTGGCTGCTCAGGGCATGTACTGGATTTTAATGTACCGTGATGTCTCACAATGTTCTCTTCTGGAAATGACGTAATGCTGTTCACAGGCTCCGCATTAAGTAAATACATTAAGTAATATGATGATTATATACTGTACACACATGGGCACAAAACCGATAGAGCGTATAATTATTTTTTTTAAAAACACGTTATATTTTACTGCAATAACGTAACATAAAAGGCTATAAAGTAACGCATAGTTATGGCAATAAAATTCCAACAATCTGGAAACATCAGTTCTGTGATAGCAGATTTACCGCGACAATGAGCGCCTAAAACATTAGCTCATAAATCATAATACAAATGCCATCTTGTGGGGTTGCACTGATCCCCACAAGTCCGAAGGAGGTGAAGTTCCAGCTGTTCTTTAGGTTTTCATGCTCCATTCCTAGTACTTATACCTGATTTTTCCCACCCTTTGGTTTGCTGCTTCTGCTCCTTTGCAATTCCAGATTATGGGAAATTTGTTATTCTGGCAATAAAAAAAACAGTAGACAACATGGTGGCTTGCAGCAATCGGGATATAGGTTCTATGGGCAATATTGGCATAGTATTTGTTGGCTTGGGCTTCTTCCAAGTACATCACTTTCCTCCTACACTGCAATTACATACTTCGATTAATTGGCTTTCGAGGGTAGGGATTGTGAACCCCGTGGGGGTCAGGACCGATATGGGGAATTATGTGATCTTGAATTTCACTAAAGCCCTAAATTTATTTTCCGACTGCTTCCAATAACCACATTAATAGGAAATCACTTGTAGGTGATTCCCTAATTTAATCTTTACATTGGCTCGACACTACCTAAACTGATGAGTGTCTTCTGAAGTCTGTAACAATCACAAGGATACAGGAACAGCATCCAAAATTCTGGAAATATTTTTCTTAAAAGGGTTGTCTGCCTTGCACAATCCCTTTTTGTTATTAGGATCCTCTGAAAGTTAGATTATCACAGAGTGCCCTATAGCTGGAAGCCTACATGATCAGCTATAATCTGTAGGGAAACCTGGCAGCATATGTTCAATTCCCCTACAGTGCCACCACAGGGCAAGTGAGGCATTACAAAGTTCATATAAAATCAGTGTTTTCTGTGTAATCCATTGATGCCCTGGATCTTCCAAAGAGGGAGAAATGCTCTTTTTGCTAGAATTTTTGCTCTGGTTAATAGATAAGGGTCCTAGAAGGGTATTTGATAATGGGTTTGCTAAACCAGACATTCCCTTTAAACTGTCATTGTCCCATAACCACCACATTATCTTGTCTAAATTGACATTAAGAATTACAATAGAACAGTAAAGAGGCGCAGATGATAATCTAGAAATTTTCCAGTGAATTTTTGAAGGTGTCTGGAAAAGTTGAAGTGTAGATAGAGGCTTGTAGGATGCAGCTGTAAATAACCACTCTCATTTTCACTTAAATAGTAGAGAGAATTTCTGGAAGGTGCATGATTCATCTGCACATAAACTCTTCAAATGACAGTGTTAGGCCCTAGAAGCTGGATTTTATTTAGGGAAGACGATCAACAAGTTAAAAATACCCAGAACAGATTTTATGATTAAGATGATTTGATTAGAAAGATGCTTTGAGCAAACTAAACATCCTCTCCTGCCTCAGACATCTGGTATGATTGCTGTGCACTTTCCTCTGGTCTAAATATAAACTTTGATCCGTACTCTATTAGTTTAACCCCTTAGGGCGGGTTCACACATGGCGGAATTTCACTTAAATTCCGCTGCGGACACTCCGCAGCGTTAATCCGCAGCGGAGCCGTTTCTCCATTGACTTTCACTTTAATTTAGCAGTGTTCGTTTACACGATGCGTACAATTCCGCTGCGGAGCATAGGCTGCGGAGCGGAATTTGGTGTCCGCAGCATGCTCTGTCTGTTGCGGAGCAGTGGCGGACTGGTTGCGGACTCATGGCGGAATTTCTCCATTGACTTCAATGGAGAGTCAAAATTCCGCAATGAAGTCCGCAGATCTTATGTGTGCTGCGGAGCGTATTGTTTTTACTACCATGACATTTCTTCATTCTGGCTGGACCTATGTATTTCTAGGTCTACAGCCAGACTGAGGAAGTCAATGGGGCTCCCGTAATGACGGGAGCGTTGCTAGGAGACGTCTGTAAATAGTCACTGTCCAGGGTGCTGAAAGAGTTACGCGATCGGCAGTAACTGTTTCTGCACCCGGGACAGTGACTACCGATCTCAATATACATGTATCTGTAAAAAAAAATATAAGTTCATACTTACCGAGAACTCCCTGCGTCTGTCTCCAGTCCGGCCTCCCAGGATGACGTTTCAGTGTAAGTGACGGCTGCATCCAATCACAGGCCAAGCACAGGCTGCAGCGGTCACATGGACTGGCGCGTCATCCAGGGAGGTCGGGCTGGATGCCGAAAGAGGGACGCGTCACCAAGACAACGGCCGGTAAGTATGAAAATCGTTTACTTTCACTAGGGAAAGTGCTGTCCCTTCTCTCTATCCTGCACTGAATAGGGAGAAGGGAAGCACTTTTCCTGCAGTCCGCAGCGGCCAGTCCGCATCAATTTTCTGCACATTTTGTGCAGATCCGCAGCCGTAATCCGCAACCCGGATTAGGTGCGGCATTGATGCGGACAGTTGCGGAGGAATTCCGCCATGTGTGGTCATGCCCTTAGTGACTAAGCCTGTTTTGGCCTTCAGGACCAGCCCCATTTTTGCCAATCTGACATGTGTCACTTTATGTGGTAATAACTCCAGAATGCTTTTACCTATCCAAGCGATTCTGGGATTGTTTTCTCGTGACATGTTGTACTTTATGATACTGAAAAAATTTTGTCATTAAATTCAATATTTATTTGTAAGAAACGCCAAGATTTAGAGAAAATTAGCAAAAATTAGCATTTTTCTAAATTTTAATGTATTTACTTGTAAAACAGATAGTAATACCACACAAAATACATACTAGTTTATATTTCCCATATGTCTACTTTATGTTTGCGTCGTTTTTTGAACATTCTTTTATTTTTCTAGGACGTTACAAGGCTTAGAACTTTAGCAGCAATTTCTCATATTTTCAAGAAAATTTCAAAAGGCTATTTTTTCAGGGACCAGTTCAGTTCTGAAATGGCTTTGAGGGCCTTATATATTAGAAAGTCACCATAAATCACCCCATTTTGAAAACTGCACCCATCAAAGTATTCAAAACAGCATTCACAAAGTATTTTAGCCCTTTAGGCGTTTCACAGGAATTAAAGCAAAGTAGAGGTGAAATTTACAAATTTCATTTTTTTTCTTCAAAAATTCATTTGTAATAAATTTTTTCTGTACCACAGAAGGTTTTACCCAAGATATGCAACTCAAGATTTATTGCCCAGATTCTGCAGTTTTTAGAAATACCCCACATGTGGCCCTAGCGCGGTCATGGACTGAAACACAGGCCTCCGAAGCAAAGGAGCACCTAGTGGATTTTGGGCCTCTATTTTATTAGAATATATTTTAGGTACCATGTCAGGTGTGAGGAGGCCTTGTGCTGCCAAAACAGTGGAAACACCCCAAAAGTGACCCCATTTTGGAAACTATACCCCTCAAGGAATTTATCTATGGGTATAGTTAGCATTTTGAACCCACAGTTTTTTTGCTAAATTTATTTGAATTAGTATGTGAAGGTGAAAATCTACTTTTTTTGTGAAAAAATTAGGAAATTTTAAATTTTTACAAGGAATAAAGTAGAAAAAACACCCCAACATATGTAAAGCAATGTCTTCCGATTATAGCAATACCCCATATGTGGTAATAAACTGCTGTTTGGGCCCACAGCAGGCCTCAGAAGAGAAGGAGCACCATTTGGATTTTGGATTTCTGATTTTGCTGGAATAGTTTTCAGTGCCGTGTCGCGTTTGCAATGCACTGGAGGGAAGAAAACCGTGGAAACCCCCCAATAGTGACCCCATTTTGGAAACGATACCCCTCAAGGAATTTATCTATGGGTATAGTTAGCATTTTGAACCCACAGTTTTTTTGCTAAATTTATTTGAATTAGTATGTGAAGATGAAAATCTACTTTTTTTCTGAAAAAAGGTAGCCATTTTTAATTTTTACAAGGAATAAAGGAGAAAAAGCGCCCCAACATTTGTAAAACAATTTCTCCTGATTACGTAAATACCCCATATGTGGTAATAAACTACTGTTTGGACCCACACCGGGGCTTAGAAGGGAAGGAGCGCTATTTGGCTTTTGGAGCTCAAATTTAGCTGGAATGTTTTTGGGTGTCATGTCGAATTTGCCCCTGAGAGACTGAAACAGTGGAAGCCCCCCAAAAGTAACCCCATTTGGGAAACTACACAACTTAAGGAATCTATCTAGGGGTATAGTGAGCATTTAGGCCCCACACGTCTTTTGCAGAATTTATTAGAATTAGGCCGTGAAAATTAATATCAACATTATTTCCACTAAAATGTTGAATTTTTTCAATTTCACAAAGGATAAACGAGAAAATGCACCCCAACGTTTGTAAAGCAATTTCTCCCGAGTACGGCAATACCCCACATGTGGTCATAAATGTTTTTTTCATTAGAAAGTAATTAACCCTTTACGAACTGATTCATGTTTTGCTTTTTCGTTTTTCCTCTCCGCTTTCCAAGAGCCACTACTTTTTTATTTTTCTGTCAATAGAGCGGTGTGGGGGCTTATTTTTTGCGGGACGAGTTGTCGTTTTTATTGATACCATTTTTTGGTACGATGCCATATCGGTGGACATAAACGGCTCTTTGGGCACGCTGTAGGGCTCAGAAGGGAGGGACGCCATTTGGCTTTTGGAGCGCATATTTTGCTTGGTAGTAGCTCTGGCGTTTTGCTGGTATTTCAGTTTATAATGTTGGGGCACATGTAGGCTGGGCAGAGTACATCAGGGGCATAATAAGAGGGTATAATAATGGGGTAAATAAATAATAATCCACAGATATGTGGCCGGTGTCGCACTGATAAATGGTGCCCGATCTTATCCACTTTTGGAACACTCTGCACATTTTGCATCGCCATAATCTGGGAGCCGGAACTTTTTTTATTTTTTCACCACCGGAGCCGTGTGAGGGCTTATTTGTTGCGGGAAAATCTGTAATTTTCATTGGTACCATTTTGGGGTACATGCGATTTTGTTGATCACTTTTTATTCAATTTTTCGGCAAGCAAGGTGACCAAAAACCATCAATTCTGACAATGATTTTTATTTATTTTTGACGGTGTTTACCCTGGGCTATAAATGACTATTATACTTTATTCTGCGGGTCGGTACGATTACGGCGATACCATTTGTATATACGTTTTTTTATGTTTTGCAGCGTTTGCGCAATAAAATAACTTATTTAGAAAATAATGTCTTTTCTGTGTCACCATATTCTGAGAGCCATAACTTTTTTATTTTTCAGTCAAAAAAGCTGTGTAAGGGCTTGTTTTTTGCGGGACGGGTTGTAGTTTGTATCGGTACTATTTTGGCGTACATGCGACTTTTTGATCACTTTTTATTACATATTTTGTGAGGGGTGGTGACCAAAAAATAGTGATTCTGGCATTGTTTTTCGTTTATTTTTTTTGCGGCGTTCACTGTGCGGGAAAAATAATATTATAGTTTTATAGTTGGGGTCGTTACGAACGCGGTGATACCAAATATGTGTACTTTTTTTTTACGTGCTCATTTTTTTTCCTATAATGAAAGACTTATTATAGGAAAAAAAGCAGTTCTTGTTTATATCACTTCTAACTTTTATTTTTACACTTTTTTTAAAACATTTTTATTCTTTTTTTTACTTTTTTCACTTGTCCCACTAGGGGACACTTAGACTTGCAGCTCTGATCGCTGCTGGAATACATTACACTACACACGTAGTGTAATGTATTCCAACTGTCATTGTGACGTGACAGTCACACTGACAGGAAGCCTACGACGTCCACCCTCGGGGTGGTCCTCATAGGCTTCTGTACATGGCAACCCGGAAGCCATTGTCTGGCGTCCGGTTGCCATGGGTACCATCGCCAGCCCCCGTGATTTCACATGGGGGCTGCCGATCGGCACTAAAGACCTTAATTGTGGCGTTCAAAATCGAGCGCCGCAATTAAGGGGTTAACTGCCGATATCAGCGGCGACAGGCCGCTGATCGGCAACGGGGAGAGCAGGGCTGACACCCTGCACAGTTAACCGCCGCTGCGGTGTAGCGCCGCGCGGCGGTTAACTGTCAAAGCAATGACGTAACTGTACGTCAAGGTGCGCGAACTTACTGCTCACCATGACGTACAGTTACGTCATGGTGCGTTAAGGGGTTAATGTACTGTCGGAATGATTACGATTTTAGAAACCATCTGTTCGGCTTTGTTGGTTATTTTCATATTGCCTTAAAATTATTACAAAAGTAGGGTAAACCATTCTCCCCATCTCCGTACAGCAAATAGGGAAGTATCCGTTCATATACCTCAAATTATTTGTACCCAGAGAAGTAGCTCTAGGGGTTGCAGTAGTCTAAGTAATCACGGTCTAGAGAAAAAATCCTGAAGTTGCGAATGTGCTCCGCGGTGGCCTCCTTGCTCTAGTGACTGTGGGGGTTCCAGTAGTAAGCACCCCTCCACAGGGATAATAGTATCTCTTGGTACTCAAGGCAGGGGTATCGGAATGTGCCCCCATCCTCAGCCCCACCACACCCATTTTCAGTTTTTAATGCAGGGTCCACTGATCTGATTGGTTACATTAGGCTTCTGTAAACAAAAATGATATTCCTGTGTTACAGGGTCTACTGCCTTGCCACTAAAGGGAAGCGCTCATCGTAAAGGCAGAGCATGTTTTTGTATTTTTTTTTTTAATATCATCTAGGCTGCCACCTTTTCTACCTATCCCTTTTCCTGGCCCTGCCGCACCAATACGTTTTGAAATACCCTACTGAAATAAAAACCAGGCAAATCCCTTTAGGGGATGTTTAGATGTGCTGGTTATTTTACTATTTATTTGGAAGTTACACAAGTTAATGTGATTTTTTTTAATATCCTATTCACACAATTCAGCCCCCCAAAAAATAAATGTTAGTTCTTGTGGTTATTTATTGATTGCCCAATTGGGACCTATCTGTGCTTTCCCTGAGAACTGTATCATGTTCTCAAGGGAGAAAAAAAATGAAAAGTGTTAATTTAACATATTTTTTACACAGTTTTTTTTTTTGGGATATTACAGCACCACCCGTGTGTGAACATATTCTAATAATATTTCATATACAGAATTTGTATAGAACAGAATACACATGTAAATGTGCCTGAAGATCTTAATTATTATCTTCAATATTTAAAAAAATATGAAAGAATATACACTACCGTTCAAAAGTTTAGGGTCACTTAGAAATTTCCTTATTTTTGAAAGAAAAGTACAGTTTTTTTCAATGAAGATAACATTAAATTAATCAGAAATACACTCTATACATTGTTAATGTGCTAAATGACTATTCTAGCTGCAAACGTCTGGTTTTTAATGCAATATCTACATACCGTGTTTCCCCGATAGTAAGACACCCCCGATTGTAAGACGTATCGGGGGTTTCAGGGGGGTCGGCTAATATAAGCCGTACCCCGAAAGTAAGACATATGTCTTACTTTCGGGGAAACACGGGGGTATTGCCGCCTCCTGCCCACTTCCGCGCCGCCCCCCTCTCCATACGTCTCCATCAGCGGCAGGAGCACGGCTGTTATACACAGCCTGGCTCCTGCTGCAACTGCCGGAATCGAAGCGTGCGCCGATTCCGGCGGTTTAACCCATTAAATGCCGCTGTCAATAGTGACAGCGGCATTTAATGTGTTTGACAGAGGGGGGAGCTCCCTCTGTCACCCGATCGGCGCCCCCGCAAACAAATCGCGGGTCGCCGTCGGGTTTCCATGACAGCCGGGGGTCTAACAAAGACCCCCAGGTCTGCCTTCAGCATCTGCCTGTTAGGCGATGCCGGAGGCATGACCTAATAGGTTGCCTGTCAGTTTTACACTGACAGGCAATAATGCTTCGGTATACTAAGTATACCAAAGCATTATATATGCGATCGGCACATCGCATAGTGAAGTCCCCTGGTGGGACTAAAAAAAAAAATGTAAAACAGTTAAATAAAGTTTGTGAAAAAAAATAAATAAATAATTCGACAATTCCAATATAAGACATACCCCGAAAGTAAGACATAGTGGGGCTTTTGGGGATAAAAAGAAAGTAAGACACTGTCTTACTTTCGGGGAAACACGGTAGGTGTATAGAGGCCCATTTCCAGCAACCATCACTCCAGTGTTCTAATGGTACATTGTGTTTGCTAACTGTGTTAGAAGGCTAATAAATGATTAGAAAACACTTGAAAACCCTTGTGCAATTATGTTAGCACCGCTGTAAACAGTTTAGCTGTTTAGAGGAGCTATAAAACTGACCTTCCTTTGAGCTAGTTGAGAATCTGGAGCATTACATTTGTGGGTCCGATTAAACTCTCCAAATGCCTAGAAAAAGAGAGCTTTCATGTGAAACTCGACAGTCTATTCTTGTTCTTAGAAATGAAGGCTATTCCATGCGAGAAATTGCCAAGAAACTGAAGATTTCCTACAACGGTGTGTACTACTCCCTTCAGAGGACAGCACAAACAGTCTCTAACCAGAGTAGAAAGAGAAGTGGGAGGCCCCGCTGCACAACTGAGCAACAAGACAAGTACATTAGAGTCTCTAGTTTGAGAAATAGATGCCTCACAGGTCCTCAACTGGCAGCTTCATTAAATAGTACCCGAAAAACGCCAGTGTCAACGTCTACAGTGAAGAGGCGACATCGGGATGCTAGCCTTCAGGGCAGAGTGGCAAAGAAAAAGCCATATCTGAGACTGGCTAATAAAAGGAAAAGATTAATATGGGCAAAAGGACACAGACATTGGACAGAGGAAGATTGGAAAAAAGTGTTATGGACAGACGAATCGAAGTCTGAGGTGTTTGGATCACACAGAAGAACATTTGTGAGAATCAGAACAACTGAAAAGATGCTGGAAGAGTGCCTGACGCCATCTGTCAAGCATGGTGGAGGTAATGTGATGGTCTGGGGTTGCTTTGGTGCTGGTAAAGTGGGAGATTTGTGCAAGGTAAAAGGGATTTTGAATAAGGAAGGCTATCACTCCATTTTGCAACGCCATGCCATACACTGTGGACAGCGCTTGATTGGAGCCAATTTCATCCTACAACAGGACATTGACCCAAAGCACACCTCCAAATTATGCAAGAACTATTTAGGGAAGAAGCAGGCAGCTGGTATTCTATCTGTAATGGAGTGGCCAGCGCAGTCACCAGATCTCAACCCCATAGAGCTGTTGTGGGAGCAGCTTGACTATATGGTACGCAAGAAGTGCCCATCAAGCCAATCCAACTTGTGGGAGGGGCTTCTGGAAGCGTGGGGTGAAATTTCTCCCGATTACCTCAGCAAATTAACAGCTAGAATGCCAAAGGTCTGCAATGCTGTAATTGCTGCAAATGGAGCATTCTTTGACGAAAGCAAAGTTTGAAGGAGAAAATTATTATTTCAAATAAAAATCATTATTTCTAACCTTGTCAATGTCTTGACTATATTTTCTAGCCATTTTGCAACTCATTTGATAAACATAAGTGTGAGTTTTCATGGAAAACACAAAATTGTTTGGGTGACCCCAGACTTTTGATCGGTAGTGTGTGTGTGTGTATATATATATATATATATATATATATATATACATATATATATATATATATATATATATATATACATACACACACACACACACACACACACACACATTTCTTTAATAGAAAAACTTAAACAAATATTTCCTCAGCCGGAAACATTTAGAGGAATCCACACATTTTCAGGAAGGAAATGTTCTGCTCTTCTTAGGATTAAATGGAAAGTGGCCTATAAATATTATTTTAATTCTTTGATTACTTCCACGAA